>NW_027315723.1:31833964-31908964 GCF_026437365.1 Eucyclogobius newberryi
TTCTTCTTCTTCTTCTTCTTCTTCTTCTTCTTCTTCTTCTTCTTCTTCTTCTTCTTCCTTCTTCCTTCTTCCTTCTTCCTTCTTCTTCCTTCCTTCTTCTTCCTTCTTCTTTCTTCTTCTTCTTTTTCTTCTTCTTTCCTTCTTCTTCTTTCCTTCTTCTTCCTTCTTCTTCTTCTTCTTCTTCTTCTTCTTCCTTCCTTCCTTCCTTCCTTCCTTCCTTCCTTCCTTCCTTCCTTCTTCTTTCTTCCTTCCTTCTTCTTTCTTCCTCCTTCTTCTTTCTTCCTCCTTCTTCCTTCTTCTTCTTCCTTCTTCTTCTTCCTTCTTCCTTCTTCTTCTTCCTTCTTCTTCTTCTTCCTTCTTCTTCTTCTTTCTTCTTTCCTTCTTCCTTCTTCTTTCTTCCTTCTCCTTCTTCTTCTTCCTCCTTCTTCTTCTTCCTTCTTCTTCTTCTTCCTTCTTCTTCTTCTTCCTTCTTCTTCTTTCTTCCTCCTTCTTCTTCTTCCTTCTTCTTCTTCCTTCTTCTTCTTCCTTCTTCTTCTTCTTTCTTCCTCCTTCTTCTTTCTTCCTCCTTCTTCCTTCTTCTTCTTCCTTCTTCTTCTTCCTTCTTCTTCTTTCTTCCTCCTTCTTCCTCCTTCTTCCTTCTTCTTCCTTCTTCTTCTTCCTTCTTCTTCTTCCTTCTTCTTCTTCCTTCTTCTTCTTCCTTCTTCTTTCTTTCTTTCTTTCCTTCTTTCTTTCCTTCTTCTTCTTTCTTCCTCCTTCTTCTTCTTCTTCTCCTTCCTTCCTTCCTTCCTTCCTTCCTTCCTTCCTTTCTTCCTTCCTTCCTTCTTCTTCTCCTTCCTTCCTTCCTTCCTTCCTTCCTTCCTTCTTCTTCTTTCTTCCTTCTTCTTCTTTCTTCTTCTTCCTTCTTCTTCTTCTTCTTCTTCTTCTTCTTCTTTCTTCCTTCTTCTTCTTCTTTCTTCCTTCTTCTTCTTTCTTCCTTCTTCTTCCTTCTTCTTCTTCCTTCTTCTTCTTCCTTCTTCTTCTTCCTTCTTCTTTTTCTTCTTTTTCTTTCTTTCTTTCTTTCCTTCTTTCTTTCCTTCTTCTTCTTTCTTCCTCCTTCTTCTTCTTCTTCTTCTTCTCCTTCCTTCCTTCCTTCCTTCCTTCCTTCCTTCCTTTCTTCCTTCCTTCCTTCTTCTTCTCCTTCCTTCCTTCCTTCCTTCCTTCTTCTTCTTTCTTCCTTCTTCTTCTTTCTTCTTCTTCCTTCTTCTTCTTCTTCTTCTTCTTCTTCTTCTTCTTCTTCTTCTTCTTTCTTCCTTCTTCTTCTTCTTTCTTCCTTCTTCTTTCTTCCTTCTTCTTTCCTTCTTTCTTCTTCTTCTTTCTTCCTTCTTCTTCTTCCTTCTTCCTTCTTCCTTCTTCTTCTTCTTCTTCTTCTTCTTCTTCTTCTTTCTTCCTCCTTCTTCTTTCTTCCTCCTTCTTCTTTCTTCCTCCTTCTTCTTTCTAAAGTTTACGTTGCCCTTGGAGAAAGCGCTGCAGCAGAAACGGGACGTTTACAAATGAGGAGCGTTTACAATCAGGAGGTTGAACAAAGCAGCAGAATGTATTACTGATCCGAACAAAAAGTAAAATAAGTAACTAAATGACAGATGGATACCTGTGGAATGTACTTTTGGCTGCAGTAATTAGTTTTATCTTTTTAATGCATGACAGGGACAGAGCCTGGACTGGAATGAAACAACTTTGGGCATTTACAAAATATAGAAAATGGCTTTTACATTGAACTTAAACATGGACAAATTTACCAGACATTGGGACCGGGACATTTGACCAACATTTTTTTCTCAAGGTAATTCTTTAGGCTGCTCTATTTCTTTTTTGATTCTGTCTTTTCATTCTCTGCTCTTGTTCTGTTTGTTCTGTTTGTTCTTTCTTATTCTGTAAAACCTTTAAAAATAAAGACTATCAGACGTTCTAGTGGTGAAAAGGAGATGAAGATACGACTGTTCTGCTGCTCTGTTGTGGTGAGATTGTATAGAAACATTGCATTCAAAGACAACAGCAGAGGCAAACGTGTACAAAACTGTGTACTATTATGACTGTACATTGAAGCGCTCTATGCAGTTGTCAGGCCAGAAATGTATAACGCATTAAATTACAGAAAAACTCAATTTATTGTGCAAAAACTCAGAACTCTTCTTGTGCATGATCTTGTCCCGCGCAGCTCGCACGACTCAACTCATATTTGGCAGAAACAAAAGTCCCTGTATCTGTGTGTTTGGCTGCGGGCCTAATGCAGTAAATGTGTTGGAGCGGAGCAAAGCCTTTTAAAGATCACTGGAGTCCAACAGCTGAACTTAAACAAAAACACAGAGGCACGTGTGCCGTCCCCCGTGTGTTGTCTTACGAGCCTCAGCACCAAAGATCAGTCACTTTCCACATTGTTCTTTATAGACCAGAGTCACCCATCGCAGTTTCAGGAGGACACTATCTATTATTAATGCTGCTCCATCTGCATCTTCATCCATTGCTCTGAACAAACGACTCGCGATCCTTCTTCTCATTTGTCTGAAATTGTCCGCAGTCCTTCATTATTGAACTGGAAACTTGAAAAAGCGGCTCTCAGACGATCAACCGTGTCACGTCAGTCCAGCTAAAGTGTACTTCCACGGTTAAACGTACAGTAGGACACGTTTACTTCTAATATCTGTATGAACTCATGTTGAACTTGTAGGAAATCATTGAACGCATTTGAAGTTGTGATGTTTTATTGCGTATTTTGCAGAGCTAGCGGTAATAACGAGCTGTAAATTGTTGTAATTGTAATGTAATGTGTGCTTTTTTCACGGTTTTCATAGTTTTTTGATTGATTTGATTGATTGGCTTTATTTTAAGCTTATGACAAAGAATATGACACATTTACGTTACAATAGTTGCGGATCATCCACATACACCTGCAAACACACAGTTTCATACACAAAAGTCCACGTTTGAATGTCCTCTGTGTGTCCATGTTTCCCAGATAAATACAAATAAACCAAATGACCTTCAAATCTATTGAGAAGAAGAAAAACACATACATTCTCACTCCATTGTACATCACTTTACAGTCATTTATCACAATTACATTTGACAGTTATCTTAATGTTTTTAAGTGACCGGAAAAAAGGTTGTTTCTGTTGTACTTTTTGATCAAAACGTAGAGTATCGTGGTGATGAAAATAAATATGAAAATGGTGGAGAGCTAGTAGTGTTTGGAGATATATATAGTTTGTTCTCCAAGATGAATATAACCTTTAAACTCATCTTGTTCACAGAGTCGGTCTGACGCAGTGAGACAGCTGAGGATTTGAAGAGTTTCTTTCTCACACAGGGACTGAAACGTCTCTCAGAACGTCTATAAAATACACGGCGGACACAGTGTGATTGCTCAACGTATTTTTACTGATTACATTTCCATTAAACTCATGGCTATAAACATCTTATTTTACAAGAGTGTTTGGGTCTCAGAGTCGCCTCTGAACGTCCTCACAGCAGACCAACATCATAAAGTGTTGATAAATGTTCTAAAGCCTGATCTTCTGAAAGGATAAACAGGAAGTAGGCTTTATGAGTCGTGAACCAGCGAGCCAAAGTGTCTGTTTACCATCTGGATTCTGTTATTTCATAATCCGAACCCAATTTTATCTGATGACGTGGACAGTTTCTGGTTGAGTTAGACAAATTTCAAAATAAAATTGTCAGCTCTCCATGTGGCACAACAGTAAATCCTTTGACGTCAACAATCATAGACATCCCTAAGATATATTTGTTTTAAGCTTAATCACTCTTCGGATAATAATCGGATAATAAATCAATTAAATCCATAGAAACTAGATACTCCACTGCCTGTCAAAATAAAAGTCAACACAGAAAAAAGTCTCACATGCTGTAATATTTCATCGGACACATCATTTTTTACCAGTTGATGATGTGAGATAGTGACCACTGCACAAAGCCTTCTCCAGCTCCAAACACTCTCACTGTGGGTCAGATCTGGAGTACATTAACTTCTGCTTCTCCTTAGATGTTCTCTCTGCTCGATGCCAATGATTTCCTAAGATATTTTAGTATTGTAAAGGTTTATGTATTAAATATTTGTCGTTCTTCTTTCTTTCTGTCCTTGTCCAGGCGCCGGGCTGATCTGGATGGACGACGTGGCCTGCACCGGGGCCGAAGACGCCATCCACCAGTGTAAATTCCCCGGCTGGGGCAAGACCAACTGCGGACACGTGGAGGACGCCGGGGTCACCTGCATCATCTGAGCGCGAATTCGAGAGAGGACAACTACAAATCGACAACGATAAAATGTGCCTCGTGTGTTTTGGAAGATGCACAACTTCCTGGTCGGCCATTTTGTAGGACATCCAGCAGAGAGAGAGGGACCCGGACGTCTCATAAGGACTGTATTATTGTCTGATTGTGGTGTTATGTTCGGTCATCGGAGCCGGTTGAAGATCCTCGTGGACTTTTGTGGAGCACGCTGTTGGTTTGACATTTGACGGTTTTGGATTCAGACATTTTGGAATGAAAAGAAAGACTGAATAACTACGAGAGACTGACCGTTGACAGGGCAGCTGTTTATTACGTGTTTATTACAAAGGGCTTTGCTTAACACACCACCGTGCCACAAATACTTCTTAAAAGCTAATATATTGCATTTGCTGGTCAAAAGGATGTCACGTTTGAGCAATTGCTTTACTTTCCATTGAGTAGGTCACATAACGTCACACTTTTTGACATTGTTACACCATTACAAACGCAATATTGGTCCAACTAAATGTACAGGTGCATAAAGGTGAGTTTTGCATTAAATAATGAATCAAGTTACAGAATATGAGGACTCTACCAAGACAAAATTGCAAGAAAAAGAGAGCGTATGACTGGATTGTCTACCTCGCAACTCCCCAGCGTCTTTCTTTCAGTTTCCATTGAATTAATTAAGCACATGAATAAGAAGACTGTCACTGCAGCAACGCCCTGAGTGCATTAATGTGTGGTATAATTCATGTTTTATATCGGCTTGGATTGGGCCCTTTTACACTAAATATAAAAAGTATTTGATAAGTCAACGAAACCAATGTGTTGCTCACTCACTTCCAAGGAGAATATATCAAAATGATAATGACTGATGCATGAACCTGGGGCACACATAGATTTAGAGAACAATACTTTAACAATGTAAAGTAGCATTTACCATACTTTTGTGGCAACTAACAAGTGTCGCTGATCCGGTGCTAAACAAATAGATTCTTCTGCGGTAATTCTACTTTTCAGTCTTTTCTAAACCATTATGTTTTCATTGTATTTTCACGACTTTGCAGGATTTAAAATGACATGGCTCCACATAGAAAGATAGATTTAGTGGTTGTGACTCTGCAGCCAAATGTGTGCGTTTTCTACCTCAATGTTTTTCTAAAATGTACTTGGAATAAAACCGGCCTTAAAAGGGAAGCAAGATGAATCAGGCGAGTTTTCATAGCAATGCATGGGGTTGATGTTTTCTTCAAATCGCTCGCCAAAATTGCAATGATTGATTACAAAACCACACATTCTGCTCAAAGTACAAAATATTCTGCATCAGGACTAACTTCGTCCAGCTCAACATAATCATAATTGCTCTCACATGCTGAAAGTGGCAGCACTACAAAGCTCTAAATACGGGCGTCGCATCCTGTTTAGTCTCAGTGTTCACGTAAATGTGTTTGGACTGACATTCAATCGAGGCCTTTCACTTCTCATCAGAGTGACACGGCGCCCTCTGATTGGTCGGAGACGTTGCTTTGACTCTGCATATCGAGCCACTCGGGGTCACATTGCTCACATAGCTCACAAAATGCAGCCTCATGCCTTATTTTGGAAGATGAGTGTTTTTCATGATAAAGGTCTGTTTGCCGTTTGTGCTGACCATGTTTAACACGGAACTGTGGATCGTGTTTTTTAGTTTTTTTGCCATGAAATAGATTTTGTGTGTTTTGCTCAACACAACAAGTCGATTTTCAGAGTGTTACTTTTCAGATGATGTGGCAGCTATTCTACAGTCATGGCCTGACCACTCCCAGACAAGGACTCAAACTTACAATGGCACAAACAAGGAGACTGAAGTGTCCTGCTCAAGGACACAGCGGCAGCGTTCACTGCCAGTGGAGAAGTAGAGTTGGAGCTGGCGTTGTTTACTTTTCATCAGTCTGAATTCAGTTTCACAGCAATAGAATCATATTTTACTGATTCACGATTATATTATTCTTTTCCCTTTTCAATGGAATTGCAGTTTGCTCTTTCAAACTATCTCATTAAGTCAATACTTTTTGTAGCATAAATTGTTTCAATAATTCTCTAATGGCCTAATTGTCTTTAAACTAGGCTTGTGTATTTGAGGGCTACAATTATACTGTATGTGTCATAAAACACTTTTTACCCTCAAACAGTATTCCTTTTTCAGACTCACCATTTGAGTCAAAGTGTTTAAGATTCAATGCATAAGACCATTTCATTTAAACATTTTCTTGCTAATATTTTCCACTCACGAGTTGTATATGCACTGAAGTAATAAAATACAGCTTTGTTTAAACAGCGAGGCGTGTTGTTTTAACGCAGTGGTCTGGGATGTGGACATGGCAGGTGCAGGCTGAGGTGCAGCTGTTTTCAAAACACTGTAAGTGTGTGTGGACGCTCAGATCTGCAGTGTGATTCTGAACGTGTATGAATGGTTCCACATGTTCACAGGATGCAGATGATTGGCACAAAGTCGCTCTGTACAAAGGTCAGTGTGTTTTCACTTATGTCCTGACCTGACTTATGTTGCAAGGTCGAGCTCTCTAGGATTTGTTTACTTTTACAAAGTAAGATTAGCCTAATGTGCACAGCCTCTTTCAATGGATATTTGACTCTCATAAATGTTTAGGGAAAGTACTTCTTGTTGTAGTGAAATTAAATTTTATATTATATTACATGCAAGAAAACCATGGTGGGATTGTACACGTGTGATTGAGAACCTTTTATTCCAGTATAACACAATCACATGCCTCCCTGAACCTGATCACACATAATATGCAGTAATGCAAACACTTTGATACCAACGGCCATAAAACACCAAAGAAGAAGAAGAACTACATTGAAGAGCATGCTGTTGTACTACTAGACTATTTCTATGTATTTGTAGTAGTGTATGATGTCTGCTATCTATTAGATAGTACTGAAAGTGAACGTGTCAACTGGACATATTGTTTTGAAAACCCCTTTATATTACAGCAGAACAGGCTCATGAGTAAAATGGGTTAGCAATTCAAAGCTATTGTACAGCTAATGGTTTTAGCATGTCAAAGAGATTAACTAATGTTAAGTCATCATGATTATGATTTGACTCAATTCACATTACAGTGGTCTTAAACAGACAACTATAGAGGCAATAGACCTATCACAATGTAGTAATTGGACACAATATTCTGTTACAGCGGCGGACCCAGAATCAACTGACCGAGGTTTCATCCCAGTGTCAAAGAGGCAGACAATAAGTGTCTTTGTTTATTGTATCTCAAATAAGGGAAAACCTTTTTAAATGAGGCTGCGATGCCCCCTTTTGCACCCGTGTAAACCGGTTCTGTTATAAATATTTGAAATCCCCAGACTGTATTTTGAATAGTCCTCTCGAGCTGTGATCTACAATAGAAGCATTATCGTGTCCCTGCCAGTGAACTAACCCTAATTTGTACCATAAAGGCGGCTAACATGAAGTCACATTGCTTTAGGGAAACTGTTATAAAGGCCCATAGTTACTGTCTTTTGGTCTGTGCCTATTTATCAATGCACATTCCTCTTGGTCACAAAGGGCCATTTATTTAGCATGAATTCTAGACTGGGACCATCTGCAGTCTGGGAAGATGAAACACGTGGGATCATATAAGTCAAGGTCTGGGTCATGTTCTAGATCCACAGCAAGGACATTCTTCAGGACGAGTCACCCAGCAATAGACATGATACAACGACGCACTCAAATTAAAGCTGAACGAGTGAAAATACCACAAACCTTTTCCAAACAGGATTCTATTACCAACATGTGGCCAACGTCAACAGTAATGTTGTGGTTTATCATCTTTAAAGGATTCTGTGTCCATGCGTTTCAGGAATAGTACTGCTGTTGTTTTCAGTGTGAGGTAAAAAAATACCTCCATTGAGTCCATCCTCCCCTCCTCCATCACTGTGTGGTACGCTGGAGCCACAGCCAGGGACAAACAGAGACTAAAGTGCACAAAATATCATGAGGACAGATGAACCAGTTGAGAAAGCACCATCATAGGAGTCGTAGGCACCAGGAGCAGAGAGCAGCCCACAGCCACAAGACAGGGTCCAGAGGAAACAGTGGAGATCCCAAATGTGATAAAAGGGTGAACTATACGAGTAAAAGCTAAGAACTAGAATAAAAAATTGCATCAATTAAAATTGTGGTAAAACATAAAACAAAACAAATAACAAGAACAGTTTCTTCCCCTCTGCTGTTGGTCTCAAGTAACCCGCTCACTTTAAAGATACACTATGTAACTTTTCTGGTGGAGGGTCCGCCATCTGCTTGTCTCGATTAAGATGTCATTGCTTTGTCTGAAATGTCTATGTATTTAAGCTATTAACCAATCAAAAATACCTAATTTGTGAATTTATTCTCATAAAAGTTAAAAGTTAAAACTTGCAGTAATTTTACTTCTACTGAGGTACTTCTGCTACTACTAAACTCTGTCTTGATACAACTCATCACATGAGGGTTTATACTGACCTCTGCTGGTAAAAATCGGGGGTTCATGTTCAATTTTAGCTTTGACTTTCGCTGTGTTTGGTCCACTGCGGCTCCCATATCCGGTTCAGTTTGAATCTCCGTCGCGCGGCGTCTGAGGAAGTGTTGTTGTCAAAACGTTGGAGAAACAGGTAATGTACATATTATGATGTCTCGGGATCTTGTCTGGTGATCCAGCACGTTTATATTGTTACCATGGCAATATGGCGAGTTCACCAAAGAACTAGAAGATAAACCTAAAAACATGTTTACGTCCTGCTGTAAATCACCATAGGCTTTAGGCTGCTGGTATAATAACTACCATAAACCATGTGACTGTGTGACATTCATCATATCATCTCGATGTGGCTGATGCAGTGTGTGTTTGCGTCTGTAGCATGGACTCTCCTGTCAGACCCGGAAGCGACAGCTCCTTCAAAACCCCTCGGAACCTCCGGCTGAGGGGCTCCAGCAGCAGCAGTGGGACCCCCGTCACCATCCCGGCCTCACCCTTCATGAAAAAACTGGGCTGTGGCACTGGAGTCAATGTTTACCTCATGGACAGGTGTGCTTTGTATTTGGTTATTAAACATCTAATTGTGATCTCATCCCTTGTGGACATCTGCTGTGTTGGACCTACTGCGGTTTAATATTTAACCCATTTAATTCAGCTCAATGCCACTTCTGCTATAGAAGAAACCGATGATTTACTTTTAGAAACATACAACGTTTACATTAGGAATGGGACAATAAACAACAATAAAAAGGGTGGGAAATCATTGGGTGTGGCATATATTGTATAATTGAGGTAATTGTAAGGAAAGATAATGACATTTAACAGCAGAAGAGGTTGAGATTGTGAATGTTGTTTTGAAGATCTACTTGATAGTACTCCTGTTTTTTGTCAACCACACGTATATTTCACTTGTGAATTTACAGCATCTTTGTCTTGACAGGATGGGAAAGCTGAATCTGTCTCCGTGGGCCGTGAAGAAGGTCAACAGCAGATGTGCAGCCAAGCAGGGGAAAATTTACCAGAAGCGTCTGAATGAGGAGGCAAAGATCTTGAAGGGACTTAACCATCCTAATATTGTCGGTAAGAGTTGACATGGAAACAACTGGCTATAAAGAATGTTTTTTGCATATTACAACATCTACTGGTTTCCAGTCTTATTCAATGATCTGTCTGTTATGAAGTGAAATTAAACTGCTTGTTATGTACTCCAGGTTTTCGTGCCGTTGCCAAGGCAAAGGATGGATCCAAGTGTCTGGCCATGGAGTACGGAGGAGAGCAGTCTCTCAATGACATGATCGAGAAGAGGAGAGAGGAGGGTCTGAAGGCTTTTCCTGCTGCCATCATAGAGAAGGTGGCACTGCATGTGGCTCGTGGTCTGCAGGTAAATGACCAGTGTAATTAATTTTATTATATTTTGGATGGTTCTAAAGACATTGATCTATTCTTAGTCATGTTAAATTTGTATAGATTTTTTTTAGATGAAGATGAAACACATGGAATTATTAACACGTGTTTATTTCTTAGTCTTGTAATTCTCTTGTGGGTTGGATTAGCTTTGTCATGTAAATACATGGGGGGGAAATATGTTTTTTCACTATATTATGTGTATTTTATCAAAATTAAGATGGGACAAAAACAGCTTATTTCGACCTGTTTCATTTGGTGACAGAGTTTTATGGCTCAACTGCCTGTATCACTTTTGAAAAATTGTATGTTAAAGTTGCAGTAACTGCAGCTCAAACTCAAATGCAGATATTGCACTTTTCTGTTGTTTCACTGAAGAGTTCCACACTCAGATTCTGCTCAATTTTCTTGATCTCCAAATATCTTTTCTCATGACATCTTTTTACTGTATTTTAAGAACACATTTGGAGCTTAATGGTCTAATCAGTTGTGATGGTTATTTGCTAAATATTCACTTGCATAAATACACATAAATCATTTATAAACTCAAGATATTATAGTCCATTTATTATAAATGGACTATAATGTCATGAGTTTATCTCTGAAACCGAGGAACAACATCAAAACATCAAAGTCTTTATTCTCAGGTTAATTGCGTTTTTACTTTGTCATCGCAGTTTGTGTAACATTAAAGAGAATAACTTCGGTTCTACGATATACAGGAATAAAACTGGGTCAAAACTAGACCAGCTGAGAATAATTTGAATTATGTTTTTACAGTACCTTCACAATGAGAAGAAGCTGCTGCACGGCGACATGAAATCCTGCAACGTGGTCATCAAAGGAGACTTTGACACCATCAAGATCTGTGACGTGGGGGTTTCTCTGCCTTTGGATGAGAACATGAAAGGTGACTTTAGTCACCACTCCTTTCTCTTTTCTCTGTCCTTCTCTACTATATTCACAAATCCTCTGCTTCCTTCTACTTCTACAGAGCTATACGCAGGGGCGTATGTGTGTATATATCTATATTTACTTACTTACATACATACATACACTCATACTGCACACACACACACAAATACACAAAATTAATGAACTGTTATATGTCGTAGTGTCGGACCCAAAGGCTGAGTACATTGGCACTGAGCCGTGGAACTCGAAGGAGGTGATGGAGGGAGGAGAAATCTCTGACAAGGCAGATATTTTTGCCTTCGGCCTGACGCTGTGGGAGATGATGACTCTGTCGATGCCTCACCTGGAGACGCTGGACAACGAAGAGGAGCAGGAAGAGGAGGAAGATGAAGGTAAGACTGAGACTTAATGGAACTGTATTTTGTGGAAGGTCCGCTTTATTGAGCAAAAACTAATTCTATTGCCGAGTAGTCCCTGAAAAGTGTGCTATTGATTAAAATCAGACATTTTATTTATTCATTGTATGTGTTTTAGAGCGTTTAGTCCAGATAAATAGATAAAGATTACTACCGTAGTAGATTTACTACGATTATTCAGTGCAGCCCTAATTTGGTGATTTGGTCTTTTGATATTACACTAATAAACACCTGTTTCAGCCGCACGTCAAGAAGAAATGATTCAATGTCAAGAATCATCTTGACATTCTACAGATGTCAAGATGATTCAGTTAATCAAAAATCGTGATTAATTATATCACAGTATAATTGTGAGAACTAAAAAATAATAATTGTGACTATTTTAGAAGCAAAATCAGATGGTTTTGGTTCAATCTTGTTTAAAAATGATACATCTAAATATAAAGCTGGTCAAACCTGAGGGGTAGTAATGTGTAGATCATGTGTAATTGTGAGTAATCATTAAATCATGAGTGCTCACAATAATCTTTGCCTTCCCACGAGTTAACATTTAGTCCAGTTCTATCTTTTTAACCTGTGATTTGATATATTCCGTGCAGACTCGGAGGAGGAGGGCTTCGACGAGGATGCGTATTACGAGCGCTTGGGGACTCGCCCGGCACTGGACGTGGAGGCTCTGGGTGCGTCCTACAGGCGGATGGAGGAACTGTTCTACGTCTGCTCTGAGGAGGACCCCAAAAAGCGCCCCTCGGCCTCTCAGATCGTCCAGGCCTTAGAGAGCAACGCCCGCCTGGACAAGAGCCAGCCTGAGGTCATCGTGATTGACTGAAAATATATATTTATATATATATATTTATATATATATATTTATATATATATTTATATATATATATATATATATATATTTATATATATATATATATATATATATATATATATATATTTATATATATATATATATATATATATATTTATATATATATATATATATATTTATATATATATATATATATATATATTTATATATATATATATATATATATTCGTCTGCTCATCTCATGTGTGTATTTTGAATGTTTTGTGTCAACCTCTTCTGTAATTATTAAATCCAACAAGTAGATATAATTACAGTATTTGATTTGTCTTGAATCAAAAACTTCTTATTCATGCATGTCTTATTGTTTTCCTCAGTCTCTCCCCACTTCACTGTTCTGTTAAATAAAGCCTAGTCAAAGATCTGTTACCATGACAACTGCCACACCCATCCACTTTGAATCCTCAAGTAATTTACTCAAATATGACTAGTTTTATTACAAAGCAATTTACCCTCAATTTAAGATTACCGTATTTTCCACACTTTAAGTCCACTGTCAATGGTCTATTTTTGATCATTTTTCAAATAAAAAGGCGCATAAGCAAAAACGTGTACCACACAAAATCACTTCGAGGTCAGTAAGCACAACCAGAATGAATCCATATAAGGCGCAGTCACTTGAGAAAATTGAAGGCTTTTAAGTGCGCCTTAGTGTGGAAAATACAGTATTCAACCATTAAAAAAAAAACAAAAAAACTCAGATCAAATGGGTTTATTCACTGTTAACACTACAACGTGGCACAAAATAAAATTGCATCTTTTTCAAACCGCTCTGTTGCCAGCTGTAACACTGATCATAAAATAAATGATCTTAAGTCATTTTAAAAAGTAAACATTTCATTTAAATGCAAAGTGATAATCCACTCTTTTATATTGGATAAAGGTTCAAAAAGACCAATATTTACACGTTTGAACAGAATGTACTGCTGTGACGAACACACAACCTTCTGAAAAGTGCAGTTCAGAATAAATACTGACTAAGCAAAAAAAACAGGGTGTTAAAATCTCTCCTGAACGTCACGATTTGTGGAACGAGTGAACTGAATATACAAATGCGACTCCTCCAGTTCAGCCCAAAGGTCGATTGAACAAGAGTTTATTAAGAAATGAAGTTGTAGACGAGGAAAGCTGGAGTGTTGGAGTATTTAGTCGCGAACAGTTTGCCATCGGGCGTCGGGTCCGAGAAGGCGATCTCTTCTTTTGTCAAGTGACTCCCGTACATGAAGGTGCTCCTGGGGGAAAAAAAAAAGAGTCAGGCACGACTCTTTTTCGGTCAGGCACGACGACGCTGGCGCGAAACGTTGTGCGACTTGTGCGATGGCGTACCTGACCGTGTCCAGCATTCGACTGGCGATGCCTTTGCGTCGGGCCAGGCTGAAGACCCAGATCCGGCTGATCCCGCAGATGGCCTGCTCCGGGACGGTGGAGCAGCACCAGGCCCGGTGACGCTCCATGAAGTCGTCCCGGGACATGTCCTTCTCCTGGTCCGGCTGCACCAGCACTCGGAAGGCCTAGAGGAGACCACAGTGAAGGCGAAGGGTCAGACGCCACGCGACAAGGGTCAGACGCCACGCGACATGGGTCAGACGCCACGCGACATGGGTCAGACGCCACGCGACATGGGTCAGACGCCACGCAACAAGGGTCAGACGCCACGCAACAAGGGTCAGACGCCACGCAACAAGGGTCAGACGCCACGCAACAAGGGTCAGACGCCACGCGACAAGGGTCAGACGCCACGCGACAAGGGTCAGACGCCACGCGACATGGGTCAGACGCCACGCGACATGGGTCAGACGCCACGCGACAAGGGTCAGACGCCACGCGACATGGGTCAGACGCCACGCGACAAGGGTCAGACGCCACGCGACAAGGGTCAGACGCCACGCGACATGGGTCAGACGCCACGCGACATGGGTCAGACGCCACGCGACATGGGTCAGACGCCACGCGACATGGGTCAGACGCCACGCGACATGGGTCAGACGCCACGCGACATGGGTCAGACGCCACGCGACATGGGTCAGACGCCACGCGACAAGGGTCAGACGCCACGCGACATGGGTCAGACGCCACGCAACAAGGGTCAGACGCCACGCAACAAGGGTCAGACGCCACGCAACAAGGGTCAGACGCCACGCAACAAGGGTCAGACGCCACGCAACAAGGGTCAGACGCCACGCAACAAGGGTCAGACGCCACGCAACAAGGGTCAGACGCCACGCAACAAGGGTCAGACGCCACGCAACATGGGTCAGACGCAACAGTTCATTGAGACGAGTTTGAGCTCTCGAGTTTCAAAAGTCTCATTTATAAACCTGCGAGTGGAATTCTAACGTGGAATAAACGGCCATAAAACTCCTCAAAACGTGCTTTTCGTCCTTTGCCTCATTATATTACACTCAAATTGTCTACGTATAGATCGTGTCACGATTATTGTGAGGGAAGAAAATAAATACAAACTTAACGATTATTCATAAACAGTCAGATATTTTTATATTTAATTTCTCATAGTTACTTCGCCTCTATTATGTTTGTGACAGGCTTTATGAATTTAACTTAAAAAAACTTAAATTAAAATTAACAGCCATATTAAAACGTAGTTAAATTTAGGTGTATTGTTTGGACTTGATCTAGTCTTTGCTTCCAAAAGAGTCACATTTACCATATTTTCCGGAATATAAGTCGCACCTTTTTTCATAGTTTTGGACGGTATGTGACTTATACTTATATTTATACTTATACTCCGGAGCGACATATTGGGTATTATTTGTTATTTTCACACTTGCAACTGCATTTCATACTCCAGTGCGACTTATAGTCCGGAAAATACGGCATCTTTTAGTTATTTTTATATTGTGATGCGAACAATCTCGACATCCCTTCGCTCAAACTTAACGCGGAGAGTCATATATGTTTGTACGTACGCACGCTTTATGAATAAGACAGTTACGGAAGCAGTCGAACATTGTCCAAATGAGTGAATATTAAACTTTTTCCACCAGAAAAAAAAACGTATTGTTGCAAAAAGAACCATTACGCGGGACCAGAACAACGCTTTTCTAGTTATCGAGTGAAATATTTGTACCCGTCGGATCGGCTCTGTAACTAGACACCCCACAACCATTCTGTCCGAGTTGACGAAGAGGTAGGTCTTTGCCTGAGCCGGTCTGCTCAGCGCCACCTGCTGGAAACCCAACTCGCTGTCCGCTAGCAGCCGCACGTCCTCTGCCTGGGAAAGAAAAAGGATACAACTGTAATATTTATAAACTAAAACATGAAAAATAAGAGGAATTGCCACTTACTTTTTTAATGGCATATTTGGGATCGTCGGGCATCACCAAGAGGATTTTTCCATCCCAGAATTCGGCCACGACACGCTCCTTCTTCCAGCCCTGACGCACAAAACACATAATAAAGAAGATGTATCGTTCCCGCTTTGTAAACGTTAACGTCTGATTGTGAATGAAATAAAAGCACAGGCCAAAGATGGACAAATTACCACAAATTTGATAGAGTCGAGGAATCGCTGATGAAACTGCGAGTGCTGGAAGTTGTCGTCTGGGTTGTCTGCGCTGTAGACCATCCCACAGGAGCTGCAGCTCGTGGCACCGAACTGCTTCTGACCTGCATCCTGTGGACAAATAAAGGCTTTTCTTATATTGTACTCCAGAAAATACTCTTCTTATAGTCTGGAAAATACAGTAATCGTTGTCTTGAAACGGAGACATTTTTACAACAAAGACAGCTGCATTATTAAATCAAAAAAGTAAAAAATAAAACCACAATTTTTTCACCAATACTGCTATATTTATAAATATTCTTGTTCAAAAGCAAATATTTCAATATTTAATTATCAACCGACTAGTCTCAATGTACAATAGAAATCTTTTAATTGAAAAAATAAAAACAATTGTTAGTTGCAGCCGTAGACTCGAGTACTCCGGTTGGCGGTTTCTTCTCATCCAAACACATTTCATCGTTGACTTTAATTATGACAAAGTAAACCCGATCGCTCCGAGACCCTGTGCAGCGCATTACAAGCATTAGTCCGTCGCTAAACTTACAATAATGAGCTGGTCTTCATCCTGCTTCTCTTTCCTCTTCCTCAGGGTCCTCTCTTTTGTCACAGCCGCAGACTGCAGTGTGGACCCCGGACCAGAGGGGGTGCTGCAGGACACCGGAGGCCTCAGCGCTGCAGCCCTCGACCTGTGTCAGTTCAAGACGCTTTAACATCACGATCCTTCCCAGTTACAGTGCATTTTGTAACAAGATAAACACTTACTTTTTGGAGGCGGGTCCAAATATGGGATACATACCTACGATATTAATTGAGAAGGGAATATTTAAGCAATGACAGGGCTTTACTTTATGTAATTAGGCAACGTGTACATTATTAAGCTTTGGCTGGGTTTGACTCACCGTTCGTCAGACTCATGTCACTGTCATTTATGTCACTGAGGTCAAACACAGACTCCGGGCCCCCATCGGCCCCTGAATCCCCCTGTGGAAATGCAGCCTGGTCTCATGAAACGCGTAACGGCGCTTTAGCAGAGCCCGTCTGGAGGTTTACCTGATGTCTGAAGATGGACAGGGCCTGAGATTCTGCCTCTGGACTCCGGGACAGCATGACGGTCAGCTCTTTGTCGAGGCCAAACGTCTCTTTGGGGGAACTTAAAGAAGATGCGTGTTAAACTGTGACGAGACGTGGCGTTGTCGAAGATAAACATGCAAGAGTGAAACTGGGTAAAAGTCTTACCCTTCAGGAGCCTTAAAGTTCACCGTTTCATCAACAGGATCAAGCCAGTCTAAAGGATCAAACTTTGTGCGCCGTTTGGAGTCTGGCTCCATTTCGGTCTCCGGTGATGTCCGAGTCCTCTGAAACATCAACATATTACAATTTAACTTAACACGAAACGTTTCACTGCACAATTCACTAAAACACAGTTAACATGATTACCGTATTTTCCGCACTATAAGGCGCATTAAGCGAAACAAACCATGTACCACACAAGGTCAGTAAGCACAACCAGAATTCATCCAAAGAGAAGGCGCACTGGATTATTAAAAGGTGCACTGTCGTTTTTTGAGAGAAATAAAAGGCTTTTGAGTGCACCTTATAGTGTGGAAAATATGGTATACTGAAGATTTCACCATTTTGTGCCTATTTTTCCCCAGTTTGACATTTGTGGTCAAGTTTATAATGTGCCAAATGCCAAAATCAATATGAAATACGCAATAGTTTGGAAAATTTGATCTGTTAAAATGAATGTTTAAACCGTCAGAAAACTGTGGCAGTTGTGTGTAAATAGATGAAACGTCGACAAAGAGGGATTCAGCTCCACTTCCTGTCAAACTGCAACTTACTGATGTAAAACTATAATATTCACCTCACTGACTGTCCCACTAAACACACATTATGTAGGACCGTAATATTACAGACCTCCTGCAGTGGGCTCGTCTCCGTGGCAGGAGGCGGTTGGGCTTTCTCGGTCTGGGCCGGAGCATGCGCAGGAGCCTTGGCTTTCTTGGGCCTGTTTTTTGGAGCAGACTTCTTGTACATCGACGTTGGTTTCTTGCCAGTGCCAAAAAATGCGGCTCCAACAAAGATCTTTGGTTTGGGTTTTCCACTGCTGAAAGTGAATGTTATGCCTTTCTTAGTCTCGGGAGGCGCCGCTGCTTTGGCACTGTATCTGACGAGACAAAAGCGTCATCATTTCACTGTATATTTTCAGGAATTTTGCAAATAATTGTGTTGAGGACAAACCTGTTGTTGAGAGCTGACACTTTTACAGCATTTGTTGATGTGGCGTATCGCTTAATTCCAATTTTCACATCCTGTTTCGAGTCCGTGGATAACTTTCTGGCCTTCTTGACACCTTTAACGTCCTTTTGGTTGATCGTGGCGGCCTTTTTGACCTCAGAGGACGGGGAAGTGGGCAGAAGGGGAGGAGAGGGCAAAGACTCCTTGACTTTCTTCCTCTCCAGTGGTGTGAGATAGACACTCTTCTGTTTGCTGTAGAACGAGCTCGAAATCACTGCAGGTTTGAAGGGAGAGGCTTTTCGAGGAGATTTAGCTGGTGATGCTGAGTGAGAAAAGGCATGAGATTAATCATAATCTCAGTCATTTTACTTAATTAAGTTGTTGCTCGTTCAATGATATCGTCTAAATTGTCTTTACCTGGTAATTTCCGAGGGGATTTCTGAGGTGAAGGACAGGACTCCTTTTCGGGGCGTTTCGCTGGTGGCTGTGTCTTTTTAGGAGACCTGGCAGGCTTACTTTTTACTGGAGACATCTCATCCGTGCCCTTCTTGGCGGGATGACTGATTGAAAAACAACATGACTTTTAAACGTGACGTAACAGCAACTCGAATAAAGATAAATCAAACGGTTTAATCAGGACTTTTACAGTTTGATGGGGGCTTTGAAGTCTCACCTGTCACAGTTCAGAGAGGAGAGCTTTCTCTTCCTGGTCATCGGCATCATTTCTGACAAACCTGCAAAGATGTTACATGTTTTCTTGCGCATATAATACAACATATATCTTGAAAACCTGATGTAAAATGTTCTATTAAGCATTTTATGAAGAGACTTGCTTATATAACCTTGTTGCCAGAAACAGAACCAAGTAACATAGGATATAAAACAAATATGGCCGTGGCTACAGAGTCAAATAGCCCAGCAGTTTCGGCCGCGCGCCGCGGCTCTGTAGACACTCCCAACAAATACCCAAACGCAATAGTAGTGGACTATATTGCTTGAGATGAGCATTTTCTATTTCCAGTCAGTGCAGCAGTAAAACATAATGGCTTTATTTGTCGAGAAAAGTTGTTGAGTCAAAGGACGCGTGTAAATGGCGGGATGTAAAGTGTATGAGACAAATCTATGGGACACGAACACCAACAATTGTACAAAGGGACAAAAGCAGTCGTTATTGTTGTTCAGCAGCGGAGTAAATTAATTTGCTGCAGTTTATTTTTGCGACGGGCTTCAATGCAACGTTAAATGCAGTTTCGTAATCCGATAAAGAAGCCACACAAACAAGGGTTTTAGCGTAACAGCGATATTTAAGACAAGAAAATACAAACCCGGTGCGTTGTCAAAGTGTCTCAGGTGTTAGCTCATCCAAAGTGAAAGATAATACTTTTCCCGAAACGATATAATGCTTTAGACAGAGAATTGTCCTGCTCTAAACCCGCGTTTCTTCTGTGTGTTTTGAAGAGCGCGCGCCAGCAACAAAAAAACTGCGCGAAAGGAAGCGGAAATGACGTATTTTAGCTTTGACTTTTTTTTTTTCTTCATTCATTTGAAACCATAGAAAATAAAATAAAACTATTTTTTTGTTTTATTGCATTATACCCAAACAGAAACGTAACGCTAGATCGTAGAAGAAGCTCAACAACGCATGTAAATAAAGCTCCGGCAAATCTGATGCAGTTTGGTGGAAGTGAAATGGGGAGAAAATATATTTATGTGACTTTTTTGGAGGGAACTGGCCTTGGTAGACTTTAGTACAATCAGAATTCAGTATTTATTCATGAAACCTGAGGGTGGCGGTAACGCAACGTGTTGGAGTCAAGTTCGCGTTAAACCTCAACGAAGAAGAACCTCCGCAACTTCCCAGTTCAGCGTGAGACTAGTGTCAACACGGGCTTTTGTCGGAATATACCGTTGTTTGAATCTTCTGTCGCCAATTGAACCAGCAGAGTTGTTCGATTTTCACTTTTACTTGCTTATGAACATCTTTTCATTCAGATAAGATGGTGTTTTACTTCACGAGTGCGGGTGAGTTGGTTAGCAGATGTGATGTTAGCCATTAGCATTGCCCTATCTTCTACTATTCAGGCTTTATAACGACGTGACGCCTTTGTGTTCACAGTGGTGGATCCACCTTACACTATTTACATGGGGAAGGATAAGTATGAGAGTAAGTCAATCAAGTGTGTGCTTTTTCTGGTGTTTGAATGTCTGACACTCTTCTGACACATCTGCTCTCTCTGTAATTAGATGAGGATTTGATCAAGTTCGGCTGGCCTGAAGACATCTGGTAAATTAATCAAATATGTGATCCGTCAACCATATATTTGAAGAGTAAACTGATTAATATGACACATTTTGTACCTTTAGGTTTCATGTTGACAAGCTGTCTTCTGCTCATGTTTATCTAAGACTGCCAAAGGTAAGAGCAAGTCATATGTTTTAATCAACACAATGTGAATGATATTGACTGAATTTTAGGTGTATAATAAGTAGTTGACCAGTCAGCGATTATGTTTTTCAGTTAGTCGACGAGTTATTATTTTTATATTATTTGATCTTTGCAGTTTTTTAATATATATATATTTTTAACCAAATATAGGTTGAAATATATGTCACTGGAGGCTTTTAGATAGATAATATTTAAAAAAAAGAAAATAATCAGTTGTTTTGTGACAGTTCAAAAAGTCGTTTCGTATGTGCTTTCCAGTCTGTATGATCAGATAATATTTGTTTATCAAAATACAGCTACAGTTA
The DNA here is from genome assembly GCF_026437365.1 of Eucyclogobius newberryi. Taxonomy (NCBI): domain Eukaryota; kingdom Metazoa; phylum Chordata; class Actinopteri; order Gobiiformes; family Gobiidae; genus Eucyclogobius; species Eucyclogobius newberryi. The sequence goes on from NW_027315723.1 coordinate 31,854,878, forward strand.
TTATTTTATAGTCAACTAGCCACAATTAGCCAATTAATTGTTGCAGCCCTTCTGAATTGTAAGACTGTTGTTATGACTATTATTAAGTGTGTTAAGTGTAGTATATAATTGTGTTATTGTAAGTAAACTACTGGGTATGTCGTGTATAAGGAAAAGGGTGCAAACAATTTGGGTATGACTCCGTAAATACCAAGCAACTGCAACATCTTTCATGAAGTATGTCTAAACTTTCCAGGGACATACCATACATGATATTCCATCTGAAGTTCTCATAGACTGTGCACAGCTGGTGAAGAACAACAGCATTCAAGGTAAATATTCAATAATGTATTTAGTCAGTAATGTGTTGTACTGCAGTCGAAGCTTGAGTGCTCAGAAAATGTCACAGCTCCGTATTTTAATGGAATTATTAAAAAATGTAGACGCCAGTACATCTTTTAAAAATTCTCAGACATTTTTTCAACAATAAAACACGTAAAAGAGTCTGCAGGCTTTGGGAAACCGCCACTATGAAGAGGCTTATAGCTCTTAAGATCAATATTGTGGTTGACAATAAACAAAATGTGAAATAATGATCGATGTATGTTCCAGTTAATACTAAAGACCTAAAAACAATTACAACATGTAAATTTTTCTTCTCTTACTCTAATAATTGTGATGCTTGTGGTTGCCAGGCTGCAAGATGAACAACATAAATGTGGTTTACACGGCATGGGCAAACCTAAAAAAGACTGGAGACATGGATGTGGGACAGATCGGCTTCTTTAAACAGAAAGAGGTTTGTAGCTTTTATCAGTCTTATTAGCTTTGTTCGTGGTAAGTGCCTCTCTCACAGACAACACTTTTTTTTGTCAAGGTTAAACTTGTAGCCGTGGAAAAGAAAGTAAATGAGATTGTAAACCGCTTGGAGAAGACCAAAGAGGAGCGCTTCCCCGACCTGGCGGCAGAGAAAGAGTCCAGGGACCAAGAGGAGAGGAACGAGAAGAAGGCACAACTACAGGAGCAAAAGAAGAAAGAGAAGGAGGAGCAGAAGAAGAGAAGGGAGACGGAGGAGCTCAGGTTTGTGTTATGGGGAAATCTTACAAGAAACAATTGCAACAGTTTATTAACCCACTGCCCACATCTAGTTTGAAGTTTTCTTTCACGTTCTGATTCTTTTAACGTAGTCGTGTTAAATGTTCGTGTTTTGTCAATACTATCTTTTTTTTTTTTAGAAACTACACGTCATTGATGAAGTCTGAGAATATGCAAACAAACGAGGTAAGCACGGTCGTTGTGTTCATCTCTTGGTGCGTTTAAGATGAACTTCTGACAACTCCTTTCATTGTGTTGTCGATACAGGGCGGCTACGACTCGGACGACTTCATGTAAAATGAAAACGTGGATCGTTTGAACTCTCGTTTGCCGCCGCGAAGGAGCATCGTCACGGTCAAAGGACTTTTTAGCAGCAGACTCGAGCCGACGAGGAACAGCAGACTTTTCGATCTGCTGGATGACTCGCGCCGTTACAGCTGAAATGACAGGAATCGAGGGTTGTTCGTTTTGTTCAGTTTCTTTTGGCGCGCTGTCCGGCTGAATGTTATGCTTCAGTCTATGCATGTTCAGCTTTATCCACGGAGAAGTCATTCGTGTACACCTGCTACTGAGCAACGTTATAACAAAGACAGTGAAAATTGTTCATGGCGTGTTTTTTTTTAAACGAACACCACACAATCCAGAAAACTAAATGGACAAAATAAAAAGGCTGAAATTGAGTGAGTTGTTTGGGCTTTTCAAAGAACAAGAGTGAGAAATGTGTCTTCAAAACTGGCTCCATGTTGTCCACGGCTGGAGGCAGTTTGTCATGTGCTGTTGGATGATGTACTTGTACTATGCACTACTTTAAATACCAGGCTTCAGTCTAATGGTAAAATGGACTTTGTTTAGGCCTTTATTACAAATTAATAACAAAGTAAGACATTGTCACACTTGTCCTAACAGCTTCACAGAGAAGGTTGGATGATCAGAACCGTTTAGTTCTCTTGACGCACCACATTCACACAAATTAAATGTTTCACTGAAAACACAGATAAAACCCATCAACCTGCAAGTATGAGCACTGGACCAGAAGCGCAGCAGGAGGGGAAATACAGTGAGGAAAGTCAAATACACTCCCGCAAGATCTCCCACAATTATGGAGGGTCTGAAATGTTCAAAGGTGTTTTCCTTTTAGCCAGTCTTTAAAAAGTCCATCTCTACTCCACCTATCTACATTAGTAGTTTGAGCTTTTTAGCTGCATAAAGACCTGTCCACCCCACAATCTATTACCATGGGTAAGCACTGAAGAAGACGTGACTGGATCTTCCAACATGGCAATGACGCGAAGCACACGGCCAGGAGAACCAAGGAGTGCTGCTGTAAGAAGCACATCAAGGTTCTGGACTTGCCTGGCCAGTCTCCAGATCTAAATACAATAGAAAGTCTTTGGAGGGAGCTAAAAGTCTGTGTTGCTCAGCGATAGCCCCGAAAAACTGATAGATCTAGTCAAGATCTACGGTAAAAGTTTGACCTCTGTAATTGTAAACAAAGGCTTCTCTCAGGTGTATAAGTACTTATTTGAAGCAAAAACATACAAATAAATTATTTAAAATCATACAATGTGATTATGAGATTTTAGATTCCATCTCTCCAGTGGAAATGCATCTACAATGAAACTTTCAGACCCTCCATAAGAACTTGGAAAATCGTGAGTGTTAAAATACTTACTTTCCTCACAGTACTTTGTAAGACAAAGATGACAGACTGCTGGTAGGTTCATTCTTCATTCTGAGATTAAGTTTAACTTCATCTTCTGAATAAATATACGCACCAGCAGATGTGACCATATCAACAGCCAAAAAACAAATACTGATACCTGAAGTACTTTATGGTTAGTAGTGACAAAAGAACAAAGTGGCCCCACAGTTGGTGCCTTCAGTGGCTCGGAAAAATCTGGAATTATTTGGTCATTGCCCTGCCCTTTCACTTGGTTTAAGAAAACGTCTTATAAATCTTTAAATAAAATTGTCTATAAACAATCTACAAACTTAGTTTCTATAAATTATTCTCAACCTAGAGTTTAAAAAGGAACACGTTGAGAAAAAGTAGTAGAAAACTTAGAGGGACAACCTCTGCTTCCAGCAGTGTCAAATAGACCGGTAGAAAAAGAAAAAAAACACCTAAAGAGGAGCATAAGGGTCTTTTTTTTTAAGCGAGTTTCACTTAGTGAGCCCAGTCTCAGAACGGTGCAGAGGGACCGGGCCCCTCAAGGTCGAGGTGGGGTCAAAGCAGGGTCAGAGTTAGGTCCGTGTGAGCAGGTCCTGGGCCCAGGTCTTGATGACAGACGTCGTGTGCTGCAGAAGTTTCCATGTGGAGTTTGACAAGGCCACAGCATGGCTCTGGAGACACGATACTGACACTTCACCACTGCAGAGAAAAAAATAAAACCACTGAGTACAATGATGTAACACCAAATCACATGCTACTGTTTAATAACTCCACACAGGACATTTGTAAAGTATATTTTTGTTCTGACATCGTGTGAGTGTAATATTTGACACAACATAGATGCAGTGTGGCATGAATGACTCAGTACTGACTTGCAGGACTCCTGAAGACTGGCCCAGGCTAGCTGTAGCACCTCGGTCACACGCAGTAATGCTGGGAGGATGTAGTTCTGATGGATGAAGAGGAGCAGCTCTTTTAAATACTCCAGAGCTTTGAACACACTGTCTGGAGTGTTTGTATACACCTGCACACAAGGAACATTACACTTCTTACTCACGGGTCAAAACATTTCCCTGTATTATTGGCACCACTTAATGAGTGTTATAATCTTATGGCTGGTCAGTCTGTCCTATAAAACTGGCTGTTGTACTAAGAAACAGGTTCACAACACGCTCGTTCAATGACTGGCATTCACAGAGCAGCTGAAGAGGGAAAGTGCAGTACTTCAAACATGAGGAACTCAATCATAATCACAATTGTATACATGGAAATGAGATTAAATATGAGCCAAAGGAAACTGGGGAGCCGTGTTCACGTGGAGTCGACACTTGGAAGATCACCCATCCAGTCACCCATTCACTCACTCACCCACCCATCCAGTCACCCATTCACTCACTCACCCACCCATCCAGTCACCCATTCACTCACTCACCCACCCATCCAGTCACCCATTCACTCACTCACCCATTCATCTAGTGACCCACCCACACGTCCACTCATCCACACACACCCACCCACTCATCCAGTCACCCACTCATCCAGTCACCCACTCATCCAGTCACCCACTCATCCAGTCACCCACTCATCCAGTCACCCACTCATCCAGTCACCCACTCATCCACTCTCGTAGAACAGGCCTCTGGAGACTCACCCACTCGATGACCTGTGGCGTTGTTTCTTTCACCCAGAGGATGAACTTTGTTGTGTTTTCTGAGACGCAGACAGCTGCTGCTTTGCTCTTTTCCAAACCCTGCTCCGTCAGCGGGCCCAAGACTCGCACACACTCAGAGTAATAATAAGGAGTATTTTTTTCCAACCAGCTGCAACAACAACACAAGCAAATTCAGTGGGACATTTGAATAAAGGCAAACCTTCTTCTAACCAGCTCTAAATGCAAATAACAATAGAAAACACACGTATCAATAGAAAATAATGAAAAAAATCCACAACTTCATTATGTTACGTATTATCTGTTGATTGTACCTGAAGCCCTCTTTTGTGTAGACTGTGATTTTGCCCCAGGCCTGTTGAGACGCTGCAGTGACGCCCGAGTTATGAAGATACAAGGCCGTGGTGGAATCTGAAAGGAACAGCGAGAATTTAAACACATACTTTTAAACCAATTTGTAAACCGAAACTTTTGAATTTCCAAGTTGGCGCCAACCTGCAAAAGAGCCTTTCGATCTGACGTTGTGCGTGATGAACCCGGCCACAAACACCAACAGCGCCAGGGCGAGTTTGAACCACGGAAACCCTCGGCCTTTCATCTTCACCTGCAGGTTCTGGAGCGCACGGGAAATACACTTTAGATCAAACGTGTCACTTTATGGGCACGATTTTCACAACTTAAACACAATAGAACACGCCAACAATGTGACAAACTCGTTTAATCTAAAAAGCTGCGCCGTAAATTAATGGCAACCGTATTTTCCGGACTATACTTTTTTTTAAATACTTTTTTCATTGTTTTGGCCGGGGTGCGACTTATACTCCAGAGCGACTTATGTGACATTATTTGTTATTTCCACACTAGCAACTGCATTTCACATGTTGATTATTTTCACACTGGCAACCACAAGAGGGCGCTCTAGGCTCTAAGCGACGCAGAAGAAGAATCTGCACTTCCTCTTCCACCGGAGTTTGTGGAGTTATTTAGAAGAGACACAGAGGAAGAAGAATTCAATGGATTTAGTGATTTGGGGTAAAACTGATGCTTTGGTAAACTTGTTAGCATGTTCTTTATGCTATAGTTATCTGAATAACTGTTAATATGTTACGTTAACATACCAGACACTTACCACAGTTCTGTCTGTGCGTCATGTAGCTGAAGGTGTTAGCGTTAGCATACATACACCTATTCACCATGTTCTCTCATCTGTTATTATTTAAAATTGCATTTCAAGATGAAATGTCTGTTCTTAGTCTTGGATTTTATAAACAAAATTTTCCCAAAAAAATGCGACTTATACTCCAGTGCGACATAGTCCGGAAAATACAGTATGTCTACTTTAAATCACAACCAATTCACATCGAGTCATAACCGAGTCTTAATGAAGATTGTGCTGTAGATTTATTCTTTATTCTGCCTTTTTATTCGTCCTCATCGGTCTGTAATTCACACAGTATACATCCTAAAGTCTGCGTTTGCTCTTGTAGTTGTTGAACAGTGGGTGATGGAGCGGCTCTTCTACATTGAAATGAACGGAATGCTTCCCACACGGAGGTCCATTAGAGGGCATTCTTGCATTAAAGCGCTGTGTCAAGACTATACGCCGTCACGTTTTGAATGCCGCTTAAACTGTACTGAACGCGTTTGCGATGGCGCCTCACCTGACACAGATGATTGCACTCCTGAAGCTCCACGGACTGAGGCTGGATGCCACCCTTCATCTCCTCGTTGGTCACTCTGAAAGACTGGATCGTCTCGCCTAAGTTTTTCCTCAGCTAGAAAAAAAACACACAACAAAACGGCACAATTAACAGCGGAAATATATTTTTTTGCTGGGAAGTTTTTTGTTGACGAGACTAAACGGGTCAAACCTTTGGCGGCAGCGTGTCCCAGGAATTCAGCAAGTGCTTTAACAAAAGGCTGAGGAGACACAATGACAGATGTGCAAATACGTTTAAAGGCGTAAGAGTTTTGAGGAGGTGGAGGCGTGTTTTGAGGAGGTGGAGTTGTGTTTTAACTCACCTAGACTGTGGTAAATGTTTGGTATAAAGCTGCCTCCAAACGCCCAGACTCTGTACATCCACACGCAAGCACTCGGTCATACAACTGAGGAGCTGCAAAAGACAGGAAATCACAGAGTCCATGATTGACTTGAGGTGGGAGATCTACTGGAAACTATATGCTAACTTAATTGTCGTTTAGGAGACGAGCTGAATTAGAATATTCACTGTATAGTCTATAAATAAAACTAATAAAATTACCTCAAAAAGATGGATATTTAAAGTGATATTTTTGCCCATTTGTGGTTAATTTAAGTGTCTATTCTTGTTTTGTGCCATTAGTGAACCTCAAACAAATATATTTACGTTTTAGCACATTTTGCTTGTCCAATTCAATTAAGGTGCAATTAAAATGTAAAAGCATAAAAGTGATTTCCAGGCATGTTAATATGGGCCATTGTGGAATCAAAACCCTTTTTATTTGTTACAGAAGAGTCCGACACCTGCAGCTCTAAACTGGCCCCGCCCGTTGCCCCGTTGGCGGGCGTGTCTCACCTCCTTCTTCATGTCGTTGGGACAGTTCGGCGTGGCCCGGGACAGGAACGAGGGCAGATACGTGTGCAACGTGGTCTCGGGCTTCGCTCCGAACGCCAGGACCTTTAGACGAGGGTAAAGTCGCCTCAGCTGCTCCTGCAAACTGCACAAACACCGTTGACATCTCGCATCACAATCATTTCTACTTCAGTCACAAGTTACAATTCCAGTGTGATTCAATGTCATGTGTTTATGACAGTTTGTTGCTCCGGGCACTTTCACTTGATCGTAATCACGCAGTGCGGTATAAAGTCTGTTTCGGCATGTAAAAGATTAAAAGCACTTTTTATTCTCAGTGGTCTGTATGTGTTTGTTCTGCTGCTGAAGCTAAATTGCCCCTCGGGGAGAATAAAATAATGTTTCTTGTGTGCCAAGAGATAAACCTTAGAGAGTTACCTTGATGAGAGGGCGTTTTTGGGCATGAAGGCAAAGTCGAGTAAAGGAAAGAACTCTTTAGGACCCATAATGCCAAATCCTTTAGTCAAGTTTGCATGAAGCCTAGAATAAAGACATGTAAATACATTTTAAATATAGATTTTAATCACATCTAAATACATGTATGAACGGTAGATAAAATAACTTACAAGAGAAGCCTTTCCAAATAGGCAATGGCATATGAAGACAGCGACTTGACTCCGAGCACCGGCAGCATGATCCCCAACCAGACTGTAATAAATAACATTTCAGAACTAAAATCAGAATCAAGAGGCTCCAAGAAACATTACAGTCAAGCCAAACAGCTCCGGTGTGTTGGAGAGGTTTGTTTTCACATATGAAAAGAGCCAACTTTACACAAGCTGTAAAATTACCCAAAATCAAAATGAACAAAAACAACAGCATTCACTTAATGATTTCGAAGGATTTGCATTTATCCTGGAAACACTGCATGAACTAGCATTAAACCAGTTCAACTGGATCATAGTCTCTGTTTTGACAGATATTAATGTTTGTGCTGGGAAATATCAAGCCAATAACAGTCAACGTGAAGTTGGCAATTCTTCAGTTGTTATTTTTTTTATATCCAAGTTCCTGATTCACATCAACATTATACGACATTGTTTCTCTTTTAACATCAGGTATACAAGGAAAAGATGTGGCTTTCTGAGTTCACCAGATCTAGATCGGGTCAATAAAAGGGCAATTCCAGGTCTAAACTAACTAGGGAATGCACCATATGGCCACAGTAGTTTAAGTACTCAAGGAAGAGCAATCATGTATTAGATGTACTCTTAATGAAGTAAACACTAGAACTGAAGGTGTCCGTGTACCACCAGAAGAAACCTGTACCACAGTTTGAGAAACACCACTGGTCGGACCATTTTAAGCAGTGTTCTCTGAGCAAATCTTGTTTGAACAACCAATTCAGCCCAACCTCTACATGTGTGCGAGTGTGCGAGTGTGTGAGTGAGTGAGTGAGTGAGTGAGTGAGCGAGCGAGTGTGTGTATGAGTGCGTGTGTGTGTATGAGTGCGTGTGTGTGTTTGCGTGCGTGTGTGTGTTTGCGTGCGAGTGCGTGCGCGTGCGTGCGCGTGCGTGCGCGTGCGTGCGCGTGCGTGCGAGTGCGTGCGAGTGCGTGCGAGTGCGTGCGAGTGCGTGCGTGTGCGTGCGAGTGCGTGCGAGTGCGTGCGTGTGCGTGCGAGTGAGTGCGAGTGAGTGCGAGTGCGTGCGAGTGTGTGCGAGTGCGAGTGAGTGCGAGCGAGTGCGAGCGAGTGCGTGCGAGCGCGTGCGAGTGCGTGCGAGCGCGTGCGTGCGAGTGCGTGCGAGCGCGTGTGCGAGTGCTTGCGAGTGCGTGCGAGTGCTTGCGAGTGCGTGTGCGTGCGAGTGCGAGCGCGTGCGAGCGCGCGAGTGCGAGTGCGTGCGAGCGCGTGCGTGCGAGTGTGTTAGTGTGCGAGTGTGTGAGTGTGTGAGTGTGAGTGAGTGTGTATGAGTGCGTGTGTGTGTATGAGTGAGTGCGTGTGTGTGTATGAGTGAGTGCGTGCGTGCGAGTGCGTGCGTGCGTGAGTGTGCGTGCGTGTGCGTGCGTGTGAGTGCGCGTGTGTGCGTAAGAGTGCGTGAGTGCGTGCGAGTGCGAGTGTGTGCGTGCGAGTGCGTGCGAGTGCTTCACCTCGTAGTCCCTGGCTGAGGTCATAAAACCCAGCCTGGCCCAGCGCCCACATGATGGTCAGACACTTCACAGGACGATTTTGAACAGACCGCAACATCTCCAAATACTGAAAACGGGGAAGAGGACAACTATTACAACACGCATTACCACAGCGGTGACGGCTGACAGAAATGTCACAATGCCAGCACTCGACTACAGCATTTGACGCTCGGACCAGAGACGCGATGACGGCGGAACACGCTCACCTCTGGCAGGTTCTGAGTCGCTATCTCGGCCTTGTCCTGGAGGATAGCCTGGACGCAAACTCTGTAACCGTACAGCGGCTCCCCTGCACACACGGAAGATTAAGATGAGGAGGTTTATACTGTATCCCCGTCTGCCTTCGACTCGTTCCTAAAAGCTGCAGAGGAAACCCGAGCATGGTCAGCAGAGACGTGAAGCCATTAAACACGTTACAGATACAAAACGAGTAGAACACACGCATGAATCAATTCAGAAACGGATCAATGCCACTGATGATGACGCCGGCGTTCACCTGACTGTCGGTCCAACTCCCTGAGCATCGTGTAAACGCAGTGGTCAAAGAAGTCCGGCAGGGCGTCGCTGCAGCGCCCGAACAGGCCTTTGATCACGCCCTTCAGCTCCTTACTGGTGAGGCAGTATGGGTAATCTGGGGATACAGCCAGGGTAGAAGAAATGAGTATATGTCCAGAGGGGGAGGAACTACTCTGTGTCGTTACTTTTAAAAAAAAGGTAGAGGTACTGGAGCAAATGTAATCATGCGAATAAAAGTACCACATGCAAAAAAATATACAGAAGTTAATTAGAAAGTATTCAAGAAGCTGAACTCGCACAACTTCTGTAACTTGTGAATTGTTTTAATAGTGAAAAGCAGAAAACGGTAGGTAATGGTAATGATGATAATAAACTAAAACAAACTTAAAAAATGTACTTTTAGAGTAAAAAGTAATTCAGTATTTTTATAGCATCAAATCCAATGAGTGGGATAAAAATTGTGCCGATTTCAGTTTTTTTGTTTGCTCTCAAACTGTAAAGTACTTTTTACTCCTTTTTCAAATGTAGTGGAGGAGTAAGTGCAGATACCTGCTCTCAAATGTTGTGAAGTAAAAGTATCCACTGTAAAATTGACCCAAGTAAAAGTTCAGATGCCTAAAAAAGCAATCTACTCGTGAACAGTACTTTAACTTTTGTACTTTCCACAACTGTAAAGGCCACATTAAAAATCTAAAGAAGGAGGTGGTGGTAGTTGTGGTGATGGTGGTAGTTGTGGTGGTAGTTGTGGTGGTGGTGGTGGTGGTAGTTGTGGTGGTGGTGGTAGTTGTGGTGGTGGTGGTGGTAGTTGTGGTGGTGGTGGTGGTAGTTGTGGTGGTGGTGGTGGTAGTTGTGGTGGTGGTGGTGGTAGTTGTGGTGGTGGTGGTGGTGGTGGTGGTAGTTGTGGTGGTGGTGGTGGTAGTTGTGGTGGTAGTTGTGGTGGTGGTGGTGGTAGTTGTGGTGGTAGTTGTGGTGGTGGTGGTGGTAGTTGTGGTGGTGGTGGTAGTTGTGGTGGTGGTGGTAGTTGTGGTGGTGGTGGTAGTTGTGGTGGTGGTGGTAGTTGTGGTGGTGGTGGTAGTTGTGGTGGTGGTGGTAGTTGTGGTGGTGGTGGTAGTTGTGGTGGTAGTTGTGGTGGTGGTGGTAGTTGTGGTGGTGGTGGTAGTTGTGGTGGTGGTGGTAGTTGTGGTGGTGGTGGTAGTTGTGGTGGTGGTGGTAGTTGTGGTGGTGGTGGTAGTTGTGGTGGTGGTGGTGGTAGTTGTGGTGGTGGTGGTGGTAGTTGTTGTGGTGGTAGTGGTGGTGGTGGTGGTAGTTGTGGTGGTGGTGGTAGTTGTGGTGGTAGTTGTGGTGGTAGTTGTGGTGGTAGTTGTGGTGGTGGTGGTAGTTGTGGTGGTAGTTGTGGTGGTGGTGGTGGTAGTTGTGGTGGTGGTGGTGGTAGTAGTTGTGGTGGTGGTAGTAGTTGTGGTGGTGGTGGTAGTTGTGGTGGTGGTGGTAGTAGTTGTGGTGGTGGTAGTAGTTGTGGTGGTGGTGATAGTAGTTGTGGTGGTGGTGGTGGTGGTAGTAGTAGTTGTGGTGGTGGTGGTGGTGGTGGTGGTAGTTGTGGTGGTGGTGGTGGTAGTTGTGGTGGTGGTGGTGGTAGTTGTGGTGGTGGTGGTGGTAGTTGTGGTGGTGGTGGTGGTAGTTGTGGTGGTGGTGGTGGTGGTGGTAGTTGTGGTGGTGGTGGTGGTAGTTGTGGTGGTGGTAGTTGTGGTGGTGGTGGTGGTAGTTGTTGTGGTGGTGGTGGTAGTTGTGGTGGTGGTGGTGGTAGTTGTTGTGGTGGTGGTGGTAGTTGTTGTGGTGGTGGTGGTAGTTGTTGTGGTGGTGGTGGTAGTTGTTGTGGTGGTGGTGGTAGTTGTGGTGGTGGTGGTGGTGGTAGTTGTGGTGGTGGTGGTGGTGGTAGTTGTGGTGGTGGTGGTGGTGGTGGTAGTTGTGGTAGTTGTGGTGGTAGTTGTGGTGGTAGTTGTGGTGGTAGTTGTGGTGGTAGTTGTGGTGGTGGTGGTGGTGGTGGTGGTAGTTGTGGTGGTGGTGGTGGTAGTTGTGGTGGTGGTGGTGGTAGTTGTGGTGGTGGTAGTTGTGGTGGTGGTGGTGGTAGTTGTGGTGGTGGTGGTGGTAGTTGTGGTGGTGGTGGTGGTAGTTGTGGTGGTGGTGGTGGTAGTTGTGGTGGTGGTGGTGGTAGTTGTGGTGGTTGTGGTGGTGGTGGTGGTAGAAGTAGTAGTAGTTGAAGTGGTAAGGAATATTTGTCATCTCCACGACAGACTGTATTGGTTTGTTTTGTGCCTGGGCGGTGCGTGTAATCGAGTATTGTAGTTATAAATAAATAGAAACAAATTGTGAAATACGGGTGACAAAACGGTGTTCTCTTCTCAGGCAGATGTGCTAAACTGCAGCGTGCTTTACCGTGAGCGTAGCTGCTGAGCGTGGGCTCAGTCTCTGGGGCGGTCAGGTGCACGTTGAGGTAACCCGCCAGATCTTTGACCCAGACCGAGGGGTTTTCTGGGAACAGCGTCTGACTGCGGTTCAGCTGCTGCTTCAGGTCCGACACGTCCAACTACAGCCACAGGGACACGAGGGTAACATGGCAACCAGAGTTCAGAATTCAGACATGGCAACCAGAGTTCAGACATGGCAACCAGAGTTCAGACATGGCAACCAGAGTTCAGACAGAGCAGGCGCGCTTCAACATGTGACCGCCGCTTCAACATGTGACCGCCGCTTCAACATGTGACCGCCGCCCGCCGCTTCAACATGTGACCGCCGCTTCAACATGGGACCGCCGCCCGCCGCTTCAACATGTGACCGCCGCTTCAACATGTGACCGCCGCCCGCCGCTTCAACATGTGACCGCCGCTTCAACATGGGACCGCCGCCCGCCGCTTCAACATGGGACCGCCGCTTCAACATGTGACCGCCGCCCGCCGCTTCAACATGTGACCGCCGCTTCAACATGGGACCGCCGCTTCAACATGGGACCGCCGCTTCAACATGGGACCGCCGCTTCTACAAGGGACCGCCGCTTCAACATGGGACCGCCGCTTCAACATGGGACCGCCGCTTCAACATGTGATTGCCGCCCGCCACTTCAACATGTGACCGCCGACCGCCACTTCAACATGTGACCCGCGCTTCAACATGTGACCCGCGCTTCAACATGTGACCCGCGCTTCAACATGTGACCCGCGCTTCAACATGTGACCGCACTGGCCTTGTAAAGAAAGGCCACGCTTCAACATGTGACTGTGTGCTTCAACATGTGACCGCACTGGCCTTGTAAAGAAAGGCCAATCTTCAACATGTGACTGTGTGCTTCAACATGTGACCGCACTGGCCTTGTAAAGAAAGGCCACGCTTCAACATGTGACTGTGTGCTTCAACATGTGACCGCACTGGCCTTGTAAAGAAAGGCCACGCTTCAACATGTGACTGTGTGCTTCAACATGTGACCGCACTGGCCTTGTAAAGAAAGGCCACGCTTCAACATGTGACTGTGTGCTTCAACATGTGACCGCACTGGCCTTGTAAAGAAAGGCCACGCTTCAACATGTGACCGTGTGCTTCAACATGTGACCGTGTGCTTCAACATGTGACCGTGTGCTTCAACATGTGACCGAGTGCTTCAACATGTGACCGTGTGCTTCAACATGTGACCGTGCGCTTCAGAGAAAGTCACTGTCGAGCTTTGTTCGACTCCAATAGCAATAAATAGCAAAGTTGAAAAGAGATTATTCAGTAAATATGTAGTAATATTTGGATAGAAATTGTAATTCCTTTAAGAAATTTAACATAACAAGATCCATACAAAAGGTAAAATTGCCTAAATGTGCTTTAATTGTGGTGTTTTAGCATTCTGCGGGGGGGGGGCTTCTTTCACGCTGGATGCCCTTCCAGTCATAACCAGCCACATTACAGTGACAGTGACTAACGCACAGGATTTAATCAGCGACCCACAGCACAACTATCTATTTACGAGATCGAACACGAGAGCGGACATTGAAATAAAGTCAAGAATGTGCCGCATACTCACAGCTTTAAATGCGTCCTCCAGGCTCTTGTGCTTGGTCGGGGACGGGGAGGCCGAGTTGCTGGAGCTTACTTTCTTGGCCGTCTTTGCCGGCGCTGGGTTCTTGGTTGGAGGCTCAGCCGGTGGTGGGACCTGCTCTTTGTTCTGTTTCTTTGCCATTTTGTCAAAGTTTTCAAACAAAGTCTCGGACTTCATAGCTGAAAGAAACACAAGGGACGAACAGTCACACACTGAAGCCACGACGCAGATCCCTCCGCTCACAAACAGTGCACTACTTATTGCCTTCTCACTTCATGAATTGCACAATCAACCGTAAGTACTCAACAACTAAGCACCAACAGTATTTTAAGTATTTGCATGAGCGCTGCAGCGGCAAACAAAATAGGACTAGAAAATAGGACATTATATTTAAATAGCACATATGGGTGGCTTTACAGTGAGGTGCATGACAGGTGCTGACAGAGAGAGGTCACCAGTTGCTCTCTGTTCAGCTCTGAAGCTAAAACGATATGGGCTCCACTGCAGTCTGGGGCAGAGGCCTCAGTCAGCACAAACATGAGGATTAATGATGCTTTTCAATTAAAAGCTCTCTTAATGGACTGGACTTTGACTTTTACACTTGATCTAGTTTGATTTTATTTCAGTTGTAGACCTTAAGGCAGAGCTTCTCAGACTTTTCCTGGCGCTCCCCCCTTAGAAGATTAAAAAAAACTATACACGCCCCTCACAGCCTATGGGACAGTGCAGGCTGCTGTTGTTACTTTTAATGGCGGTTGGCAGCTAACAGCTAAAAGGTGCATTTACCGCCACCTACTGTAGTTGTACGTCTTCAAGGTATGTGTTACGCTATACTGTAAAAAGGGAGGGGGAAAGGAGATAAAGTCAGTGGGTTTACATGCAAACGAAAAAAACTAATAGTTGCTTTGATCTGATACAATCAGACATCTTCGTGTGCATGTAAACACCTCACTCGATTGAAATCGGTGTTGAAAATCTCCGATTGAGTTTCAGTGCGATTACGCAACCACACTGAAACTAGACAAGGCTTGTGCGCATGCTCCACGACCCCGGTGACGTATGACCCCGGAACACCACCATACAAGGAAGGCGGTCGCTTACAAGGAAGAACCCCTGTTACCAGGGTTAGCGTGCACTTTATCTGCACAATAACGAACACAGACATTACATACGAGATGAACAAAGCTGTACGACTGCTGTTGTTCAAAAATGTGCATGATAGTTGTTTATATGAGACATAAAAGGTCAACCGGAATGGGGGGTTGTATTAGTCCGCTGAAAGGACGCACATCGCCTCCTAGTGTTAGGAGGACGACACGTTCTCGTCTGCATGTTTACTTGGACAAGGACAGAGCTTGTCCAAGACCTCAAAACTGAATGTTAAAAAAAAGTTTATTTAGTTTCCATGTAAACCCACTGAGTGAGAAGGAGAGGAGAAAGAAACAGTTACTTCTAGTCACTGTAGATCACTTTTACTACTGCGGGTCCACGACTGTCACAGACCGCTTTCTGCACAGTGCTTCTTCTTCTTCTGCGTTTTATGGCGGCTGGTATCTGCACAGTGCTGACTCGCATCGCTGCGTTTATGTTTCATTGTCTTCAAAGCCCGTGGGATCAAAATGGAACGGAATCGAATGCGCACACATGCTTTATGTCACATGACCTGTCAGAAGCAGCGCAAGTTCGAAGGTTAGACAGAGGGGGGGACAGAGGGAGGACAGAGGGGGGGACAGAGGGAGGACAGAGGAGGGACAGAGGAGGGGCAGAGGGGGGACAGAGGGGGGACAGAGGGGGGGACAGAGGGAGGACAGAGGAGGGACAGAGGGGGGGACAGAGGGAGGACAGAGGAGGGACAGAGGAGGGGCAGAGGGGGGACAGAGGGGGGGACAGAGGGGGGGACAGAGGGAGGACAGAGGAGGGACAGAGGCGGGGCAGAGGGGGGACAGAGGGGGGGACAGAGGGGGGGAGGGACAGAGGAGGTACAGAGGAGAGGGGGGACAGAGGGTGTACAGAGGAGAGGGGGGACAGAGGGGGTACAGAGGAGAGGGGGGACAGAGGGTGTACAGAGGAGAGGGGGGACAGAGGGTGTACAGAGGAGAGGGGGGACAGAGGGTGTACAGAGGAGAGGGGGGACAGAGGGTGTACAGAGGAGAGGGGGGACAGAGGGGGTACAGAGGAGAGGAGGGACAGAGGGTGTACAGAGGAGAGGGGGGACAGAGGGGGTACAGAGGAGAGGAGGGACAGAGGGTGTACAGAGGAGAGGAGGGACAGAGGGTGTACAGAGGAGAGGGTGTACAGAGGAGAGGAGGGACAGAGGGTGTACAGAGGAGAGGGGGGACAGAGGAGAGGAGGGACAGAGGGTGTACAGAGGAGAGGGGGGACAGAGGGGGTACAGAGGAGAGGAGGGACAGAGGGGGTACAGAGGGAGGGACAATCCTGTATTGGCACTGGGCATGTTTCTGTTGCTCAAAACCCGTCTGTCTCCTGTAATGTGGGAACATTTCTCCAAATGTCTCGCGGCCCACACTTTGAGAAGCTCTGCCTTAAGGCTTTATGTGAAAATGAAACAACAACATATCGAAACACAATAGAACCAAACATTTAAACAGAATAAATCATAGCAGTAGTTTAAAAGCCCCAGAGGAGTGATAAGACCACATGATGACCATGTCCAGATAAAGGCCTGAAGGGCAAAGGTTGTGTCTTTAATGATGACGTTGCCTTGTTGACACTGCTAACACCATGCTAACGTGTTAGCGGATTACATCTGAAATAAAACACACTATTCTTCTCACAAAGAAGACGCTTCTTCTGGAAGAAACTATCATATGATTCATTGCCGACGGGGAAAATACTTTAGTTCTTTACAGTTCTATTCGCAGAGCAAACACCGGGCTAGCAGCATCAGCAGAGGCGGGTTCCCTTCAGTTGAGTAGAGTTAGTTCCATTGAAAGCTCAGTTTAACTGTGATATTGTGTTGTATTTGTAAGTAACTCGTCACACAGCTCTGCACTTTAAAGACTTTAAAGAGATAAAGCAGACGAGGCTCGGCCCGCGCACACTTCACTCACGTTTGGACGGCTGCAGGTTGGACTCGCCCAGCGCTCTTCGAGCTCCGTTTTTCTTTTCACCAGGAGGTTTAGTCCCTCCGGGATTGTTGCCCTTCTTTCCTTTCTTCACCACTTCCCATTTCCCAGCGGAGCCATTGTTTGAAGCCATTCTTTGCGCTCTTCTTCGTGCACTGGTAACTTCCTGCTGCGCTTCCTCAGTGACGCAGCGTGAGGCGGTTTAACGTTGACGTGACGACGTCAGAGACACGTGGCACGTGGACGTTAAACTGGCTGCTCACGCTGCCACGATCATCATTTTTATTGAATCATTTCGAAATGTGTTCATAAAATAGCTCGGAATTGTGAAGTAGAATTTTCAGTTAGACTAATATCAAACAAATGGAGATTCAAGACGCTAAATACTAAGCGTTTTTTCATTATATTCTGACTAGAGTGATACATGTACTGACCAGTTTTGGCTCAGCTGTTTATCAGGTTACTCCATAGCTTTAATAGCATTTAACAATGTTTTGACAAATGTATCTCTATGGACGTTTAGCACCCCAGCAACTATTCTCACTGCTGCTCAATGGTCCATGGTTGCCATGGTAAGACATTTTTAACTGATGAAGGTGCTCATGGACATAGCATCCTTATATAACACATGTCATTAATATGAACATTGGATGAACTCAAGATTAGCGATTACAACAATTTGGTCTAAATACTCTCCTGAAATGTCCAGAATGATCTCTCCAAAAATAATTTTAAAAGTGTGTATTCTGAATCCCAGGCAAGGTCTACATCAGACATGACAATACAGAAAAGGTTCATATGACACAACAGACAATAGTGATTTTCCTGAACCTTTAGAACTTTATTTCATTCCAGCAGTTTCTCCAAATGATGCAAGTTTAACATGAGGCTGTCAAAACAAACTTTCTAATATGAAGCTCAGCCCTGCTGACGATGTGCTGTTTTAATGCTAGGCAACATATGACGATAAGTAATTAAATACAATAAAACACGACATAGCAGCAAAAATGTTTAACACAGTCAAACATTAGTACTTAGTATTGTCTTTCTGCACTGTTTTTGTTCATTCAAAACAATTGTTTAAGCCCGATGCTTGTGTGATAAATACGTTTTCAGTGAAACCTGCAACTTCATCTTTGAGCAATTCAATGCAAATACAAAACAGACCTTTAGAACAAATCTATAAAATATAAAATAGCATCTTCCTGTATCATTCCGGCTGCAGCTAGCCACTACATTTGACACGTAGTGAACTGTATTTGAACTATTTTCAAATTATTTCGCTACATTAAGTGCAAGAACTTCAAATTTCCCAAATCCAAACAATATTTTTTTCTGAAAGTATGTAAACCAAATTAAAAAAAAATCATTAATAAATAAAACATAAATACATCATGCTGTCTCATATACAAGCATGTATAAGAGCAATCCTTGGGTACGACGAGTTGATGAAGTACATACAAGTAGTGTTCACCTCAAGCTTATGCAGAAGCTCTTCAAAGTCTGTGATGTCTGTGGGTTTGATGAAAATATATATGCACATTTGTGCCTTTTCCTTAAAGGGACAGTTCTGTTTTTAGGTCAGATACATTTCAATGTCTTACCTACAGTAACAGATAGAGTGAGGAAAGTATTTGAACACCCTGCGATTTTCAAGTTCTCACACTTTTCAGACCTCTCGCAAAATCCAGGGCTCTGGGACGAGCAGGTCGGATCACAGCCGACCCTTCTCACCCGGCACACGGACTATTAGAGCCACTCCCCTCAGGCAGGAGGCCACGCCCCTCAGGCAGGCCACTCCCCTCAGGCAGGAGGCCACTCCCCTCAGGTAGGAGGCTACGGTCCATCCGGACCAGAACCTTCCGTCACATGAACAGTTTATTTCCCTCTGCCGTTGGACTCATGAACACTGCTTAAGCACCTTGTACTCATTGCACTGTTCACTTCTATTGCACTACTTGACTTTATATTTTACTTAGAATGTACACATCATGCCGTTCTTGTATAAAGTGTTTGTTGTTTGTGTTGCACCAAATCAACAGTTCCTATGTTTGTGAACTTTTGTTCATCGACAAATGGCAATAAACCCCTTTCTGATTCTGAAAATCGCAGGACGTTCAAACACTTATTGTCCTCGCTGTATTTGTGTTTAGAGAGGCAGACGAAAACAGCCAATTTGATATAGTCCTGCATTCACACGCATTGAAAACCCAGATGTTTCGATAAGAAATTGCACGTCGGATCTCTTCACACAGACGGCTCCGGGCCAAAAGTGCAGGATTCATATTAATCTCAAAGCTATAAATTAAAACCACACGAGCTGTCTGTCTACTCCAGCGACATGTCAGTAAGTCAGGTTAAGCCAAAGCCTTTGTGCACGCAGGCCTGGGTGTAGTTCCCGTTGTCAGAGAGGCTTCGTGTTAGGGGGGGGGCAGAAATGGGAGTGGCGTGTCAAAAGTAAAGCAAATGGGACATTATTTAAGTAACGAGTTGAAGGGTGATGGTAAAAGGAGTTTAGAATTCGTCGGGGTCTCGAGCGCCTTCCTCAATATCTTCATCTTCAGGCGGCGCGAAGCCCTCCTGCAAAAGCAAAGGTCACAGGTAGTATTCTATTTATTTAGTATTCTTTGTTATAATACATCACAGTACAATGTTTCCATGTCTTTCAATACTAAAACTAAAATCACACTTATTACAACACCAGTACTTATTACTCATCTATGACGTTTGAGTCCCTCTAGTGGTATGTCAAAGTATAAGTAAATCATGCAACAAATTATCTGTAGTCAAACATGAGTCCAACTGTGCTTACTTTTCATACAATCTGAAATGCCAGGGCGGTCAGTGAAAGTGTGATGCTTTTACCTCTGTGGCGTACAGTATGTCTATGATTTTAGTCATGACTGGGCTGCTCTCGTTTTCGTGTTCTTGGCAGATGACTTCGATGTCTCTCAGCTTTCCGAAATAGAAGTCTCTCTCTTTCTCCAGACCGTCCACAGTGAGCTTCATGTCCAGAAGCTTTGGGGCAAGATGAAGACACAAAAAAGTACTTCATACAAAAGAACATACAGTATTTGCAGTGTGTTGTTTTTTATTTAGACTACGGTGAATCGTTCAGATTTGAGTCTAACGCTGGCATGATTTGTCTTTTGTCATAGAAACAGATAAGACGGGCTTTGGGGCCTGTTCCCACATGTGTGCAGTTATTCTAAGAGCAGTTACAGGCCTAAAGAGAGGTAACAGTTATGTTTAGTCCACTCAGATCCCCCTCGCTCCAACTCGCTGGGTTTAGTAACACAGATAAATGCAGGGGAGGATACAGTTTTGTGACATTCGATCCTTATCTCAATACATGGTCACGATTTTAATATAATGTTGAATTTGTTGGGCCTACTTATTCCGGAAGTTGACATAATCCTTCTGGTTGTATTAGTTATCGCAAGACTGCCGACTAAATAGTCGTTTTCAGGCTCAGGGAGTCAGTGCAGTGTTGACTTGTTGGTCACATGAACATTGGACATTTTACATAAATCAATCTACTTTATAGCATAATAAGCTGCAAGACAGTTCCCTCGCTCTCCACTTAAGTGAACGGTGATCTGTGGCAAAAAGAGGCAAAGATGGACGAGGTGGAATAAGGTGAATAGGCAATTAAGTCAAGAGTTTGTTGTTTATTTGGTTAAATGATGAGACAATAGCTCTGAATTTTAAATAATTGAAAAAAATGTGTCCTGTCTCATCAGGAGCGGGTTGGCTATCATAGGTTATTAGACATATAATCAGATCTTACCATTTTGTGCATTTTACTAGAAGGGTAGGCACAATAGCCTTGGCGTCTGCTTACACCTGGTCAAATCAAATCTGTATCTCTTATTTTTGTTTCGTGCTTGGATCTGGAGCACTTTTTGTTTTGACCAAACGACAATAATGATAATAAAATACGTAGCATTTTCTTTATTTTGATCATTTGATCATAGTCTCAATTTGAGTAATTCCAGGATTGATTTACGTAAAATAAGAAGAGTAAGACAAAACCCGTCTCTTAGAATATAGCTGCAGTAAGTCTGCTGTTTACTTGTTTACTGCTGTGACAACACAAAATGACAACACAACACATGGAGGGACACACGAGGATCCAACCCAACAAGTCGGATTGAACCACTGGTATCAAACGATTCTAAACCATTTTGAGAATGGTCCCATCCCTAATATCTCTACATCCCACACATGCTGTGGCAGTACCTGCTGGTTAAGCTCCACCAGCTCGGCGTCTCCTCCGTTGCGTGTAACTGGAGGCCTGCGAGCTGTTGCTATCTGCCTCTGGGGAGGAGGCACACACTTGGGCCCTGTGGGAGATGTTCTCATCAGCCCTAAATACACAAAGACACACATTAGCAGTGGTTCACAAGCTTATACAATCACATGCAACTAGCTCCTACTGAAGGTTTTTCTAAGCTCCTAGTTTTACTGGCATTTCAAAGAGAAAACGCACTCATGTTACTGCAGGTCCACCACTGTCACACAGACTGCTTTCTGCACAGTGCTGACTCTTATCACTTCTTTGGTGTTTTATGTTTTCACCACCTACTGTAGTTACATATATTGTTGTGTTACTTTTAATGGCGGATGGCCGCCAACTGAAAAGGTGCATTTACCACCACCTACTGTAGTTGTACGTCTTTAAAGTATGTGTTTTACGTTTTATGTTGTTGTTGTTGTTGTTGTTGTTGTTGTTATGGCGGTTGGCATCCAAGTGTTGCATTACCGCCAGACTTTATTCCTCAGACTTTGTCGTAGTCCTCAGACTCTGTCGTAGTCCGTAAAAGTACTCCTTCCATTGCTTTGGTCTCACTGCGTTTATGTTTCATTGTCTTCAAAGCCCATGGAATCAAAGCAGAAAGGAATCGAATGCACGCGCATTCTTTTCGCATATGCTTTTTTTTGTGCAGTGGGTGGCAGTAATGTAACACTTGGATACCACCCGCCATAAAACACCAAAGAAGAAGAAGAAGACCGGTCAGAACATGGATCAATTAGGGTCAGGGTCAGAAGCAGAGCGAGTTCTTCTTCTTCTTTGTTTTTTTATGGTGGTTGGTATCCAAGTGTTACATTACCGCCACCTACTACACTACAAAACACTATACAACACTACACTACACTACACTACACTTGATCTTAGCTGTATGTCTTAGACTTTAGACTTTATTCTTTAGATTTTTTTCTTTAGACTTTTTTTCTTCTTTTTTTTGCCTTTAAAATCAACAAGATTCAAAAAGTGTGAGGGCTCTCTTTCTCTCTGTCTTTCTTCCTCAGTATAGCGTAAAACGTACGTAGAAGACATACAACTACAGTAGGTGGCAGTAATGTAACACTTTATAGATACCAACCCCCATAAAACACTAAAGAAGAAGAAGAATACAGAAATGAGCATTTAGCTCGTTCTCTCTCTCTTTCTCTCTTTTTCCCTCTCCCTTACTCTCTCCTTTTTTAAATGGTAAAACACATACTTTGAAGACGTACAACTACAGTAGGTGGTGGTAAATGCACCTTTTCAGTTGGCTGCCAACCGCCATTAAAAGTAACAGAATAAGAAGAAGACGAAGGGAGAGAGACGATGGATGGGATGGGAACCGTGCAATGGGACAGCGCCCTCACTTTAAGGAGCTCTGAGCTATTCCCCACAACTGTGTGCACTACCACCCCCCTGTGGCACCTGGCATGCCACTGGTCTCCCATCCAAGTACTAACCAGCCCTCATCCCTGCTTAGCTTCATCTGACGAGATCAGGCATTGACAAGTCGGTATGACCAACTTGCCTAAATTATATTGTCATAAAAACATCAACCATACGCCATCATTATTATGGGCAGTGCTCACTGCACACAGACATGCTGGTTGCCAGTGGTTACCTGGACAAAATGGTCTTTTAGGTTTGTGATGAGTGACACCTGGGTTAGAGCGGGACGTGACATGAACATGAGCAACACAGTGACACACCCCTGACTGTCCATCACTACAATAACTACTTTATATCAGGGACTAGTCATGGAGCTCTCTGACTTAAGTTAATCTTTATAAAGTCAATGTGTACCTGGGTTGGGCAGCGGCGAGGCCTCCAGGCCCTGACGAGACATAACAGGGTCGTACTCTTTCCCATCATAGTTTGCATCAAAAAACCTTTTAAACCACTGGAGAAACTCAAAGTTGTCTTGAAACTTTCCTTTCACCAGTCTCTCCACAGGAATGATCTGCGAGAAATATATGTGATAGTGATGTACAAACACAAATGTTCACAGCTCTATTTTTGGGCGTGTAAGATTTATTGGTAAAGACACTAACTACTAGCACCAAATCCCTCACCTTGTCAACGTTCATTCTTTTGAATGCAGCCTGTAAGACCTTGAAGTTGTGGATGTATTCATGCTCCAATTTAGAGTTAAACTTGACTTTCTTCAACAGTATGCACCCGGGAAAGAGCATGTCCATGAACTGGCAATATGCGGCGCCTGAGAGATCCCACAATCACAGAATAAACGATACATAATGTTGTAAATAATGACTGACACAACAGGGAGGCTTACCAGAACATAGCTGCTCGATCTTTGTGCATGTGACCTGCAAGGAGTCATTGACCCAGGCCAACATGTCATGACGACTCAGGTTGTCTGCGTTCATAGATGTGGAATAAACATTCACTGCCATCCTCGAGCTTTCACACACACAGACAAAAACAAGCTCAATATTCAAGTTCTGTTCAAGGGTTTTTGCTTCCATCACATTCACAGCATTCTGAATTTTAGCAGTGAGAGTCAAAAATACATGAGAAATGCCCTTTTCTCCTCTAAGAACATAGAACACAATAAATATGTCTAAGAACTGATGGTTGAATATTTTTTTATTGTTTCCATTCCGTGTCATTCAACCAACATCACGGCTAGGCAAGAACAACTAAAGAATAATGACCATTATATCTGTATAATCACTGTTACAAGCTCATTAGCATAACTGTTTTCCATACATTTGTAAAATAAACATTTAAAATGGTTCAATAATATTTCATATAATACAAAACCTTGTTATCCTGTCGACTGTAGCGTGATCTTTGAGTTTTTATAACTTTCACAATTTTTTCCAGTGTTTTGTATTTGCATTCTGGAATTTCCCCATTGTGGGACAAATAAAGGTTTATCTTATCTCATCTTATATTATTCTCATTAGAACTATCCAAAAGGAAGTTGATATTTGAACCTGATCATTTATAATGAAAAGGCGCCTGAACTTGAAAATGTGCATATAATCAATAATAATTTTACACCTTCTCTATTAAATAATATGGGCCTTTGGAATGTCAGTTGAAACTCAGCAATTAGGTAATAATCTACAGACAGAAATGCACAATATCACACTCACCTGCTCTTGGTTAGAGTAAGAGAAAACTTTATGATCTGGTTTGTGCTGAGCCACCTTCAACAAACCTGGGGAAACGCATTTATTAGATCAAGTGGAAAACATTGGACTATTTTCTCATATTTTACAGATAGAAAAACACTGCCGTAATGTGATATTAATAAAAGCATGTGCAATAACACTTTTTACACCTTTCAAAAAGCAGAAACATAAACGATTGGAAAATGTGATGACTGTGAAAGAAAATGCAGTCCCAAAAGTGGCCCCACAGTCACTCGTTCACTGGCTCAATAATCTGCCTCCGCTAATCCTCTTCCAGCTTCAACACGCTGTAACTCATCACAGCTCATGTCGGCAGCCAAAGTCCCCCCAAACGTTATCCAATAAACCACAAATCACAGCTCGGATTTTTCACAACGACACAAACGGTTTAAAGTCCAAGTCTACAGTATTTCCTGCGAAAAGTCTCCAACATAAACAGTTACAGGATGTTGCACACAGCTATCAATTCCTGTCTCCACAAAGAGCACTGGATACGACAAGCAACGACAGTTTATACTTTAATATTAGTATTCAGAGTCTGGAGAACATAGATCTGAAGACTGTAAAAAACAATGACTAAAATGCACCGAAATGTTGAGATGCATTTAACTATTTATGAAGAACAACCCAACGCAAACATGTTAATAAATATAAAAATCAGACCCTTATGTGTGCGTTTATTTGATTTAATACAATAAAAACAATGACATATTTTAAATAATACTAATAATGGATATTCCACAGAGTCTACAAAGTTAAATTTGATCTAATTTGATTTCATTCTTGTTAATATTTATTGGTTCACATTGTAGTATTACATAAATATAGCTTAAGTGATAAATGAGATGATTTAATGCTGGTGCTAATAGTTATAAGGCAGTAATGATAGTCACTCCTCTGTTCAAATTCACTCATCCCTGACTTTATTGTACTTTTTACAGGTTTTCAACTAATTTAACAGCAAAATTGCTATAAATCAAAAGTTCTTGACCTCTTGACTCAGCAAGTTTTGGACATTGTCAAAGCTTAACTTTATGTGATCCTCTTATTTTTGTATGCAGTCATTTGACGTATATATAAATATACAAAATGTACTGAGCTCTATTAATATTTGCAGCGCAAACAATAATGTAAATGTCTCTTCTAAACATGACCATCATAGAGAAATTAAATCAATCAATCAACAATAACATCAACACAAATATCACGATGTTACGCGCCACGAGACGCAGAAGAATTCAACAAACATGTACAAAGTGTGTGCTGCAGTGCGCCCCTTGTCCTCGTCCCACTGTGGTCCCTGAGCCCCTCGGTCCGGTCTCAGTCCGGGTCTCAGTCCGGGTCTCAGTCCCGGTCTCAGTCCCGGTCTCAGTCCGGTCTCAGTCCCGGTCTCAGTCCCGGTCTCAGTCCCGGTCTCAGTCCCGTGCCAGTCCCGGTCTCAGTCCGGTGCCGTCCCGGTGCCAGTCCGTTACGGTCGCTCCATAGACTCAGTATTGTGTCGTTAGCTGCTGGCTAATTGCTAACGCTGCCTCATGGATTTTTCCATGGATAAGCTTCATATTTGTGCTCACAAATAGTGTTTGTATATTGAATTTTAAGATGAAATGTCGGTGTAAATAATCTCGGAGCGAGTATCCGGTGCGATAAGGGTGAAGCAGGAGTGACCCCCTCTGCAGGCCGCGGCTTCAAACACAGGCACGTTACACTGAATGACAGCGCGGTCTGCACTAGTCCGCGGCGTGCTATTTAACTATTTCTTTCAGACATAAAATAATACAGTGACTATAAAACAATATTGACAGAGTAAAAGAAGACATTTTAAGTGAGGCAGATGTGTAACTTACTGAAGTGTGTCCACAGTCTGCCTCTCGCCGCGGTCCCGTTGTTCAGATGATGCTTTCTGTTGCTATAACCCGACTCTTACCTCAGCAAGTTGCGCCAGACATAAGCCGCGCGCACTGCGCATGCGCGCCACAGTTGCATGGTTTTGTTAGACTTTCTGTGCAACTGAGAATCCTCGAACAGCCATGTTGTGTCCGTCGTTATGGCGAACCATGTTTGGCCATTAACTTCAAATGTACTGCTTAAAGTCATGTTATTTGTAGTGTAGTGTAGCTATGTTTTTTCTTTACTATTGACCTTTTTGTCTGTTTATTTAGCATTTGGGGATTGTTGCTTTGTTTTCTCTGTTTTTAATAACGCAGCATAGGAACTGTAACTGATACATTTGATGAACATATATTATGGTTCCTGTAGTGTGTATTTTTATGATGTTAAAATATTATTTCACAAAATGTTTTAGTGTAGCATGTAATTGTAAATATGAACTTCAAGTGAATAATTCAGGTAAAACTTACTGAAATGTAAATATAATAATTTTCAAAGTAGAGCCATTTAATGTATTATAACTTAAGTGTACATTAACATCAAAAACACAATAACATGTTTCATACTGTTTAATTGTGGTAAGAAACAAGCAGCCACGTACAGAGTCAACACTTTTACTGCCCAACACAACAAGAGTCTACAAACACAGCCACCGAGCAGTCAATGCCTTCAAAACAACAAATTCATCCACAGTAAAATCATGTCAGGTAATAGTAAAAAACAGCACCATTGTTGATCAAAGAGATGACGCTTCTTGACAGTATGTGGTGCGTCTCATGCACAGCGTTAATGTGGCACCGGTGAGTCATGTTGGCACGTTCTTTCAACTAAAATACGAAGATCCTAAATATACACAAACAAATGACCACACATAAATATAATACTGGTAGGTTGAAAGGACAGTCGAGGTGAGAGGAGCGGTCTTCACCTGTGCAGCTCAATCTTTCTGCCTGTGGAGACTTGACCAGTAATCCCTTATAAATATCCAAACACAGTGTTGCTTTTATACTGTGAATCCATTTGGTGCTACTTCTAGTGCTGCATATTGCACAAAACAGGATCATTAAGACTAATTACATGATAGTACGTGTCCCAATTGTTCACAATCTGTCGCTACAGACAAAATCAACATATTTTTAATTGTACATTTTAGTTCTATTGTCAGACCCTATACTGCTAACTTGTGCATAATGATATGTTAAATGTGTTAGCAGCATCTAATTGGGAACACACACGCTTTTAACTTTGACACCTTCTGTCCGATTCTGAATAAGAAGGCACTATTTCCTTACAAAGTTCATATTTTACTTACAGGGTCTGAATAGCCAAGCATCATGCGGTCCACAAGACAGAATTTGCACATACTTCCACTTCTGCTTCAACATCAGGGAGGTGGAGAGGATATGCATGATATAAACATCTTCATTGTCAAGCAGCAAATGTGTGAGGCTTGCGGGGGGTCAAGTCTAAATTAAATAGAGCATAAATGTGTGTGTTTGAAGCAGTTGGATTTCATCACCACAAGGTAGAGATCATTTGTAAATAAAAACACTGTCAGACTGGCCCGTAGTGCAGCGGGACGCCGAGCACAGTGGGAGGTTTAGTCACAAACATAATTCACAAAATCTCCATACAAGTCCACAGCGGTTATGCCTAATGTGCTCTGTATGATGTATACACAACGGACTAAAACTTAGATCAAGGTTTCCAGGGCTATTACACACTTAAATAATCCATTATTCCAACATTATGTCATTGTAAACCACTAAAAACTGTACTGGTTTCTTAAATGTTAGTCTATATTTAGTAATTTCCTGATACGAGGAATTTAGCGAACCACCAAAACTAGACATTCTAGTTAAGACGGTTAAGTTATGTTAAGTTTGAATAGTCCAATTACACAGTTAATCTTACATGTAATATATTATTCCCATAGCTCTATTCTGGTGAAAATCAGTGCAGTTTTCCCTGGTTGTTCGAAAGTAAAAACAAAGAAAATGAAGCTCGGAGTTGCAGATTTCCGTGACCAGATTACCAAATGCCACTGGAGCGGCCGCCAGGAGGGGCCAGGATCCGGGCCGAGGATCTCTTGGGGATGTGGTCATCAACTTGAGATCCTGAGAGATGTAAAATACAAACATTTACACCATGATAAACAACACCAAAGAGTCTGTTATCAGTCCAATGTCAGTCTTCGCCCCCAAAGTCTTTCCATGGCCATTTTACTATTGTTCCTTTTAAATAAAAACCACAACAGACTGAGAACAACACAGTGTTTTTGTCTATGTGGATAATTTAGGTGTTTATCCAGTCATTTCATCAGCTTTTTGTTACTCAAAACCCTTGCCTTTTTGTAACCACCCCATCTTATCCGTCAGTGGTCATGATGCAATGTACGATCAAAATGTACATAAAATCCGACCTGAGAGACTAAAAGAGGACTCGTGGAGGTCCCGGACGCCTTGGTGCGCTCGTGCACCTTTGGGAGTTTCGCCATCGATGGGGCCCAGACCGAGCTCCTTCTTCATCGTGATTGTAATCTTAGCCACGTCGCCGGAGTACGGATCCCGCTCGACCCCTTTAAAGACCTGGGTCTGCAACAACAATGGCAACGGTGTAAAAGGATTATTGAGCACGCTGTATGTACGAGCCACAGCTCTCGGTCCAAGGCTGTTCAAAACACTTTCTCACATGCAAACTGCCGAACTCACGTTGCAAAGCCTGAGACAGTAATCGTAAGTAGTGCAGCTGATGAAGTAAAAATAGAGAGACGAAAAGTGGTCTGACACAATGTACTAATTAGTGTTGAGATGAAACTGTAGCGGGAGGAAGAGGAGGAGGAGGGTTTGGCAGCAAAAGGGGAGGAAAGCTTCAAAGCACTAAGTGAAAGCCAATATGAGAACTCCTTTAGAACGCCAAGTCAAGCTCGACAGACATGTTCACAGTGTGGAAATGCTCTCAACATTCGGCTGTTATCATTTTGTGCAGTCTTTATAGGTGTGGCTATTTGTAGACTGCTCTGGTTTCCTCTCCACGCTGCGTCTAACATTGAATTCAGCCGTTTACAACCAAAACACATCACTGACGATAAGCAATAGGGTTTTGGGTGACCTTTTCTCTCTGCACCATCTTCTTGTACAGGTAGTCGGGGAAAATGCGCTGGGGGTAGTATTTCCCGGATCCTTCGGCGCACATGAACACGCCGTTCTCACAGACCAAGCGGCCCCGGCTGATGGTGACCAGGGGCACGCCGTGGCAGCGCTGGCCCTCGTACAGGTTGAAGTCTCCGCCCTGCACCTGGGAGCTCGCGGAGATGGTTCTGCGAAGACGCCACGCGATTAAAAGCGAAACAGAATCGAATCGTGTGTGCGCACTGAAGTCATTGCTCACCTTGTCGCATCTGGATCCCACACCACCACGTCAGCGTCAGCGCCGGCGATGATGCGTCCTTTACGTGGGTACAGGTTATAGATCTTGGCAGCGTTGGAGCTTGTGACGGCCACAAAGCGGTTTTCGTCCATTTTTCCTGTTACCTAAAGGATGAGTTCCACATTAAATACAATCCACATTATACTACCGTATTTTCCGGACCATAAGTCGCACCAGCAAAAAAATGCATAATAGAGAAGAAAAAAACATATATAAGTTGCACTGGAGTATGAAATGCGGTTATAAGTGTGAAAATAACAAATAATATCACATATAAGTCGCTCCAAAACTATGAAAAAAGGTCCGACTTATAGTCCGGAAAATACTAAATACTTCCTAGAAATGCATGTTTACTTACCACTCCCCTTTCCCAGATGACACTCATTCTGTCCTGGACTCCAGCTACTCCATGAGGGATCTTAGTGAAGTCCTCCTTTCCAAGAGCTTTCTGCTTTACATTGAATGGACGATGTTCTGATGCCACGACACTCAGGGTATCGCTGTAACAAAGGGATACGTTTAAAAAATGTAGAAGAAAAACATAGTAAATCTATATATTTGTGATATTGTAGACCGTACTTTCCCAGCAGGCCCATGAGATAGTTAGGCGTGTTGGGTTCGATGCGCAGGGGAGGCACCAGGACGTGGGCTGCAGCGTGGACCCAGTCCTGGTGGTAGTACTGCATCCCGCTCAGTACTGCGTGAGCTACTGTGGTCTCCGCATGGACCACTTTATCTGAAATGACCAAAGCAAGACATCATCTCAAAGTGGGCCGCCATCAACTGTACAATGGTTTATTTACCGCCCCATACTTAAGACATGTGTTACCTTGCATCTTGGCAGCAGCGATCATGTCTCCAGCTGACGTACTGGACACGTTGACCAGGTAAATGGGGCAGTGAGCCTGGACAAACAACAGTATTGGGTTCTATATCCGCTTATCTCATGGTAAAATAACAAAAACATACCCGGTTTGCAATGGTGATAGCTCTATGAGTGGCTTCTGACTCCAACTGTAAGAAAAGGAACGCTGTGAGAACACTTTTCACACAGATTAAAAGACATACAGGACATACATATGCTTCACAATTTCAGATTTAACTCTTACTTACTACTTAATGATTTAACGATAATTCACAATTATTGACACCATGACCAAACAGTAGTCAAATACATGTTTCCATTCCTCAAGTGTGTGACATTGAACTGTGTGAATGATATAGTGTTTTTTTTTTATGTTTGTAGTGTAAGTCTATGTTTGGCTTGGGATCTAATTCAGTACAATCTCCATAACTTGTCCAAAATCCCACATATCACAAAAGCTAAAAATGATTGAAGCATTTATTTCAATTAAAGACATTCTGGACCGTTACCTCTTCGGGTCGGCTGATCTCGATGCCTTCTGGTCCAGTGATGCCCAGCTCCAGAGCCTCCTTGGCACCCTAAACATAATATAATAGACATGAATATTATCGTTTGATTGAACACGTACAGGGCCCATTGATCAGTAGTGACACAGACCTCTGCCACCAGCTCTCCGTTCTCGGCGTGGACGCGAGCGATGGCCCCGATGTCCTTACAGGTCTGCAAGGTCTGGTACAGCTCAGAGTCCCTCAGCATCATCAGGTCTTTGTAGGCCATGTACATCTGAAAGGAGTTCACGCCGTGCTCCCGCGCCAGGGCCTCCATCTCGTTACGCACCTGAAGAGATACGGACCAGATTGGATTTAAGGGTGCTGTCTATGATGTTTTATTTTCTGTATCAGAGGAGATCGTATGACGTCAGAATTAAATGTGTTTATGTGTC
Source organism: Eucyclogobius newberryi (assembly GCF_026437365.1). Classification (NCBI taxonomy): domain Eukaryota; kingdom Metazoa; phylum Chordata; class Actinopteri; order Gobiiformes; family Gobiidae; genus Eucyclogobius; species Eucyclogobius newberryi. Next base: position 31,886,273 of record NW_027315723.1, read on the forward strand.
GTCGATGATAATTATGGAAATACTCTTGTAGCTATAATTGTGGCTTTTAACAGTCATTCACATAAAGCATTTACCATAATAAAGTGGTGCAGACAGTGTATAGTGGTATAGTGCAGTCGTGGAAAGGTGTTAAAGCTGAAGGCAACACTGAAAGGAGGTCAAAGCTCATTCACCGTGTTTTAGCTCATAAACAGTAGCATCTGTCAGTCCTTGTTCGGAAGATACAATACTAGCAAACAAAAAAGGAGACATACTTCATACCTATTTAGTCATTATTCAAATTATGTATCACAGTTTTCATTTGTGTTTAGATGCCAATTGCAAACGCAGCATTCTCTTTGCTAACACCAACTAAATGCATCCATGGAAAAGTTTAAAAAGAGTATAATAGCTTCATTGAAATGAGTTAATATTGTGCAAGCTGGTGGTGCAGTAGTTTAAGGCTGTGCACATTAGACAGAGCTCCTGTCCTGTCTAATAAAGGCTTTTTCTAAATATATATATTCATTCTTGTTGTCTTGACTGTTTTATATGTTTTATTTCTTGTGGTCTTATTAACTGGTGGTCAGAAAAATCCCCTCTCGTAGTATATTGAAGGGAATACATTGAAGCAGATGCCTTCAGACTACTACTACACTGTTTGCCCCATACTATAAGCGGATTTGGCGCATAGTAGTGTTACACGGCCAGTGATGCGCAGCAGACTTTTGAGCCAAAGGCTGAATGAATCATTTAGTCTGCATAATGTGCCCACTGAGCATGAGTCTGTGTTAACCCAGATCTACAAAGGTTTAATCCAGGTCACGTCACATTTCACCCAGTTTACAGTGCCTCTGCAGCTTTACTTACATGTTTAAAATAAAAAGCTCTACTCTGAGGTTATTATGCGTGTAATGGAATGCTTGTGACGCTTTTACCTTGGGTCCCCACCACGTCACCCCCACGTGCAGACTGTAATCGCAGCACGTCTTCGCGTCAGCCAGCTCCTTGCACTTCTCAAAGGCGTCCACCAGGGAGCAGTGTTGTTCGGGCAGCGCCAGCGCCATGACCATAGTGGTGCCGCCCATCAGAGCCGCCTGGGGAGAGATGGAGGTTTAGGGGTGAGACGTGGGAGCGCAGAGAGGGAGAGATGATTAGGAAGGAGGACAATTAAGTCCCACAGACTCACACAAAAGCCCTTTCAAAGAGAGCATCATTGCGTAATAAAATGAACAATCGCCAAAGAACACAAACCCATGTCATGTTTCGAGGTTTCAGCAAACGCCTCAAATGTTCACCACTTGTAAATTAGTATATTGCTGATGATAAAATATAAATATGATGCAATAATAGCAGTGGTCGGCTGATTTTTTCTTTTTTTTTGTGCACCTTGTGTCGTCATGACAACCGATACTGCAGGTCCCCACCCTCCATCCTTCATCCCAACGCAACACGAACAAGAGCTCAAGCTGCGATGACAAGTTTGCAGCAAAATGAAGCAGGATCTGAACACATCCTTTTGGTGATGGAGGAAAATATATAGGTCGTCACATGGCTCATGCATGAAAGGATGCCGTGTTGCCATGGGAACCGCATCATCTGCAAAGTCGGACTTGTCAAACAGGCTTCGTGTGTCATTTGTGGACGGCGAGCGTGCGGTCTCGTCAGCGCGACGGGACGCGAGAGACGTTTGTGTCAGGCTCGGAGGTGACAGGGGGATTGTGGGATTTACTGCGTCTGGGCACGACCTTAACTAAGATTCGGCGACAGTGGCGTGTTGCAGGGACAAGGGAGTTTGTGCAAATGCGCTGAAAACAAAGAGTTAATCGTGGAAGAACTGTGGCTAATTTCAGTCATAGTTTCGTTCAGTATTTGGAGGAATTTGTAGTTTTTGACTGGTCCTTGTGGCTCAATGCAAAGGATTATTTCACTACATGACAAATGTTGCTATAATATGACATGAGAATCGGATAAAAAGGGCTATTTAACTTCCCCATGTCCCAAGCCTGAATAACACAGACGGGTGGGCATTTGTCATGGTATCATACATTCACTTGATTCTTTTTTTTTCTTGTCTGTAATAATACCATAACATTTTAAACAGAACCGAGCCAAATCAAATCAAAACTATAAATATGAAAAATGATCTATGCATGTTATCCAAAGCTCATTGATGTGTGAATTAGGGCTAGCTAACATACCGATGTTGAAGAGCTTTGTCCAGCCTGTTTTTAGAAGTGCAATGTCTCTCTAGTCGGGCTGCATAAACTGGGTCTCCCTCATTATCTCTAAGTGCCACAGCAAACGTAGACGCGACACGTAAAGCCCGAGCCCTGGGTTACTCTGTTCAGGAGCCCGGCCTCCTGCTGGGAACATAATCCGGAGAAAAGTGAGAGACAGAAGGAGGGCACTGCACAAGTCTGTGACAATATACAGTGCAAGTGCAGGGGAAAAGGGCCGGTCATAATGAGAATAATCTTCAGATGTAAATATAGAACAGCGTATGGACCAGGACTGGGCAATTATTTTCCTCCAAGGGCCATATTCGATTCCAGGCAAGTAGCCGAGGGCCGGCCTGCGATCATTGGTGTGAAAAAAAAGAAAACATTTAAAAATTAAATATCAAATAAAATATCACTTTTCTGTCAAATATAGGCTATTGAATCTATTATTTAATTAATTTCATGTCATCTTTATTAAGGATACAAGTGCAGACAGACGTTACAGTTCAAAAATAGAAACTAAAATCTTTCTAGGGGCCGGATTAAAACATGCCGTGGGCCACATCTTGCCCCTGGGGTCACAAATGCCCAGGTCTGGTATGGACTGACAGGAACATGCAGAAGGGCCGATTCACGCATGATTTGGTCTGAATGTGTATTGTAAGTAAAAGAAGCACTATTTAACGTTCACACAGTTCTAGATTCTAAAGCAGTTGCTACATAAGTAACTAGTATCATGCAGTGTTCGTCACGAGACAAATACTGTGTACTGAGCTTCTGTGACAACACTGTGAATGTCAAGATATCAACTTTTAGGGTTATAATTACTGTGAAGAAACATCATGATATAATGATTATTGAGAAAAAAACAAAACAAATGTGAAATCCTTAATTTTCTTTCTGAATGCAACAATAAATAACTTAATTTTGTTCTTAAATAGTCACAATTATTGCAATTTTTTAGTCCTTACGGTTATATTGTAACATGAATAATCTCTAAATCAATTAATAATAATAATGAATTACTAATCTTGACATTTAGACAACACACACCACAACTGCAAGTCAATATTATCTTCACAAACTAATTGATTGCTCTATTATTTTGTAAGATACATTGTTTTGTTCAAGTTTTACAAATGGCTTTCATTAAGAATATGAAACAGGTGAATATTCAAGTGTCAGTAACGATCTTTGACATTTTAATCGTCTTAAAAGTTTGTATGCGTTTATAAAACTGTGTGCTCTCGGTTTAAGGGACGAGCCTCTGATTACCACATAAACGGCCCGCTCTGAATGCGCGGCGTCTCGTGTATGCGACTGAAGACGGGGGCTACATTTCTGCGGGGCATTTCGCTGCTATGCTGGGCAGGTTGCCATGGCAGCGGGGTGTGTGCGTGTGTGTGTGTGGTGATGGTTGTGCTGAGCTGGGACGACAGGGAGCAGGGGTGAACTGGCATGTGAGCCCCCTTCCCCACAAACACACAGGGATCGACCCACTTCAGCTGGCATTCCTCTGGATACCAGCCATTCATTATTAGAGGATACTTTTTACTTCACTACATTCGAGGACACTACATATGTACTTTCTGTGCTATGATTTTGAACAGGACTGAAAAGTAAAGTACGTTTCTGTAGGTTTTCTGTTGGGGACTTCCTGCCTGCATTAAATAAGTTATTTATTCAGTCTTTTCCTTTGAACAAAAAACTGGCCAATTCTTTATCGGGATCACTAAATTTGACGCTTTAACAATGTGAAATACTTTTATTTTTGTTCTTACTTTTTTTTTTGTGTAATAAAGGCAAAACAAAAGAACAGAACACGGCCAGAGAGTGAAAATTAAAATAAACGTCAACTTAACATCCAAAGACACTAAATCATGACATTTTAACTTCAAATAAACGTCCCACTTCGTCCAAAGTCTTTCAAATGTGTTTATTATTATTATTATTATTATTATTATTATTATTATTATTATTATTATTATTATTATTATTACCAAATAAAGTCTGACACTATATCAGTCCATAGTCGGCTTCTTTGTTCTTGCCTTTTTTCCTGTTGCCTCAAGTATGTTCCAGAGGGATCCATTTATTGTATAGTTTAAGTTCTGAGGCCCAAATACATAGTTACACGTTCATATTTCTAAAGTTCAGAGAGATGGAAATGTCAAAAACAGTCTGCAGTGCGTTGTTAATTTCAGTCCAATACATTTGAGACAAAGGACAAAACGCGTGATAGTGGTTTGCCTCCTGGTTGTCACGGTTTCTCAACAGTCAGCATTTCCTTTTGAGTAATGGGCACTTTGACACGGCGTTATGAAAAAAACGTGACACATTTTTCCAACAAAATTCCCTCCAGACGTGATCTTCACCACCTTTTCCCACTCATCGTCTGTCAAAACAAAATGACCTTCTCTTTTCCATGTGATACTTTTACTTGAGTCATTTTTATCCCTGTATCTGTACTTTTGCTCAAGTATATTTTAGAAGTTCTTTCACCAATGGAAATAGAACTAGAGAGATTTTAGTAGAAATAACACATCATTTATGTCCCTCAGTCAATACTATTTCAAAGAAGTCACTTTATAGTTAAATAAATAATGTATTACACCCTCGGACAGCATGAAAGGAATGTGTTTCAAGATCATTTACCTCCACAGAAGGTTTTGAGACCGTGTGTTTGAAAGTGACTGAATAATTGAAGAATCAAATGTAAAATGACCTGGTTTAGAACACATTAAATCAAAGGTGTTCTTAAAGGGGACGTATGACACAAACTTGAATGACTTTTAGCCTTAATGCTTAGTGTGTTTCCTCATCATTAGTTTACTCAGAGTTGTATTATGATAAGTTCCTGTCTGTTTGTGTAATCCTGTTATTGTCCTGTAACTGAGAGTGCTCAGAAAATTCCTGTTTTCACCCACCCCCTATCCCTGCCCACAACCCTGCACTTAGTGGTGATTATTTAAAAAAAAAAAGAGAGATTCTTAAAAAGACTTAAAATTGTTTTCTAAAATGTCACAAAGTCACTTTAAAAATAAAAATATGTAAACGTCACAACGAAGAGGCGGGGCTTATCACTTCTGCAGTTTTAAACAAAAGGTCAATGGAACTGAGCCGTTTTAGATCAATATTGCAGTTTACAATAAATAACATGTAAAATGACAATCTACTTATGTTAAACTTCAATGCTAAGTACCTGGGGGTGAAAAGCATGATAAGTCTCCTCTTTTGCAGCAAGATTTAAGCATTTCATATAAATGTATATCTGAATCCAGGCAATTTATTATTCACCTCTAACAAATACTCTTAGTCTCGTAACATACACCCGAAGAGAAAGAGAAAGCTAGATCCTCATTGGGTTACACTCTGCTTCGGGGACAAAGACTTCATTCATTAATATTTCAAAATCTCCTAATTAGTCAATCTTCCCGCGGTCTGTGAGTCTCGGGGGACGGTGGAAAACATGCAGAGTATTCGAGGGGAAAAGCGGGAACAGTTGTGGTCGAAGGGCGTGTCTTTGCTCTGTTTGCCGACAGCTGTTTCTCGACTGTTTTACGGCACGGGCACCATGACGACGCACGTGGACATTCAGCTCCACTAAACTCTGCACGTCCACCTCAAAGCGCCACAAACACTGCTGACAACTATCGAAGTCCAAGCACTAATTTGATGATGTCATTTCTTTCAGACGGAGGGCGGGGCCGATGCAACTGTATGGACGATTCATTGTGTTTGAAAGCACGAGCCAAACTAAAAATCCACAAATGTTGAACAAATTAATAGCAATAATTATTTGTCTGGTTCACAATTTTGCCTTATCGATCTTATGACTTAAAGGCCTTTTAAAATGCTCAACAATCGCGTCTTCGAGTTTGAATATTGGCTCCACTTTCTGAAGCTATTCTCAAAAGATAATACTGTACGCTTTTGTTTGTTTACATTGACGGAGAAGATGTTGGACTTTGTGCCAGTTTTTATTTGGTGCAGCTGGGCCCAGTAATTACAGCGACGCGAACCACAAACCGGGTCAAAGCGTCGACAATCCGAGAAGCGAAGGGAGCACGTTACCATAGTTACTTGTTGCCAGCTCAATTTTAAGCTACGGTGCGGTGCGAATGTCATTATTATGAGTTATTGCACGTGACAACACAATTGCCGTTGTCAAGCGATCAAACAAAAAAAAGTGCATGGTTTCCGTCAGTCTGGGGAAATATGTGAGAATAATCCATGTTAAAATGCACATAAACTTTATTCTTCTTGAACACGGAAAGACATAAGTTACCACTATTATAATTTTTTATGTATGTTTATGTGCGTTGCAGTTGAATATTGCTATTTTACAACAGTTTGTGCTTCATTAGCTGGCTTTTCGGTGGCCTGGGAATCATAAACGTTGTACCTTGGTGCCGCTGTAGAAGTCGTCCTGGATGGTGGCGTTCATGAAGTTCTGCTCCATGTGAACGCTGGTGTCAATGCCTCCAGGGAGCACCAGTTTACCAGTGGCATCGATGATTTTGGCTCCTCCGGGGATCATCAGCTCCTTCCCGACCTGACCAGGGACGCAAGACGCATTTGGACAAAGGGTTCAGACTTTAAACAACGTACAAGACTTGACAAATGACCGGACTGGTTGGAAAAACAGAGTTGAGTTTGTGTTACCTGCTGGATGATCCCGTTTTCGATGTAGACGTCTGCCTCGTGGGTGAAGTCATCGTTGACCACCTTTCCTCCTTTGATGAGGATCCGCATGGACGCCGCGTTTGCCGACATTGTCCTGCAAAAACAAACGTACACATTGATGAAAGGGTTGTATGGGAACAGCTAAATCAGACGTGTTTTGTTTTGTGTTAGGAAGTAGCACCAGAGGACCAGACGAGGGCTAAACCCGGACCAGACGAGGGCTAAACCTGGACCAGACGAGGGCTAAACCTGGACCAGACGAGGGCTAAACCTGGACCAGAGGAAGACTAAACCTGGACCAGACGAGGGCTAAACCTGGACCAGACGAGGGCTAAACCTGGACCAGACGAGGGCTAAACCTGGACCAGACGAGGGCTAAACCTGGACCAGACGAGGACTAAACCTGGACCAGACGAGGGCTAAACCTGGACCAGACGAGGGCTAAACCCGGACCAGACGAGGACTAAACCCGGACCAGACGAGGACTAAACCCGGACCAGACGAGGACTAAACCCGGACCAGACGAGGACTGAACCCAGACCATACGAGGGTTAAACCTGGACCAGACGAGGACTAAACCTGGACCAGACGAGGACTGAACCCAGACCAGACGAGGGCTAAACCTGGACCGGACGAGGGTTAAACCCAGACCGGACGAGGGTTAAACCCAGACCAGACGAGGGTTAAACCCAGACCGGACGAGGGTTAAACCCAGACCAGACGAGGGTTAAACCTGGACCAGACGAGGGTTAAACCCGGACCGGACGAGGACTAAACCCGGACAAGACGAGGACTAAATCTGGACCAGACGAGGTCAATTAAAAGCCAGAAATCATCATCATATTTCCTTGTTTTTTTTTAACACCAAACAAAGTAACAAACAAAATCAATGTGGAAATCTGCCTCATAGATCTGCGTTTTCCGGGTCTTCTGTGTCAAAAAGAAACAGCGAAATTCAGTCACTCGACAAAAGCCAAATGAACAACGCCGGGAACAGTTTTGGCAGTAAACGAGTCGTTCGCAGCTCCTCTGACAATCGTCCCACACGCGGATCGCTTCTGATCACGCTCTTCTGCAGAGTCATGATCGTCTCTGCTCTAAAGTCCACTCATGTATTACAGTTTATTACAGCTTATTACAGTTTATTACAGTTTATTACAGTTTATTACACATTCCCCCCCTGAGACCTCAGCGCGCTCGGAGCTTTCAGAGGTTTGTCTCACTCTATGAAATATTCAAACGAGAAGATTTATAATTTACATTCTGCCTGAGCTGAAATGTGAACTCAAAAAGGAAGAGACTGAGCCAAAGTAGTCGATTCAAAAGATGGAATTGTAAATGCCTAAAGATACACGATGCCTCTTGTATCCATGGAGATGTTATTGCTTTGCTTGCATTAAACATAACCACACCCATGTCGCCACAAGGCCAAGTTACAGGTAAGATCTGTGGAGGGATGACCCCACTCACACTAGGAATGCATTGTTTTCTTTTTTGGCTAATTAAAACAGGATCAAAACTTAGATCCTTTAAGAAAACAATAAGTTAAGAGATGTTATTACCTTGTTATAGGAATATTACACTTATAACGAGGTAATTACAGATCCTACAGTAACTAATTGTCTTTAAAAGGTATTTGGACACATCAAAAGAAGATACATTGACAAACAACGTCGATATGTTAAATGTCACACAATGGAACATTTCAGGCAAAGCTATAACATTTCCATGGAAACAAGCAGAGGTCGGACCCTGAAAAGTGAGATGGTGAGACCTTTAAATCAGATTAAATACAGGACAAAAAAGGTCACATGTTCATAAAATGTCACGCGCTCATTCAAACACAGAGTCGGTTATTATCGATCACATTTCAATAAGTGAGAGGTGGTTTGTATTCTGCACGGACGGATGGCTGCGGGAAATGTGCTCACAATGGGCCTCAGGCGAACAAAACGAGAGAAAGAGAGCGACGGAGGGGAATGGAGAGATGGAGAGAAGAGTCATGCCAAGTGTTCCCCCAGACGCTGCTTTAGATCAATATGACAAAGTGTGAAATAATATACATCATCACTGAATATATCCAGAACAAAAGATGTATTTTCTGTCCATATATCAGCTGTAGATAAGAGTGTTATTATTATTTTTATTAAGAGTATAAGAAGTGTGAAGAGTGTTTTTATAAGTTATCTGTTTTTTTATTATTTACTTCTGTGCCTAATCTGTGTTGCAACACTGGAATTTCCCCATTGTGGGACAAATAAAAGTTTTCTTATCTTATTATTTTTGACACTATATATATCACAATTCAAGCATCACTTTGTGTTTAATGTTGGCCAATCAATAACTTATTTTAGATCTTTTCACTGATGATGATAATGGCTCAAGCCACAGATGTTAAATAACTGTAATGATGACACACAGTAGTAGTTGCATTGTAGTTGTAGTAAATAGCAAAAGTATCAATACCCAGATACTAATCAATACTTAAACCATGCTTCAGATATTTATTTGAGTATCGATATTGTATACTCGTTATAGGTTCAAGACCACATGGTGAAATCACAAGAAACTACAGTTGTTTTGTGTTGGAAATGACATTAAGCCGTTTCCTTAGTATCAAAATAATTTAAAAGTATCAAAAAATCTGATAATACAAAACTACGGCAGATATTGAACAAGTACATGTACTGCAAGAAACTCACATGAATAGGATCAAATGTGACCTTTCCTGAACAGTTTTAGAATGATCTCAAGCTTTTTCAGATCTAGTAACGGAGCACATGGCCACATAAAGAACGCACTATTATTTTGTGCTGGAATTGAAATCTGTATCAAGTGTCGAAATGAATCCTTAGTGTCAAAACCTTCGAAAACTTCACAATTACAATATTAACCCTAGGAGCAAACAATTACTACTTAAAGCGGTGTTTTCTCAACCTTTTTCAGTCGCGACCCCCAAACACAGAAAACAGGCGACCCCTCCTCCACGTTTGGGTTTATTCTGAAGATGTAGACCTCGATAAACTGCTTTGGTCGACCAACCAATAATCATCCGGGGACCCCCTGAAATCGAGAACCACCGACTCAAACCACAGCTTTAGCAGTTACAGACGGAGGAAGGTAAAGTAGATTCAGGTCATTGTACACTGAGAGTGCGATGGAGCAGAGGAGAGGGGGGTCGCCGCGGAAAAGCTGCCCCACAGGCGGGATAAAAGAGCCGTTACCGTGGAGACAAGCGTCACACCGAGGAAGCTGCAAGATGGTGACGAGAGGCGGATTTGAGCGGACGCGAGGATAGAGATCGCGGATATAGAGACGGACAATACGTGAAATGAAACGGGATTAATGACAAGTTTAGAAGGAGCCGTCTGAGCTGCAGTGGGATGGAAATAAAGAGAGAAGGGAAACCACCAAATGGACTGAAAATGAAAGGAAATGCTTGTCATATTTTCCGTTCAGCCTGAACCAGAGAGCGGGAAAACTGAGTCGACAGGCCAACGGACACTGAAGCATTGTCGGTCATAATCGTGAGAAGTACAGCTCGTTATGGCCAAGCGGGTCATTAGTTTGAGCCATAATGTGATGATTCCAGTCACAATAATAAGCACTGAGATCTGAAAAATAACAGGCGTGAACATTTTAGAATCGAGTCACTTCTTATATCTTATCTGGGCTTAAGGTGATGTGTCGAGGCGATGGGACTGAAAGAAGATCAATATATTCACTGTAGTTTGAGTCATCGATAAATTGTGTTGCTTTTCCCCCTTGCAAATAATTCCCAGACACTAAATTTGACATTGTGACGTCTTTAATTACAAGATTCTCCAGTGCGAAAGCTGTGGTGTGTTTGAATGTGTGATAGATGTGGCAGAAAGGGTGTGGCAGCGGTTTGAAGTGACACGAGCTACGATAACACAGATCATTCATTTAAAAGTTGTCCAATGTCTGATTTGGCGACATTAAACCTTTAGGTTTGTGATACCATATGTTGCAGCCAAAGGTCTCACTGTCTATGTTTAAATGAACGCCAAAATCTGAAAACTTTTTTTTCATAGTTGGCCGTTGTGCGACTTATACTGCGATTTATATGTGATATTATTCATTATTTTCACACTGACGACCACAAGAGGGCGCTCTAGGCTCTAAGCGACGCAGAAGAAGAATCAGCACTTCCTCTACCTCTGGAGTTTGTGGAGTTGTTTAGAAGTGACACAGAGGAAGAAGAATTCAATGGATTGAGTGATTTGGGGTAAAACTGATGCTTTGGCAAACTTGTTAGCATGTTCTTTATACTATAGTTATCTGAATAACTGTTCATATGTTACGTTAACATACCAGACACTTACCACAGTTCTGTCTGTGCCTCATGTAGCTGAAGGTGTTAGCGTTAGCATATGTACACCTATTCACCATGTTCTCTCATCTGTTATTATTTTAAATTGAATTTCAAGATGAAATGTCTGTTCTTGGTCTTGGATTTGATCAAATAAATTTCCCCCACAAATGCGACTTATACTCCGGAAAATACGGTATTTCTGTTCGTTCACGCCAGTGCAAAATATGTGAAAAAGCGCAAACAACTGCTTTGTCTTCAAAACAAAATAAAAACTGTAATTTAACTGACACATGTCGAGGTGGGCGTTGGCGATCGGGTTTATCTTGTTCACGTAAACACACACACAATATCAGACCTAATCGTCGCATTCACTGGTGCTTTTTCTAGTTATCTGATGTTCTGCTACATTTATCACCACCGCTGTCACCTCGGAGCAAGAAGGTCCCTAGTTCAAATCCCAGAACTGATGAGAAGTGTGTTGGTGCGCAGCTTTACTCCATCAGGTGTATCTGAATTCCTCCCAATGCAACTAAATATAGATCTCGACTTGTGCCTAATATATTCTGGCACGTTCTAAAAAAAAGCTTGAATCTATTCCTGACACATCAATATTAAAGTGTGCTCCGACTCTGCTGCGTCATTTTGCCGCCTCTGAGTATAAATACTTTGCCGCCTCTGAGTACAAATACTACACTTTGATCTTGTGTTGTGTGAAATGAGCTCGTAAAGACAATAAACACAGCTGCGTTTAGTCAGGTCTATGAATAATGAGCCGCAGTGCCGGGGGTCACAGAGCACAATGCCCTTAGTGATAGTGAGAATCGTGTCCGTTACCGTGGCAGTCTCTGCGTCAGCACTTTCAGATCTGCCAGTGCCACAGTCTGTTCCATCCGGTGAAGCGGGTCGCACTATAATGTACTGTACGGGCCCAGGACAAACGTGGGCCCCTCTGATGTAAATAAATAGGAAGTGGGTCCAATTCTAGGCTTCAAGGACCCCGGGGACAACACACCCCTTTGTCCCCCCCCCCCCCTGCTTCCTCCCCTGGAATCTATTTAATTGATTATTGATTTAACGATTCTCTAGAGATGGGCCGATCCGAGAAACCAAAGGCTGAGAAAGCTCTGCCCAGGTTCTAGGACCAACGTGTAGAGGCAATTTAGACTATTTCCCTCAAATTATATCATTACATTTGACTGCAAACTCATCCAAAAGCCGCTTTATCGCAAACATAAGAGAGATTGTAGTTCTGTTTTGTGTTCAAATAAAGTATTGTATTTTCTTTACGCACGAGGAAGGCCAAAACAAAATATCGGTCTCGGCTGGAGAATTAAGGCCAATAACCGCTACGCTTAATCGACCAACCGATATGCATATTTATACAGGTCTAAGTCTAGAAATCTGCTGATTTTAGTGTCTATCATGATCATTCATTTGTGAAGTGAGTTTAGAACCTCTTTTATTTACACTATTTTGAATCATCTGTCTTACATTTAGGCCATACTATAGGTATATCTCAAATGTAAGGTTGTTGTGTTTTATGGAGGGGGGGTGGCAGTTGTTATTGATAAAACATGTCATTTTATTTCTGCTGTGTACACTACTGATAATCAAATCAAAATTGTTATTTCAAATGTGTTTCTTTAGAATATAGACTTATTATTATTATAAAGAAGCATGAATGAGTGGAAAGATCAGAGTAAAGAACATAGAGAGATCCAAGACAGAAAGGCAGATTTGTGCACACTGGTGGATGGCAAATATGATAAATGATTATAATAAAAATATATACTTTTTAGAATAAATGTCCCTCTGTTTCCCTTTACAAAGGCGTGGCAATAAAACCTGCAGCCAGCGATGAACAATAGTGTGATGTATATTTGGATGAAGGCGACACATTTAGAAACGATCTTAAAATCCCTGATGTGTTCGGGACACGTGCGGCGTCATGTGTAAACGCTGATCTGAGCGGACAGCTGACTCCTGCTCCTCAAAGACCACCGCCTCAGACCACCGCCTCAGACCACCGCCTCAGACCACCGCCTCAGACCACCGCCTCAGACCACCGCCACAGACCACCGCCACAGACCACCGCCACAGACCACCGCCTCAGACCACCGCCACAGACCACCGCCTCAGACCACCGCCTCAAACCACCGCCACAGACCACCGCCTCAGACCACCGCCTCAGACCACCGCCTCAGACCACCGCCTCAGACCACCGCCACAGACCACCGCCTCAAACCACCGCCTCAGACCACCGCCTCAAACCACCGCCACAGACCACCGCCTCAGACCACCGCCTCAAACCACCGCCACAGACCACCGCCTCAAACTACCGCCACAGACCACCGCCTCAGACCACCGCCTCAAACCACCGCCACAGACCACCGCCTCAGACCACCGCCTCAGACCACCGCCTCAAACCACCGCCTCAGACCACCGCCTCAGACCACCGCCTCAAACCACCGCCACAGACCACCGCCTCAGACCACCGCCTCAAACCACCGCCACAGACCACCGCCTCAGACCACCGCCTCAAACCACCGCCACAGACCACCGCCTCAGACCACCGCCTCAAACCACCGCCACAGACCACCGCCTCAGACCACCGCCTCAGACCACCGCCTCAGACCACCGCCACAGACCACCGCCTCAGACCACCGCCTCAGACCACCGCCTCAGACCACCGCCACAGACCACCGCCACAGACCACCGCCACAGACCACCGCCACAGACCACCGCCTCAAACCACCGCCACAGACCACCGCCACAGACCACCGCCTCAAACCACCGCCTCAGACCACCGCCTCAGACCACCGCCTCAAACCACCGCCACAGACCACCGCCTCAGACCACCGCCTCAGACCACCGCCTCAGACCACCGCCTCAGACCACCGCCTCAGACCACCGCCACAGACCACCGCCTCAAACCACCGCCTCAGACCACCGCCTCAAACCACCGCCACAGACCACCGCCTCAGACCACCGCCTCAGACCACCGCCACAGACCACCGCCTCAGACCACCGCCTCAAACCACCGCCACAGACCACCGCCTCAGACCACCGCCTCAAACCACCGCCTCAGACCACCGCCACAGACCACCGCCTCAGACCACCGCCTCAGACCACCGCCTCAGACCACCGCCACAGACCACCGCCACAGACCACCGCCACAGACCACCGCCACAGACCACCGCCTCAAACCACCGCCTCAGACCACCGCCTCAGACCACCGCCACAGACCACCGCCTCAGACCACCGCCTCAGACCACCGCCTCAGACCACCGCCACAGACCACCGCCTCAAACCACCGCCTCAGACCACCGCCTCAGACCACCGCCTCAGACCACCGCCTCAGACCACCGCTTCAAACCACCGCCTCAGACCACCGCCTCAGACCACCGCCTCAAACCACCGCCACAGACCACCGCCACAGACCACCGCCTCAGACCACCGCCTCAGACCACCGCCACAGACCACCGCCACAGACCACCGCCACAGATCACCGCCACAGATCACCGCCTCAAACCACCGCCTCAGACCACCGCCTCAAACCACCGCCACAGACCACCGCCTCAGACCACCGCCTCAGACCACCGCCTCAGACCACCGCCTCAAACCACCGCCTCAGACCACCGCCTCAAAGCACCGCCACAGACCACCGCCACAGACCACCGCCTCAGACCACCGCCACAGACCACCGCCACAGACCACCGCCTCAAACCACCGCCACAGACCACCGCCACAGACCACCGCCACAGACCACCGCCACAGACCACCGCCTCAGACCACCGCCTCAAACCACCGCCACAGACCACCGCCACAGACCACCGCCTCAGACCACCGCCTCAGACCACCGCCACAGACCACCGCCTCAAACCACCGCCTCAGACCACCGCCTCAAACCACCGCCACAGACCACCGCCTCAGACCACCGCCTCAGACCACCGCCTCAGACCACCGCCTCAAACCACCGCCACAGACCACCGCCACAGACCACCGCCACAGACCACCGCCTCAGACCACCGCCTCAGACCACCGCCACAGACCACCGCCACAGACCACCGCCACAGACCACCGCCTCAAACCACCGCCACAGACCACCGCCACAGACCACCGCCACAGACCACCGCCTCAGACCACCGCCTCAGACCACCGCCTCAAACCACCGCCACAGACCACCGCCACAGACCACCGCCACAGACCACCGCCTCAGACCACCGCCTCAGACCACCGCCTCAGACCACCGCCACAGATCACCGCCTCAAACCACCGCCTCAGACCACCGCCTCAGACCACCGCCTCAGACCACCGCCTCAGACCACCGCCTCAGACCACCGCCTCAAACCACCGCCACAGACCACCGCCTCAGACCACCGCCACAGACCACCGCCACAGACCACCGCCACAGACCACCGCCTCAAACCACCGCCACAGACCACCGCCACAGACCACCGCCACAGACCACCGCCTCAGACCACCGCCACAGACCACCGCCACAGACCACCGCCACAGACCACCGCCTCAGACCACCGCCTCAGACCACCGCCTCAGACCACCGCCTCAAACCACCGCCTCAGACCACCGCCTCAAAGCACCGCCACAGACCACCGCACAGACCACCGCCTCAGACCACCGCCACAGACCACCGCCACAGACCACCGCCTCAAACCACCGCCACAGACCACCGCCACAGACCACCGCCACAGACCACCGCCTCAGACCACCGCCTCAAACCACCGCCACAGACCACCGCCACAGACCACCGCCACAGACCACCGCCTCAGACCACCGCCTCAAACCACCGCCTCAGACCACCGCCTCAAACCACCGCCACAGACCACCGCCACAGACCACCGCCACAGACCACCGCCTCAAACCACCGCCTCAGACCACCGCCTCAGACCACCGCCACAGACCACCGCCTCAGACCACCGCCTCAGACCACCGCCTCAGACCACCGCCACAGACCACCGCCTCAAACCACCGCCTCAGACCACCGCCTCAGACCACCGCCTCAGACCACCGCCTCAGACCACCGCTTCAAACCACCGCCTCAGACCACCGCCTCAGACCACCGCCTCAAACCACCGCCACAGACCACCGCCACAGACCACCGCCTCAGACCACCGCCTCAGACCACCGCCACAGACCACCGCCACAGACCACCGCCACAGATCACCGCCACAGATCACCGCCTCAAACCACCGCCTCAGACCACCGCCTCAAACCACCGCCTCAGACCACCGCCTCAGACCACCGCCTCAGACCACCGCCTCAAACCACCGCCTCAGACCACCGCCTCAAAGCACCGCCACAGACCACCGCCACAGACCACCGCCTCAGACCACCGCCACAGACCACCGCCACAGACCACCGCCTCAAACCACCGCCACAGACCACCGCCACAGACCACCGCCACAGACCACCGCCACAGACCACCGCCTCAGACCACCGCCTCAAACCACCGCCACAGACCACCGCCACAGACCACCGCCACAGACCACCGCCTCAGACCACCGCCTCAGACCACCGCCACAGACCACCGCCTCAAACCACCGCCTCAGACCACCGCCTCAAACCACCGCCACAGACCACCGCCTCAGACCACCGCCTCAGACCACCGCCTCAGACCACCGCCTCAAACCACCGCCACAGACCACCGCCACAGACCACCGCCACAGACCACCGCCTCAGACCACCGCCTCAGACCACCGCCACAGACCACCGCCTCAGACCACCGCCTCAGACCACCGCCACAGACCACCGCCTCAAACCACCGCCTCAGACCACCGCCTCAAACCACCGCCACAGACCACCGCCTCAGACCACCGCCTCAGACCACCGCCTCAAACCACCGCCACAGACCACCGCCTCAGACCACCGCCTCAGACCACCGCCTCAGACCACCGCCTCAAACCACCGCCACAGACCACCGCCACAGACCACCGCCACAGACCACCGCCTCAGACCACCGCCTCAGACCACCGCCACAGACCACCGCC
Source organism: Eucyclogobius newberryi (assembly GCF_026437365.1). Taxonomy (NCBI): domain Eukaryota; kingdom Metazoa; phylum Chordata; class Actinopteri; order Gobiiformes; family Gobiidae; genus Eucyclogobius; species Eucyclogobius newberryi. Next base: position 31,903,504 of record NW_027315723.1, read on the forward strand.
ACAGACCACCGCCACAGACCACCGCCTCAAACCACCGCCACAGACCACCGCCACAGACCACCGCCACAGACCACCGCCTCAGACCACCGCCTCAGACCACCGCCTCAAACCACCGCCACAGACCACCGCCACAGACCACCGCCACAGACCACCGCCTCAGACCACCGCCTCAGACCACCGCCTCAGACCACCGCCACAGATCACCGCCTCAAACCACCGCCTCAGACCACCGCCTCAGACCACCGCCTCAGACCACCGCCTCAGACCACCGCCTCAAACCACCGCCACAGACCACCGCCTCAGACCACCGCCACAGACCACCGCCACAGACCACCGCCACAGACCACCGCCTCAAACCACCGCCACAGACCACCGCCACAGACCACCGCCACAGACCACCGCCTCAGACCACCGCCACAGACCACCGCCACAGACCACCGCCACAGACCACCGCCTCAAACCACCGCCTCAGACCACCGCCTCAGACCACCGCCTCAGACCACCGCCTCAAACCACCGCCTCAGACCACCGCCTCAAAGCACCGCCACAGACCACCGCACAGACCACCGCCTCAGACCACCGCCACAGACCACCGCCACAGACCACCGCCTCAGACCACCGCCACAGACCACCGCCTCAAACCACCGCCTCAGACCACCGCCTCAGACCACCGCCACAGACCACCGCCTCAGACCACCGCCTCAGACCACCGCCTCAGACCACCGCCACAGACCACCGCCTCAAACCACCGCCTCAGACCACCGCCTCAAACCACCGCCTCAGACCACCGCCTCAGACCACCGCCTCAGACCACCGCTTCAAACCACCGCCTCAGACCACCGCCTCAGACCACCGCCTCAAACCACCGCCACAGACCACCGCCACAGACCACCGCCTCAGACCACCGCCTCAGACCACCGCCACAGACCACCGCCACAGACCACCGCCACAGATCACCGCCACAGATCACCGCCTCAAACCACCGCCTCAGACCACCGCCTCAAACCACCGCCACAGACCACCGCCTCAGACCACCGCCTCAGACCACCGCCTCAGACCACCGCCTCAAACCACCGCCTCAAAGCACCGCCACAGACCACCGCCACAGACCACCGCCTCAGACCACCGCCACAGACCACCGCCACAGACCACCGCCTCAAACCACCGCCACAGACCACCGCCACAGACCACCGCCACAGACCACCGCCACAGACCACCGCCTCAGACCACCGCCTCAAACCACCGCCACAGACCACCGCCACAGACCACCGCCACAGACCACCGCCTCAGACCACCGCCTCAGACCACCGCCACAGACCACCGCCTCAAACCACCGCCTCAAACCACCGCCACAGACCACCGCCTCAGACCACCGCCTCAGACCACCGCCTCAGACCACCGCCTCAAACCACCGCCACAGACCACCGCCACAGACCACCGCCACAGACCACCGCCTCAGACCACCGCCTCAGACCACCGCCACAGACCACCGCCACAGACCACCGCCACAGACCACCGCCTCAAACCACCGCCACAGACCACCGCCACAGACCACCGCCACAGACCACCGCCTCAGACCACCGCCTCAGACCACCGCCTCAAACCACCGCCACAGACCACCGCCACAGACCACCGCCACAGACCACCGCCTCAGACCACCGCCTCAGACCACCGCCTCAGACCACCGCCACAGATCACCGCCTCAGACCACCGCCTCAGACCACCGCCTCAGACCACCGCCTCAGACCACCGCCTCAGACCACCGCCTCAGACCACCGCCTCAGACCACCGCCTCAAACCACCGCCACAGACCACCGCCTCAGACCACCGCCACAGACCACCGCCACAGACCACCGCCACAGACCACCGCCTCAAACCACCGCCACAGACCACCGCCACAGACCACCGCCACAGACCACCGCCTCAGACCACCGCCACAGACCACCGCCACAGACCACCGCCACAGACCACCGCCTCAAACCACCGCCTCAGACCACCGCCTCAGACCACCGCCTCAGACCACCGCCTCAGACCACCGCCTCAAAGCACCGCCACAGACCACCGCACAGACCACCGCCTCAGACCACCGCCACAGACCACCGCCACAGACCACCGCCTCAAACCACCGCCACAGACCACCGCCACAGACCACCGCCACAGACCACCGCCTCAGACCACCGCCTCAGACCACCGCCTCAGACCACCGCCTCAAACCACCGCCACAGACCACCGCCTCAGACCACCGCCTCAGACCACCGCCTCAGACCACCGCCTCAAACCACCGCCACAGACCACCGCCACAGACCACCGCCACAGACCACCGCCTCAGACCACCGCCTCAGACCACCGCCACAGACCACCGCCACAGACCACCGCCACAGACCACCGCCTCAAACCACCGCCACAGACCACCGCCACAGACCACCGCCACAGACCACCGCCTCAGACCACCGCCTCAAACCACCGCCACAGACCACCGCCACAGACCACCGCCACAGACCACCGCCTCAGACCACCGCCACAGACCACCGCCTCAGACCACCGCCTCAGACCACCGCCTCAAACCACCGCCACAGACCACCGCCTCAGACCACCGCCTCAGACCACCGCCTCAGACCACCGCCTCAGACCACCGCCTCAAACCACCGCCACAGACCACCGCCACAGACCACCGCCTCAGACCACCGCCTCAGACCACCGCCACAGACCACCGCCACAGACCACCGCCACAGACCACCGCCTCAAACCACCGCCACAGACCACCGCCACAGACCACCGCCACAGACCACCGCCTCAGACCACCGCCTCAGACCACCGCCTCAAACCACCGCCACAGACCACCGCCACAGACCACCGCCACAGACCACCGCCTCAGACCACCGCCTCAGACCACCGCCTCAAACCACCGCCTCAGACCACCGCCTCAGACCACCGCCTCAGACCACCGCCTCAGACCACCGCCTCAAACCACCGCCACAGACCACCGCCTCAGACCACCGCCACAGACCACCGCCACAGACCACCGCCACAGACCACCGCCTCAGACCACCGCCACAGACCACCGCCACAGACCACCGCCACAGACCACCGCCTCAGACCACCGCCTCAGACCACCGCCTCAGACCACCGCCACAGACCACCGCCTCAGACCACCGCCTCAGACCACCGCCTCAGACCACCGCCACAGACCACCGCCTCAAACCACCGCCTCAGACCACCGCCTCAGACCACCGCCTCAGACCACCGCCTCAGACCACCGCCTCAAACCACCGCCACAGACCACCGCCACAGACCACCGCCACAGACCACCGCCACAGACCACCGCCTCAGACCACCGCCTCAGACCACCGCCTCAGACCACCGCCTCAAACCACCGCCACAGACCACCGCCACAGACCACCGCCACAGACCACCGCCACAGATCACCGCCTCAAACCACCGCCTCAAACCACCGCCTCAGACCACCGCCTCAAACCACCGCCACAGACCACCGCCTCAGACCACCGCCTCAGACCACCGCCTCAGACCACCGCCTCAAAGCACCGCCACAGACCACCGCCACAGACCACCGCCTCAGACCACCGCCACAGACCACCGCCACAGACCACCGCCTCAGACCACCGCCTCAGACCACCGCCTCAAACCACCGCCACAGACAACCGCCTCAGACCACCGCCTCAGACCACCGCCTCAGACCACCGCCTCAAACCACCGCCACAGACCACCGCCTCAGACCACCGCCTCAGACCACCGCCTCAGACCACCGCCACAGACCACCGCCACAGACCACCGCCACAGACCACCGCCACAGACCACCGCCTCAGACCACCGCCACAGACCACCGCCACAGACCACCGCCACAGACCACCGCCACAGACCACCGCCACAGACCACCGCCTCAAACCACCGCCACAGACCACCGCCTCAGACCACCGCCACAGACCACCGCCTCAAACCACCGCCTCAGACCACCGCCTCAGACCACCGCCTCAGACCACCGCCACAGACCACCGCCACAGACCACCGCCACAGACCACCGCCTCAGACCACCGCCTCAGACCACCGCCACAGACCACCGCCACAGACCACCGCCACAGACCACCGCCTCAGACCACCGCCTCAGACCACCGCCTCAGACCACCGCCTCAGACCACCGCCTCAAACCACCGCCACAGACCACCGCCACAGACCACCGCCTCAGACCACCGCCTCAGACCACCGCCTCAGACCACCGCCTCAAACCACCGCCACAGACCACCGCCACAGACCACCGCCTCAGACCACCGCCTCAGACCACCGCCACAGACCACCGCCTCAAACCACCGCCTCAGACCACCGCCTCAAACCACCGCCACAGACCACCGCCTCAGACCACCGCCTCAGACCACCGCCTCAGACCACCGCCTCAAACCACCGCCACAGACCACCGCCACAGACCACCGCCACAGACCACCGCCTCAGACCACCGCCTCAGACCACCGCCACAGACCACCGCCACAGACCACCGCCACAGACCACCGCCTCAAACCACCGCCACAGACCACCGCCACAGACCACCGCCACAGACCACCGCCTCAGACCACCGCCTCAGACCACCGCCTCAAACCACCGCCACAGACCACCGCCACAGACCACCGCCTCAGACCACCGCCTCAGACCACCGCCACAGATCACCGCCTCAAACCACCGCCTCAGACCACCGCCTCAAACCACCGCCACAGACCACCGCCACAGACCACCGCCTCAGACCACCGCCTCAGACCACCGCCTCAGACCACCGCCTCAAACCACCGCCACAGACCACCGCCACAGACCACCGCCACAGACCACCGCCTCAGACCACCGCCTCAGACCACCGCCTCAAACCACCGCCTCAAACCACCGCCTCAGACCACCGCCTCAAACCACCGCCACAGACCACCGCCTCAGACCACCGCCTCAGACCACCGCCTCAGACCACCGCCTCAAACCACCGCCACAGACCACCGCCACAGACCACCGCCACAGACCACCGCCTCAGACCACCGCCTCAGACCACCGCCACAGACCACCGCCACAGACCACCGCCACAGACCACCGCCACAGACCACCGCCTCAAACCACCGCCACAGACCACCGCCACAGACCACCGCCACAGACCACCGCCTCAGACCACCGCCTCAGACCACCGCCTCAAACCACCGCCACAGACCACCGCCACAGACCACCGCCTCAGACCACCGCCTCAGACCACCGCCACAGACCACCGCCACAGACCACCGCCTCAGACCACCGCCTCAGACCACCGCCTCAGACCACCGCCTCAAACCACCGCCTCAGACCACCGCCTCAGACCACCGCCTCAGACCACCGCCTCAGACCACCGCCACAGACCACCGCCTCAGACCACCGCCTCAGACCACCGCCTCAGACCACCGCCTCAAACCACCGCCACAGACCACCGCCACAGACCACCGCCACA
>NW_027315723.1:31911464-32161464 GCF_026437365.1 Eucyclogobius newberryi
GTGGTAGTAGTGTTAGTAGTAGTAGTAGTAGTAGTAGTAGTAGTAGTAGTAGTGGTAGTAGCGGTAGTAGCAGTAGTAGTAGCAGCAGCAGCAGCAGCAGCAGCAGCAGCAGCAGCAGCAGTAGTAGCAGTAGTAGCAGTAGTAGTAGTAGTAGTAGTAGTAGTAGTAGTAGTAGTAGTAGTAGTAGTAGTAGTAGTGGTAGTAGCGGTAGTAGTAGTAGTAGTAGTAGTAGTAGTAGTAGTAGTAGTAGTAGTAGTAGTAGTAGTAGCGGTAGTAGTAGTGGTAGTAGTGTTAGTAGTAGTAGTAGTAGTAGTAGTAGTAGTAGTAGTAGTAACAGTGGTAATGGTTGGACAAGTAGCAGTATAAGCAGTAAAAACATTAGATCAGGGGTGGGCAAACTATGGCCCGCGGGCCACATCCGGTCCCCCGGGCCTTTCAATCCGGCCCGCCAAGCTTGTCCGAAATATTTTTATTTATTTTTTTGCCCGTAGGCTTTATTAGACAGTAGATGGAATGAGAAAGAAAGGAGGGGGAATGAGAGAGAAAGGAGGACATGCAGCAAATGTCGAAGTCGGGATTCCAACTCACGATACTGCGGCTGGTCCTTCATTTTACCTTTCGCCTGTAATGCCCACATTTCCCCAATAGATGGCGAACTTTGACCTTTTTAGCGCCCTCTTCTTCTCTGACAAGCGTTTCGCATCGAGACTTTCTGTAAAAATGAGCTTATCAAGGAAAAGAAAAGTGGATAGTGAGTGCCGAGTGTTTAATGCGGAGTGGACAACTAAATATTTTTTCATTGAAGTGCAATCAAAGGCTGTTTGCTTGATATGCCAAGAAAATATCGGTTTTCAAGGAGTACAATATCAGCCGTCACTTTGCTACGAGCATGCCAACTACGCTATCAATCAGTCAGCGCAAGAGCGGGCGGCTATGGCTCCGAGGTTGGCTCCAGAGCAGACCTGGGCAAACTGCGGCCTGCGGGCCACATACGGCCCAAAAGATTTTAGTTTCTATTTTTTTTACTGTCTGTAACATTTGTCTGCACTTGAATCCTTACTAAAGATGACATGAAATGAATTAAATAATACATTGTAATTATATAGATATCTTTTTTTTTTTCACACCACTGATGGCGGGCCGGCCCTCCGCTACTTGCCTGGATTCGAATATGGCCCTCGGAGGAAAATAATTGCCCACTCCTGCATTAGATTCTAATATAAGAAGTAAAACATTAAGACTCAAAAGATACGCTGTAAACACATTAGACTTTAATATGAGCAGTAAAACATTAGACTTTAGAGCTTCGGGGGAATGGCTACAACTATAATCTGGAATCTGTCTTTGCTCAAATATTTGGGACTTAGTCTTTCTTTTGATCATTTCATCTTGAGAGCTTCACTCCTTGGAAAATGACCACACCTGCTGCACAAACACCGACTGACAATCCGACTCTAAAGATCTCTAATCAGACTCTAATGAGCTCTAATCCCACAGCAGACACTTGTGGAGGAGCATGTGTGAACATCTACATGACCGAGCAGAACCAGGCTGTGAGACATCGATCCTGTTGCAGAAAGAGGACACGGTGTGATCGAGGGAAAGGACATGATGCTGAGGGGTGTGGCAGCATCAGCAGCATCAGCAGCATCGCATCAGCAGCATCAGGGCACATGGCGCTTCATCACCAGTGGCAACCGCACCAGGGCAATGCAGAAAGGAACAACTATAACTTCTTTAATCGTGCTGACAATGCGCAATCCTCAACCACATTATTATCTGTAGGTTGACAAACTGAAATGAATGTATGCAAATCGACGCGCTGCATTACAGAGGCCCCCTCACCCCCCAACATGAATAACTCACGAGCCCCAGAATCATTGAAGAAAATATAGAGATAAAACACATTTTAAGCACAAAATAGCTGTGCGTAAAGTCCGCATCGCGCAATAAGATCGACGGGTTATTTACAACGTGGGTGCAGCGTGTTCTTGGCGCAAAACTCCACCGAGCACATCACTCATTTCAACATTATGCGCGATTCTCCAAAGGAATAATAATAACACAATAGAATTACGTAACCGATTGCACTTGCAGTGAAAAGGCAAACGATGGTGCGCGTCACAGAGTCAGAATCTTTGAACCCTTTTCGACGCAAGTGTCTTCTTTTATTGTAAAAAATAACAATATAATGCCACTCGTAAATAACAGTTGGATGTCGAATACAATAAGAATGGCCATTGTCAGTTCATCCTTTCGACATTGCGTGTTCAAATGAGAATGAATGGGAACAAAACGTGAGTTTTGTTCCCATTCAAGAGGACAAAGAGTGCAAAATCGCGCAACATCAAACATCGGCGCGCTGTAAACTTCCAGGCAGTGCATTATGGTCATTCCTCGCGCGTGTGACTGAATGTCTTACCCGTTTTTCTCCAGATGCCCAGAGCCGCTCCGCCGCAAAAAGCCTCCGCACAGACTCGCGCACAGCAGCTGCCTCCGAGAGCCGCAGATGCTTCGGGCGCCGTCAGCCAATCACGGGCCGAGGTGAGAGCGAGAGCCTGAGCGAGCGGCCAATGGGAACAGAGATGCAGGGGGGGGGACAGACAGGGGCGTGTCCGGGCTCGCGAGACAGACGGTGCTCTCGCTGGGCGTAGGAAAAACGAGACAGCGGCTTCCCCTCAGATGTCGCGGATCGATATTCTGATCAGAATATCGGATCAGATTGGAAGGGTAATGGTGCTTAAAGTGCACGCGACGGCACGACGTGGTGGAAGGGATCGAATATAAGATTTTGCATTGACTGTGTGGCCTAATTTCCCCCAGTTTGACAGGTTTGGTGACGTTTACAACGCTACTTCCGGGTTGGACATGATCCGCAGATGTGACTAGGGATGTCAATATTGTGCGGTTAATCGATAATGATGATGTGATTATTCAGGTCACAAATTAATCATAAGAACCACATAATAATAATAATAATAAATATAGCCGCAAGCGGCAATGATCGGCCCTCGCCACGCGCCGCAAGAGGAGGGGGCGCTTACGCGCGCCAATTGTCCTTTTATTACATCTACTGCTGAATCTGTGACGCTGTCACATCTTCTCCCCTTTGTTTTACCATCAAAAAGCTATTTTATTTTGAATTCTTGGCAAAATGTGCGGCTTTGCCGCACAGACACCGTGACTCTTTGAATAAAAATGTGGATAACTTTTGATGGTCCACCCCTGAAGATGAGTCTCACCAAATTTCAGGTTAATAGGGCTAACGCCCTAAGAGGAGTTTGTGAAAGTCTAAAGTGTAAACATGTTCTGGCGATTTCCCCATTGGAATAACATGAAAGGTTTCGGTCATCGTTACGGCAAAGCCATAACAATTATGACATGGGTCTCATTGACTTTTTTGATGGGGATGCCAAAATTGAGTTGTGTGTCAAATTTGAGATAATTTCGCAAAACTAAACATTTAACCTCCATATAAAATCTGTAGGGGGCGCTGTGGCGCCAAATTAATTAATTTAACTTCAAGTAGGTTTAGGGCAAAGAGTTTAACAACTGATTCTAATTTGACGCAATTCGGACTTTATCTGCGCAAACGGCAGAAATGTTAAATTTGGGAGATTTCTGAAATTCTAGCTAAAGTTTGCGGCTTCGCCGCTCAGAGACCGTGAGAGGTATCAATGTAATTTGAATAACTTTTGATGTCCCACTCCTCAGTAGCATTTTCACCAAATTTCAGCTTTTTAGAGCCAAAGCCCTGGGAGGAGTTCGTAAAAGTATGTTTGGAAAAACTCCCGAGTCATGCTTAGCCAATTTTGAACCAATATGGCTGACATTTGGTTGGGCGGACGGCGTTGCCGTAATAATATTTTTTACTTCTCTTGTCACCATCTACCTCTGCGCCAAATTTCATGATTCTACGATCAGATTTTTTTTTGGGTCATTTCCTATCTCAATGCATTTTTGGTACATTTGGGGGCGCTGACGCGACAATTTTTTTATTTTAGAAAAGGGAAATAGCCAGAGTGTAGAGAGGCACGATTTTTAGAGGTGTGCAAATTTTTGTGACTTTTGGTCAATGTTCACTGGGTGAAAAATAGGGGGGTTGGTCCCGAGAAGAAAGAAGAATAATATTCTGATGCGAAAACAATGTTTCCCATTTTTCAAATATCATAAACTATACATTTTCGGAAAGCGCTCGCGCTTTCCTACCTCATGGTGTGGGTCCCTGGTCACTGACAGGTACTTTCGTTAATTTTGAGTGGGCTCTGCCCACTTTATGTTTTTGGCCCTCTATATAGTAATAATGTTCAATTTTTGCATTACATGCTTATATGCACGGAACATGCAAGAGATGGGGAACGTATTCGTGAGGTACTTAGCGCAAATGAGCGCTTTATAAGGGGATGACGACCGCGAATGTAAAATGCTCGTTTAGTGCGCACTTTTGCACAGGCTTCGCCCGTTTACAACGGTAATGTTCCATTTTCCTACTACTAATTAGTATGCACGGGGCGTGCGTGAGTGAAGGAGTGCGTTAGTGAGTGTTTGGAAGTGGGCGAGCGCTTTGCGCTCGATTTCGTGCGCACTACGTGCGCACTTTCGCAGCCGTGTTTTCGCAGCCGCCTTACGAGATTAATAGGCCTCTCGCCAGCTTGTGGCGCTCGGGCCTAATAATAGTGACAATGTTAGAAGCAGAATTACGTTTTTTTCATTCAATCTATTGTTAAAAAATATTTTAAAATATTATAATTTTTTTTTATATCTGGCTGTTTTAGGCACATTCAACTTTATTTTGTCTTTCAGAAAGTTCCATAAAGCTGCTCACAAACTTGAGCAACAGTCACATCCTGGACAACGAGAAAGAAGAAATGTAAGATTTCACTGTTGTTCTGTCACAGTCTCAATAATCACTAATAATCATTAAATCATGGGGCTAAAATTAGATATCGTGACATGTGATATACGAAGAGGTAATTCCACAACTGTTATAGCAGCCACATTGTAAGCCAGGGCCAAAATCAATATAAATGATGCAATATTTATGATTTTATTTGAGAAAAGAACAGGTCCGACTCATTTAACTACATCTGTACTTCCCAACTATAACTATGGCTTATATTTGAGGGAGCAGTGGTCAGAGTCTTGCCTCTCATCCAGAGGGTTGTGGGTTTGCGCCTCTGAACATTGCAGTGACTCATCTATTGACAATTTTACATGGAACAGAACCAATCTAATCTCAACAAACACAGACGCAGAGTATCACAAGAAACATAGTCCTTTTTATTCACGTTTCATCTCTTACATTGTTTCAAGTACAAAGTTAAAATGCCTTTTAATTAGTTCATATTCATACAAGAGTAAAATAATAATAGTGCCTTTTTCATTACTACGACAAACTTAAATACAGTCATGTAAAGACAAACTTGATTTTTAAAACTCCTAACAATATATTTTTCTTATTTTCAGATAAAATTTTAGCACCTTTTTGAAAACATCCACCGTCACCGCCCTTCTTTTAAAAAGCTCATCTTCCTTTAAGTCCTTGAGATGCGAGCGCCACTGTCGTATGGTGTTGGCCGTGTGTCTGTGCGTTGATTTGTAATGGACAGTGTTTTTCAATGTGTTTTCAGTTTGTATCGGTAAAAACAGCGCATTTTTCAGCCTGAAAGCTGTCCACAGGCTAAAAACGGACATCATCCCCTGTTCGCTCTTCTGTATACGAATATCACGCCTGTTCTCATGCCTCGAGTCCATGCGCGCACGCAAACAGGCCCGAGCTGAAATTACACCTGCCAAAAACTACATTTTATACCAGTAACTGTGACAAGGGGTGAGCGATATGTCAAAATTGAGATCATATCGTGGTTTATTTTGAAGGTACGCAACATTTGAAGCATATTGAGCGTATCTTTCATAGTGAAAAAGCTGCAAAATGAGCTGATTAAAAACAAAAAACAAAACATTTTTATGTTGTAAACTTTCAAATAAGGGTATACGGTGATATTTACAGGCATTTCCCATTTGTCTCATAATTAAACCTGAACTAAAAGGTTTAAAAGACACGTTTTAACACATTTCTATTGGATCGACATAATATCGTCTGACTGTTATTGGGAATCTCAAAAAAAGTAAATACCGTATGTACGATATTAATTTTTGTCAATATCGCGCGGCCCTAACTGTGTTTTCAGTATTGTTTTACATATATAGTCCTAGTAATCGACCAGTAGAACTTCACATTCATGAGTCGTGACCGCGGCATGTCCCTGCAGGGCCACCGTATGCGGCCCATACCGTGTATACAGAAGCAGGAGTTTAATTGTAAAACATAATTACAGTAAAAGTCATGAGATTGGATTGACGTGCAGATCGTAATGCCTGATGTCTGAGGCGAGCAATATATCCAAACGTAAATAATATTGTGAATTGTGTTTGGAAGTTGTGCAAAATTTTAAGATCATATACATTGTTATAGTAAAAAAAAAGCTACAAAAAGAGATGATTAAATGAATGAAAAAATGAATGGTAAAAACTTTCTAAAAAGAGTATAAGGTGACATTTCTGCACTTTTGTGACTTATTTTATAGGCATTTCACATTTGTCTCATAATCAAACCTCAAACTGACACATTTAGACACATTTTAACGCATTTCTGTCGGATTTGACGTAATATCGACATATATTCATTTTTGTCAACATCGCCCAGCCCTAGTATATAAATATAAGTACAGCGCGACGATCTGTTGTGTGACGTAGCAAGTGTTATTTCAGCTCGTCCCGATTGCGTGCGTTCAGAATCCGCTCCTTTCCATCCTTTGTCCTTGTGCACGATAGACGAGTCACTGTACGGTAACTAACTGTAAATATGCGCTCTCTAGCCTCTCTCATCTATAGGTCGAGACTGAACAATGCACCCACCTGTAACAGCACACACACTTACACACAATAACAGGTTATTATTGTAGTTATTATTACCATTATTATAATCATTACTCCCTAATCTAACATCATGAAGCTGATTACACAGGACTGACTGACATGCAGCACCTGGGGGAGGGGGGCGGGGTTTGGGGGAGGTAAAGGGTCTGGGAGCACCGAAAGCCCCTAGGAGGTGTCACGCCCCCTAGTGGACCGAGTAGATGCCTGGTGGCAGCAGGCGGCGATGGAAAGCACAGTGTGTATGCAAAATGTGTGTCAAAGTTTTAAAACGTGCAAAGTCACCTATTATACTTCGTGGCATCTGTGTATCGAGAAAGCATGAGCGTACTGAAATACTGCACCGAAACGTGAAGGTGGCACTGGATTTCCACTCACTTTTGAAGGATAAAATGAGCTGTGGCTTTCGTTAAAAAGTAAAGATTTCCATGTAAAGCCTTCGCCAAATAGATGATGATCAGTTGAGAAAAGCCCAAAGAAAAGACAGAGAGCCTTGAGAAGTATAACAGGTGACCTTTGAATAAGTCTGCACCATGTTTGATTAAGTCTGCACCATGTTTGATTAAGTCTGCACCATGTTTGATTCCTGTGATTGTAACCTGTAAGAGCGCTGTAGAAAAAAGCTGAGAAAAGCACCTGAAGGTTGGTTGTAAGACCGTAAAGTAAAGCTGCTGGTTGTACTGTGGTAAGAAAAGTACGTGTCCAGTTTTGACATTTGTTTGTGGAAGGCTTCCTGGGAAATGGTAACTTGAAGCACCAGACTGAGGAGATCTTTTCTCAAAGACAGCCCTGTTTAAAGCTTTATATTATACCTTTGAATTATCATGTCAACGTTCTGAAAATAGCACTTTTATGTCAGAAATAACTAGAATTTGAATTATGAAAAATACAAAGCATTTACTTTTAGTGCATTTATGGTTATATTAAGTAAAGTTATTATCTGAAATTAATATAATGACATATATAATTTATAGTTTACTTGTATTGAAAAGTACTTTTGATCTTTAAGCATTGTGTTGTACAGCAAACCTCTGCAGTTTAAAGGGGAAAAGGCTTTAGTTAACACACATAACTAACAGTTTGCATGTTATTTTAAAAAGTTCAGTTTGTGCTTAATGTAAAATTATAGATGCTTTAAACAAGGCTGTCTGCTTCATTCAGATAAAATTTAAAACCTTCAGAGCATCTCACATTAGCTGCATTAAGAGGAGGATAGTGCTCTTACTTCAAGTGACTGAGCAGAAGCTGAGCACGTTCAGGGCGCTCAGTTCGACCCATTTCAAAGTTAGGATTGCTACTTTGGAAGAAAGAATATTAACCTTCAAAGGAGCCATGACAGCCACCAGAGGGCAGTCTAAACACCTCATGATGTGTTTAGACCTGCAGCTACTATAAGAAAATGTAATAGGAACTACATCTGTAAAAAAAAAACACTTTTTGTTGATCTAAAAATATAAATACAATTTTTAAAAAGCTCACAACAAAAACTGCTGTGTTTTCATGTAACTTTAAACGTCTAATCTCAAAATTTCAAATTGCATTGGTCCTTTAAATTAATTACACGTTTATCTTCTTCAAACTTTTTAAAATGTCATGATTAGAACACTTCTATTTAAAACTGCAGCGGCTAAAACAACATGATCCCGCTTCTCCCTTGAGCACCAAAAACACATAAAAGTAGATCGTAGTTAAATGTTGCACCATTTGTATGAATATTGTCAGTGTGCGACCAGCATCAGAGTAAAAACCAGTGATTACAGCACGTCACTATGCACCAGAACTCAGGGAAGGGGTTCAGATGGAGTAGTTTGCTTAATATAGGTATTAAAAACAGGAAGTTGTATGTTTGGTGCCCCCTAGAGGACACAGATCTAAAAGACATCAGGCTGAGTGAGAAGGCCTGAGTCCTGCACCAGTTGTAAATATCGGCTTTGCTTTTAAGAGTAGCACCAGGGGACTAACAGGTCTAGTATTTTGCGAAGAAGTCCTTTGTGTATATTTGTGTGTCAGCCAACCTTCATGTACAAGCTGCGTGTGTCTGCCATCTTGTCATATTGTCTGTGTGTGAGATGCTAGTCAGGACTAGTTGCAGGCGAAGTACTCCTTCAGTGGAGCGAAGAGGTGCCTGATGACAGGGACGCTCCAGGAGCGCCCCAGAAGTCGCTGACGGGCCAAACGACTCATGTTGGACACGTCGGTGTAGTGCACGGGGAAGCCAAATACTCTGCAACAGAGAGGCATTCAGTTAAAACAGTCACACTAAAAAAGACAGATCAATGGGACAAATGTAAAGTTACAATAGAAGGATTTTTATCCTTGTTTATTTGGGCTGTGATTCTTTGTTTTAGATACTGAATATTTTTTTGATTTGATCAAAGATTTGCTTTGATCATTTTAAACATTTTGATCATTATTCTAGTTCAAACTATTGCACAAAATGGGGTTTTATTAATATAGTTTAAGGTTAACAGCACTAAAGCACTAACAATGTCAAAAATATGGTAATGTTTCATAGTAATATACATGGTGCCATGTTACAGTAACTGTTGCATTATGGGTCAGAATAAACATGCATGGTGAAGAGTGGCAATTCTGCACTTGCTTTAAAAAGCACAAACAGTAAATATGTTGATTTGTAATCCACAGGACAAGTGTAAATGTAATTACTGTATTAGACATGAGAAGTTGACAGAGTTTGTTGCTTTATTGTTGTAGTTCTCACATTGTCAAGGTGTTGAAAGAGAAAGAGTCTAATGGGAAATATAAATATTCCATCACATCAGAAATGAGATGTGGGCCTTTCTTGCATTAAATCGGTATAACTAATCTGAGCCTCTGAACTTGTAATGGGCCATTTCAGTGCCATAGACACATGTCTAGATTTGATCATATCTAGAGTTTGCCAAACTAGAGCATAAGCATTCTGTGCAAGTTTGAGTTCTGCAAGTGTTTACTCAGAACAAATCGTTTTTTAATACATTTCCATGATCGACCCGGTCATACTGTACCTATCCTTCTGTCGAGTGTTAACTGAGTCAAAAGTGCAGTACCTCTCCATCTCGGTGCACCACAAGATGTCCTCCTTGCTGTCCATGTAGACGGGGAAATGCTCGTCTTTCCCCTGCTTCACAGAGTTGGAGCGTGTCGTTATCGTACGCAACTTCTCAAACTGAAATCCACACCCGCACACCAAGCCCGCACAGACACACAAGGACAGACACACATCAATCCTATTAATGCTAAAGCTAATCGTCTTTGGACAGAAAAGAGTGAAGTGTGACAGAATTCAAGAGAAAACAATGAAGTGGTTCTCAGCTGGCCATGGGGACACAAATTTATGATTTAATTTATCATTATTATTTTGTATAGAGTCCTGGCCAACCAGCTGAGAATCATGAATCTACCATTTTAATGACACAATTGAACTAAAAGTAAAACATACCTTGGCTGTACGGCCGTGTTCAAGGCACTCTTGTAGGTCCAGTCTGTCATTGACCATTGCAGAAAGAGGCCTGAAAGAGAAAAGAACAATATTCAAAGTGCAACACATTTCACTAAAATGTGATGAACATGACAATAGTTGATATTTTACTATAATGTTTTCCCCCGGTTTGATATAATGTCATAATAATGTTACTTCCTGGTTGGACGTGAGCAGCAGATGTGACAGAAATGATACCTAGCAACAATATTGTAAACAAACATGAGCCAAAACCCATGTTAATTACACCATAGTTATGATTTGACAAATAATAACACCTGATACACCTCTATTTTGTTAAATGATTGTTTCAAATTGCAGAAAACTGTGACCGTTGTGTTTATATCGTCACAACTCCCTAAAAGTTTGGAATATTGATGCAGGGTGGGACTTGTGTTCCACGTTCTAAAGCCCTAACCTTAAAAACATTAACTGTTCCTAATCTTAATCCTAAACTTAAATTGGGAAAAATATATACTGTCAAAAATAAAATAAAAAATAAACAAAAATTTAAGGCTACACAGCGCCCCCTGGGAAAAAAATGCAGAACTTTTGAGGAGTCCCCTAAATTGTCCCTGCATATTCAATGGGTTGTCACTTATTGATGACACAGACAAAGAGATTCTGTTCTACTTCCTGTAATTTTAAACTTTTCTTTTTAAATTTCTCTTTATAAACTGCAACTTGACAAATGTAAAACTATGATAAACATTTACCACAGGTTCTATCATACCAAACAAAGTAATAATTACAACACCAACAAAAAGAAAACCTGTCATTTTTTGTGAACTCATTGAATGGACATCACGGTGCTTTGTTTGTGCCGTACCTTGACATGCCCGGCAGGTTCCCCCAGAAGTATCGAGCGCGGTGGGCAGCGGAGACCTCTTTGGCGTCGATCATGACCGGATTACACTGAAACACAAATAACGACATTGGTCCGTCTGACTTCGTCACGGCCCGAACGAGGCACTTACCTCTAAAAAGCGTGAGATGTCCCGTTTGTCGCTGACTCCCATGGCGACCACGTTTTCAAACAGCCAGAAGAAAGGCCTCTGGTCGCCAGGCTTCGGCCGAGCTTCGTGAAGAAGTCGATAGAACTCAAAAAACAACCGCCCAGTTCCCTCTGCAAGGAACGGGGTACATTTGCAATTTCAGTCTTAGGGCTGTAATCGACCCACTACAGACATGACCTGCCAAACGATTAATCGACTGAAAACGATTAATCAACTGAAAAAGAGGCGTGGCAAAAGCTCTAAAAACTATTCTAACTATATTAGTTTTTTAATTCAACTGTTTTTGACTTTTTTCGGCTGGATTTGAGCGTTTTTCGTTGCGTTCGTTGTGTTGTTGTGACGTGAGCTAGCTCCGAGCGAGCCCACCAGCCCCCCCCCCCCCCCCCCCCCCCCCCCCCCCCCCGCGCCCTCCGGCCGCGCTAAAGTACGGCGTGTCGTCGGTACACGTTTATATACACGTTTATATGAAAGAGGAACTTCACGAACGATCGGGACACGCACTGGAATCGCTTTAAATTAACTTGTTTTGACTTTATTCGGCTGGATTGAGTGTTTTCGTCGTGTCTTGGCTCTGAGTCCCCCGGCTCCGGCCCCGCCCCCCGGCTCCGGCCCCGCCCCCCGGCCGGCGCCGTACCGCGTTTCCACAAAGGAGGAACTCATGAAACTGCGGAGAACAGTCGTCTTACCCGGAGATCGTCACGTTATCCCGTCGCAATACTGACCTAACCTAATACTGATGTGCAATTCTGTCGTATGTGCAATTGCTGTTGGAATTCATGTGCAATTCATGTGCAATTCATGTGAAATTCATGTGCAATCTATGTGCTGTCGTGACACATATTCATGTGCAATTACTGTCGGGATCACATGCAATGGTATTTATGTATTTATTTGTCTATGGGAGTTTTTATTTATTTATAGGAGATCTTCTACTGAAAGTGTTTTTCAGACTTCCTATAAGTGATCTGTTCTTCTGTATCTACCTCTATCTACCTGCGTTGCACCAATGAAATTTCCCCATGTGGGACAATAAAGGATTATCTTATCTTATCTTATGATCTGAGTTTATGAACCTATTAGTTCACCCACTAATAGGGAACGTGAGCTGGGTTTAGACCGTCGTGAGACAGGTTAGTTTTACCCTACTGATGATGTGTTGTTGCAATAGTAATCCTTCAGTTCATAAAATAACTATTTATATGGGAAAGTACTTCGAAATAGTGTATTTATATATGTAAAAAGGAAGCTCTAGTCTAGATTTTTGGACCTTTAAGATTATGTAAATTACATGCAAACCATAGCATCTTATGTGAGTAATCAGAGGGACCATGGTTAGGAATTAGATGTTTTTTTTCTGTTTACATTTCATTTGAGTGTTTCTTGTCTGCTAAAGTTTACTGTGGCTGCTCAACTG
The DNA here is from genome assembly GCF_026437365.1 of Eucyclogobius newberryi. Classification (NCBI taxonomy): domain Eukaryota; kingdom Metazoa; phylum Chordata; class Actinopteri; order Gobiiformes; family Gobiidae; genus Eucyclogobius; species Eucyclogobius newberryi. The sequence continues at coordinate 31,924,312 of NW_027315723.1, forward strand.
ACACCCTGCTGCAGTGGTTGAAATGAAAACAATAGGACTAGATGCATCTTTTTGTCTCACCAAAAAGGCCTTTTCGTGCAGGATTGACTATTGACAGATCGTTACAGGGACTTCCTCCAATTACCAGGTCAAACGGTCCCCATTCTTCGATCTGAAATGACAATACAAAATCATACAGTATCGACCGATCAGAGCTCCAAACGCAGAGCTCCAAACGCAGAGCTCACAACCTGGTTTATTAGAGCATTAGAACGTCATCAAGTTAGCTTTATCTCAAGGGGGTTTCAATAAATACATGATAAAATAAGCTACAAGAGTCTATTGGCTTGAATCTTACAGGCCGGTGTTTGATTGGAACCACTTTCTGAACTCACATGTTTGTGTGTAACATTGCGCACATCCCCGACATACATGATGCGTCCCTGGTGCCGGACCATCCCCACGGTGATGGAGTCCTCGCATACCTCTGAGGCCACGTACTTGTCCACCTGGAGCCCCAAGTCCTTCAGCACTAACAGACCTGCCAACAAAGAGTGCTGCTGTTACTGACAGACCGAGGTAAAGTCGCTAGAAATGTACTTGAGGGTAATGTTATTCCAAAACATTATAACTCGAGTAAAAGTATGAAGTTTGACTCAAGTAAAGAAATTACTCAAGTAAGAGCAAAAAAGCACTACTGCTCGTACACTCGTGTACACTGATGAAATTTGTGGTTACCTGTGGCAATGCCGTCAAACAGCGACAGTACTCGGATGGGCTTCCGTTTCTCTGCTGCAACTGGAGGATACAACTTGGCCGGTTCCTAAAAAACACAGACACCATAACAATTGTAACTCAAGAACAGCAACAGAACGTTTAGTTTATTTATGAATCAGACCTGCTCCCTCTGCCAAATGCTCGAGGCAGAAGTTAATAATGGAAGATTAATATGTTTAGATAAGTTGTGCACTTGCTGGATCAAGGAATTTTAAGTTGTGAATTTCAATTTTCTTGGTTTCAATCAATTACGAATGAGGTTTACGATCCACCTCTCGGTTTCCTCAGGTGACATGTTCAGTTTGTCTGCCAGCATACTTATGCTAATGCACTGGTGGATTCTGCAGAAGGTCTCAAAAATGAAGAGTCTAGCATTTTCAATGAATTCCTCCAGGCAGGCAACCAAGAAGAAGTCATTCACCAGAACAGACTCACACTCCCGAAGTTTCTTCTGAGCTCTATCAAAATCAAAGTTCACGTAGAGGCACTCCACAAACTCTGTAATTGGATCTTTGTAGGTGTAAGATTCCTGTTGTATGACTTTCACCAGATCCTTCAGGACCTGTCGGCGTTTACGAACATCCTTGTTGGTGATGACTGCTGTGGTTAGGTAACGCAAGATGTGGGGGCACATAGTCTGAATGGCATTCAGGTATTGAGGTTGATAGAGAAATAGCTCAATGATAGATCGTAGAATCAATAATTCATAATCAATTCATAACTAATAAAAATGAATACTGAAAAATATATATGATGCAATATATTGAGAAAAACAACTCTTTCTCACATTATTTACTAAAACCTGGTATTTGATCATATCATTTTGTGTCTTTGTGTGTGTGGAACAAATCACCTGGCTCTTGATACATTACCTGACAAAGTCTATAATCGCACTATGTGTCTATAGTGTCACTATATGTCCAAACACATCACAAACTCTGCTTAATAATAATGATTAATTGTTTGGTCATATCTCATTTGACTTGCAGAAGCCTGAAGTGTGACTATCTAACATCCAGAAATGTGAGAAAAAACATTAAAATTATTCAGAAACACATGCAGGTCCAACACGTACAAAGTCCTGCTCGTGGTTGTTGGCGAAGAAGTGCTGGAGCCTGCAGGGCCAGTCGTCGCGCCGCCGCAGCATCCCGTAGGTGCTGCGCGGCCCACACATGTAGCAGTTCCACGGGTCCTCCTGGATGGCTACGGCCGCCGAGCCTGCCCCGACCAGCAAGTCCACGCACTCCACGCAGAAACACCTGCAGGGGGTGGACATGTGACGGTTTAGTATGTCGGCCCAACGTTTCCAAGTGGCCATTCGTCGAAAAAACAACCAGGTCGAGTCAGGTTGTGTCTAGAGCTGGGTTTCGATTCAAATTTCAAGAATCGATTCGATTTTTACGTTTCAAAATCGATTTTGTCCGATTTCTCAGATTCCATCCGATTCGCTCCGATTTCGATCTGATTTCCGATTCGATCCAATTTCGATTCGATCCGGGGGTTAATGTTATTAAAAATGAAAAATGTATTTGAACCGTTTCCTTCACTTCATGACTGTGTAGAGAAGCAACATTTCAAAACTAGTATTATATCAATATTAAACAGCAAATCTTACAAGTATTGGTAGTTACTGATGGAAGACTGATGAAAAGGTTAAGGGTCAATCTACCTTCAAGAAAGATAATCCAGGAGTCCTGAATTATCTTTCTTGAAGCTAGATTGAAGTTCACTGAGGGAAATGAAGAAAATAATTTTAATTTAAAAAAACAAACAAACAAAAAAACGATCTTTGGACGTACGAATCGATAATCGGTCATTAATATGCGAATCGATTAAAAATCGGAAAATCGATTATTTCAACCCAGCTCTAGTTGTGTCTATTGTATGTCTGACTGTACAACACAAAGCCAGAAGTAGGTTTTTAAATATGTGTAACTTGTCCAGAGCCCTCACAAACCCTTTGGTCCATTGTTAATATTCACATTTTCATTTTTGAGTCCATGCATGGCTAAAAACTGATTTTTGTTTTTTTTCCATACACCAACAATGGAACAAACGCAGCCAATAAGAGCACTGCTTTCAGCTCCTTTTATATTTTGATTGACATTAAAAAAAAACTTTATGTTAGACGCATATGGAGAGCAGCTGTCTCTTTTTATCACAGAGTCCTGCTTTTACAATACGGTCTTTGAGGAAAAACACTAACATTTACTCTTTCACAGAAAATGTCAGCTACCCCAGCATTAAACATTTAAATCAATCTTTAAGAAGCAAATATGAGTACGGCCCAATTGTTAGCGCACATGAATCTGATGTAGGAGAGACTGCTTGATGTAGAACCAAACCTACAGCCTTGTGTTGCCAGTCCTGGGATGATTCTGTCTATATATTTATATAACGGTGGCTACTGCGCCCAAATTGTCGACAAGTAAATAAACTTTCTCCGGACATTTGTGGGTAAACAGTTTCAGCACAAATGAAATCAAAACCATGATTTATCTGAGTGATAAAAGGGGTTTTGTTCCACTGACCTACAGCAGTTGTTGTTGCCGCACATGAGCACTTCCCTGCCTCCACAGCAGATGGTGCAGTACGACTGGTATCCGTCGTCGTCGTACTGATACGCACACTCCAGGAAAGAGTTCTGCAACAGGCGATTCAATTAAAACATCTTTAACGTTTCAAGATTGCAACGTCAAACACACAGATGATTTGTTTTGAAATTATATGGTTTAAATCTTTCAGGTCAAATGTCGTACTTTGCAGCCCTGGCACATGGCTCCCATAAAGAGAGGATGCTCCAAAGAGACGTTGAGGCTTCCACAAGAGATGCAGATATCTGTGAAAAGAGGCATAATTTTCAGCATTTAGAACAAGCATTATAGATCTGATGACTCATTTTCAACACTTTTACCTTCTATGTTTCTTGTCTTCTTTTTTACTTCACATATTAGCCTCTCTAAAACAAGAAAAGTTATTATTAAGATTAGACTTCAAATATTGACACACACACGCTTCTCATCATATCATGTCTGTTCACCTCTAGTGCCCTCGTCGATGACCTCTCTGATCTTCGACTTCTCGGCTGCGTTTTTGCGTGGCTTCTTTGCAGGTGGAGGCGTGTACGCTGCCTCAGGCTCCGCCCACATTTCATGATACACCTCCTTGTATGGATTTTGCTCCTCTGTCAAGGCAAGGACGGAAGTGTAAGTGAAACTCTAAAACATGAATGAAAACTGAAATTGTGGGTGAGCGCACTTAAAGAACACATACTATGCCTTGTTGTACTGTTATTGACCTTTAAACATGCTCTTGAGTACATCTACTTCAGGATCTCATGTTTAGAACGTTAGAATAGTTGTACCGTATTCTCTGCACAATAGGGCGCACTGGATTATAAGGAGCATGAAGCGAAACAAAACGTGTACCACACAAAATCGCTTCGAGGTCAGCAAGCACAATCGGAATTAATCCATATATAAGGCGCAATAGATTATAAGACGCACTGTAGTTTTTTGAGAAAATTAAAGGCTTTTAAGTGCGCCTTATAGTGCGGAACATACGGTATACAAAAATTGCCCATGACAATCTATCATTCAGGCGTTTCCTGCAACATGAACTGAGTTAGAGCTCCAGCTACTAGCTACAGAGGGAATTACAACGAGGAGATAAACAAAAGCTAGCTTGCCCTGAGATACGAATGTAAGCACATAGTTAAAATGGACGTGCTTTTGACACGGAAATGCTCAGAACGAGTCTGGCGATTTAAAAACAGCACAGAAGATCTTTGAGGAATTCTGCCTTGGACGTCACAACACTGTAATTTTGGAGAGTTTTTGACGCTCGGACCGGGAGGACTTCATAGACAAGCGTGAATGCAGCTAAATGCAACAGGTATGTTTTGGATGAGGGAACAAAGAGCTCAAGAAAGTAAATGTTGCATAATACGTGTCCTTTAGATCATAAAAGAGAACACAGCAAGTGACTGTCCCCTCATGTGACGGCTGCGTACCCTCAGGAGGCTCCAGTGATTGCGGTCCGCCGGGTAAGAAGCCGGTCATGGCCCATTCGATCATCTGTCGGGTCTGCTGCTCCACGACCTCGCCCTCGTCTCTGGAGTCGCACTGTGGCAGAGGCCGGCCTGCCCGCGTACTGGCCACCTAGACACAAACACACGTGCAATCACTGCAATTGTGGCAGTCTGGATGGAAAAAATACCCTTGATGTGAAAGAAAACACCAATTATGTGTCGAAGTACCGTTCCCTTCTGTTTGTATACAACCATAGACACATATTTACATCAGCTACTTTTAGGCAAGTGGTTCTCAAGCAGATTGTCTGGTGGTGGACAAATGTATTCCTTTTGTCCACCACCCGATAAAATGGAACCATCAAGCTCCTGGGCATTTAAAACATACAAAGAAAGCTTTGACCCTCTGATTTCCAGTCAAATCAAACATTCTGGGATTAAACAGGATCAGTTTGAACTCCAAACAAAATAAGTTACCCCAAGATTACATATTACAACATGGATAGAACACCACACCAGTTTAGTCAATTAATGGTTAAAGACAAAACTATTGTACTGTGTTTATATATACAATATATAACAGTATTTTGGACTGGGGCTAGTGTTACTAAATGGAGTGACTATGCAATTTGTACATATTGTATTTTATTTGAATATGGGCCCTTTGGACCTCAGCTTATTCAGAGACGGCAGGTGGAAGGGAGCAATTCTGCAATAACTTGGCACAAACATACGTCCCCTTTTGTGGAATAATATAAATAAATAAATAAATAAAATACATGTTTTTTTGAGAGTCAGTTCTGTGGCGTTACCTGCAGCGCTTCGAAGATGGCTTTGCGGTACATGGACTGTTTGTTGTAGGTCGGTTGGTGGAAGGCCGAGGAAAAGGAGCTGAACAGCATAAGCTTCTCCACACAAACCTGTACAGGACAGTAGTATTATTGTTGACGTGTGTATGTCTACTCTAATGGTTGTGACCAGTTCAAATGTTTAAAAAATGGAAAAAATGCATGATTGTTTCATTTTCAGCATGCTTTTCTTTGGCAAGCTTTGGGATATGTCAATCATCCTCTTTGACGAAGGCTTTTGGACAATTCTGAGCAGCACAAACATTTAAGGTAGAAACATATGATCATGTATTGTCTGCTTTAAGGAAAGTTACAATTGAGCCACAGTTTATTCTCATTAAATGGAGATGTTAGTATCAGCATAAACATTACAGGTCATAAAACGTCGTATTCAACCCACCACAGAGAACTTGCCGTCACCAAACCACATGACCCAGCGAGTGCCGTCTGCCGCCCGACTCCGGCCGCTCACCCACCAGGACACGATCCGGCCGGGCCACCACGAGAAGCCCCTCAGCTTCCCAAACACCAGGGCGCCGATGCCAAAGCCGCGACCGTCCTGTGGGTTTAGTAAATATTATGTATCAGTGTCATGTTCCTGCAAAGACGTTCAGTACACACACATTACATACAGAGATCAAAGTTATTTACCTGGTACTCTATCTCTCTGGGCGTGGCCTGGTCTCCCCGAGCGGCGGGCTCCGGTGTCATGGCAACGGTGGGAGAAGCGGGGTCTGTGTGCTGCTGGGAGGAGGGAGGGGCAGGACTGGATGGCTCCTCCTTCTGGAAATCCACCTCCGATAAGTCGTCCATCATACTGATCTCGGCCTCCCTGTAAGCTCGCTGCTCGGCCTGGGGAGGAGATCAATACACTACTTCATAAACAAAACAAACTGTACACAATATGTATACACATATACAGTATACACATTCTGAACGTGTTGTGTGTAGAGGTGGGAGAACGATCGGGGGAAAATGACATGGCAATTGTTGTTAAGAAATGCTAAATTTAAAAATGTATCGACTATAATGAAAACCATTGGAAATTACCTCAAAAAGAGACTGAAACGTCAAGTGTAAACTCCCAAACAAGGTTATAAAGTGATATTTCTGCTCTTTTGTGTTTCTTGTTATGGTCTGACACTTGAACTTCAAATTTCTGATCCTTTGTGAGAAAAATAATCAAGATAATGCAAAAGAAATTTGAGATATTTATTTTTGACAATATTGCCCAGCCCTAGTTGTGTGATACCTCTTATTCATGAACAATCTCAAGAGTTTTTCAAGAGTAGGAGCTGGGAGCCGTTTCTCTGTGATGTGGCAAATGCTTTCGATCATGGCCACAGCGCTCCAAGCTCTAGGAACAATCCACTAATTGTGTCTAAACAGGAAGTGAGCGAGAGGGCGTGGCACCAGGGTGAAGAGAGTTCAAAGGGTTCGTACGAGTACAGCAGGAGGATAAAGCTTTGTATTACTGAATTATAGATGGAAAATAACAAGATAAGTACAAGATAGAAGACGCTACGTGCCTTTTCCACTAAAATCAACGGGAACGGTCATTATATTTGCTCTAGAAATATTAGTATATAGAATTATGATCATATATTATTCATTATATAAATATATTTAATAACCTCAATAATAACACTTTCATTTCTATGCAAAAATACAGATTAATTTATGATAATAGTAATGGTAAAATTGATAATAGACATAACACTTTGTAGTATAAGTAAAGTAGTGCAAATAGATTAAAATGTTGATGAATAGTAGCTTTATGGCTCTTGACACAGATTCAGTGAAAATACAACAAGTGTTGGCTTTAGAATCAGAAGGCATCAGAAAAGTCTTAGAGGAAGAGAAAAACAAACTCAAACGCTTTTAAGAGAACCTCCTGAAACAAAATTAAACTATTTAATTTAACGAATAGATCCAAGCAATTATTCTAATTGTTTGGCTGTGAGCGGGTTCAAGGTTTTTTTGTGACATCAGAATCAGAATCTTTGATTCATTCCCAAGTGGAAATTATGTCTGTAACAGACATGCAACTGACCAGCAGAAGAAAGGAGAAGTTATTAAAAAAGTCTATTCTTACAACACGGCTAACTCTGTTTTTATCAACTAAACCAAAACTTTTAAACTTGAATTGCTAAAATATTGTCTGATTTTTTGTCAATATCACATTTGTTTACTCATTCTACTTAAAACATGATGAAACATGACAAGTTTATCAACTATAACCATGTTATATTATGTTTTTCTTAGAAAATTATTAGAAAAAAATATATAGCTCAATAATTTTATCATATTCCAACATTGTTCCTCACCTTTTTCTTTACTTATTAAAACTGTCTAATGAGTGTTCTGTCTGCATAAACTAGAGCTGCATTTTTTATAGACAAGGGGGACTTTTCCAGTTTATTCTTGGAAAAAGGCACAAAAACAATTGTTCCCTGTTAAGCATATGTAACCTGTGCTCATACTGCTTTAAACACATTCTCAGTTTATGTTCAGCCAGAGTCTCATGTTCAGCTCAAAACCTTCAGAATTCCAGTCTCACTGAGCTGCAGAGGCTGCACTAGCACTGGCTCATGAAGCATTTGCTGGAGTTTACTCCACTCTTTTATTTCATAATGTTTTCTAGGAGTGTAACTATCTATCAGTAAATCTTGTAAAGGTTCTAAATCTGAGCCCTTTTTGCCCAAAGCTCTAACACAGACACAAGCAGCAGCATATAAAGACAATAGAGGTGGAAGGTGTAAATCCAGGAGGAAGAGACAGTAAAAGTGAGTGTCAGGTTGTGACAGTGTCTCCTCAGTTTGACCCAGAGGTTGCGGGGTCACCCCATCCAACTCCTGTTGACCCCTGACCCAATAAAAGCCCTAATGGTGCAGTTACACGGGCCATAGACAGACCACACATTCTAAAGAGCAGGAACAATTGTAGTGAGAGAGGAAACATCTGGGACAGGACAGAGTTTCTCTATGGCACTGCACAGAAAAGTAAAACTAAAACCACTAGGATTCCTCATAAAGGTAAAACACGTCTCTGTTTTACCTTCCTTTTGTCATCCCTGATTGAAAGTACTTGATCCATGAATGTTGATCAGGCCTGGACTCTGGTCTAATCCCCAAACCCATCAGTGGATGAAGCTGTGTCTGTTGCCTGGTAACAGTAGTCATGTGACCATCCTACATGAAGAAGCACTGAGTCACTGTGACGCCTTCCTCTGCAGTCACACAAACAGGCTCCAACACCACACTGATTACACACAGTTAAGGGCCATTCACCAAACCTCCGCAAACAGTGGCTTAGGCGGTAGAGCCAGCTTGCCTACCACCAGAGGGTCTGCAGTTGGAATTCCCCCGCACAATCCAATTCATACTGTTGTTTGATCGTGTAGGCATGATATGTGCAGGATGGGAATAAATGACGGGTGGAAAAACAAATAGGGTAAACAAATTGTTATTATTGTCATTGTTTAAGCACTCCTTGCTTTGTGTAAATGATTAAACTACGTCTGATTGAATGATTTAGACATAAAGCCATGTGTGTTTTCATTCGAGGGTTCAAACAAATGCTAGAGGGGACCGTAATACAGAGTGGACCCAGCGGAGGTAGTAATATCGTGAGTTATGACTTTAAACTTTATCAGACCCTGTGTCCCGGTCAGTGTTTTCACTCTCAGGCCTCTCCTCCGTCACCTTTGAACTCTGACCCCATGACCGCGCCAAAGAGCCACCTCCGAAGCCACGCCCCCTTTAAACTGCTACTGACCCTGACCTTTGCATGAACTCTTCCAAGTCAAACACACACAAGCAGAAGTGCATCGAGTAACAACAAATCACTGTTAAATCAAATATTATATCAAACATTGGACAGCTGTTTACTCTAGAAGTCTAGATTTCCCTGCTCTGAACAAAAGTCAAGGAGCAGGTCAAGGAGGAAGTCATCTTATTCTGTAAAATGATAACCAGTCCATTTGACTCAATTTTACCAGTATATAAATTTCTTACAGTTTTCGCTATAACTCTTTCCGCCAGGGCAAAAAAAAAAACAACAAAAAACATTGATTGCATGTAACAAACGGCAAGCAAGCAGATAAACAAATAAAACTTTTCAACAAGCTCTTGTCAGACACCATAGGAGCCAAGGAATATCTTAATAAATCGCACGCACAAGAGTAAGTCTGTGTTTGGTACATCAAAAAACTTTCCTCAATAATAACAATACCAGCAGAAGACAAGACATTATATGCATTTTCTAGTGCACAAGTCAGAAATACTGGCATCACTGTTACATCCATCTCAATGCACTCTCTATTGCTGATCGGCCAAGGGAAAAAGCCAGAGAGACTTACAGCGCGGACATCTCCATCTCCACGTTGCGTCCTTCCTGTCATCCTGGACACTTTCCCTTCTCTGAGGTTTCAAAGCAAAAACGCCGCGCTATAGCCGTCTGCTGAGCCCTGATGCCCGGCTCTGATTGGCCAAACCTAAAAGCAGTGATTTAGCTGCTCCCGCAGTGAACAGATGTTTGGGTGTAGAGTTATGTCTGGTAGCCGCAGGGGTTTAAAAAGCAATGATGACTGGAAAGGGCGGCATTGTGAGTGTATCAGAGGTCAAAGGCTACATAAGCACCAGACTCAACAACACCAGGGGACGTGTTAGGGTCAGAACACATGTGTTAGAAGCAGTGCGCATCCAGTCTGGATACAATTGGTCGGGATTTTTGAAAGATAGATAGCTCAAGGGGAAAAAACATGTAATGAAATGAGGCAAAGTCTGGAACGAGAAGCTCAAAACAAAGCCTAGACTAAATGCACTGCAAACGGCAAGCCAATCTATATATTTTATTTTATTCAAATAATAATTTACTGCTTTTATGCAAATGTAAGTATGTGGTAACTTTTCACAAAATCAAAACTTGCACAAAATACACACCAAAAAAGTTGTTGCTTTGTTATCGCTGCATTGTGCGACATTACGGCGACAAATCAATCATTTATTTAATTACTTAATTTTGTATTGTTCAAAAACAAAAACATGCATTCTGTGAGTTTATTTGTTGAGGACAGTGCAGGTTTATGGACATACATGACACACATGCCCTAAACACGACAAATCCACCGGTCACACATTCACGCTCACAAACACACTCATAACACACATAAACATGTGTACATGGACACACATGGCAAGGTGGGTGAAGTGCCACCTCCACGGCCCATCCCTGCTTAACCACTGTGGCCTGACGAGATAGGGCATAGACAAGATGATATGGACTCACAAAGATGGGGAAGCTTAGAAATCTATGCTTAATATCTGAGAACTTATTGACATCAAACCAATACCGAAATAAATAGAAATAGGTTACTGTTTTCCTTCAAAATACTTGCCAAAATAATTAGAATTAAAGCCGCAAGCGGCAATGATCGGCCCTCGCCACGCCGCCGCCACGCCGCACGAGGAGGGGGCGCTAACGCGCCCCAATTGTCCTTTTATTACATCTACTGCTGAATCTGTGACGCTGTCACATCTTCTCCCCTTTGTTTTACCATCAAAAAGCAATTTTATTTTGAATTCTTGGCAAAATGTGCGGCTTTGCCGCACAGAGACCGTGACTTTTTGAATAAAAATGTGGATAACTTTTGATGGTACACCCCTGAAGATGAGTCTCACCAAATTTCAGGTTAATAGGGCTGACGCCCTGGGAGGAGTTTGTGAAAGTATAAAGTGTAAACATGTTCTGGCGATTTCCCCATTGGAATAACGTGGGAGGTTTTGGTCATCGCTACGGCAAAGCCATAACAATTATGACATGGGTCTCATTGACTTTTTTGATGAGGATGCTAAAATTGAGTTGTTTGTCAAATTTCATATAATTTCGCAAAACTAAACATTTAACCTCCATATAAAATCTGTACGGGGGGGTTTGTGGCGCCAAATTAATTTATTTAACTTCAAGTAGGTTTAGGGCAAAGAGTTTAACAACTGATTCTAATTTGACGCAATTCGGACTTTATCTGCGCAAACGGCAGAAATGTTAAATTTGGGAGATTTCTGAAATTCTAGCTAAAGTTTGCGGCTTCGCCGCACAGAGACCGTGACGGGTATCAATGTAATTTGAATAACTTTTGATGTCCCACTCCTCAGTACCATTTTCACCAAATTTCAGCTTTTTAGGGCCAACACCCTGGGAGGAGTTCGTAAAAGTACGACATTTGGAAAAACTCCTGAGTCATGCATTGCCAATTTTGAACCAATATGGCCGACATTTGGTTGGGCGGACGATGTTGCCGTAATAATATTTTTTACTTCTCTTGTCACCATCTACCTCTGCGCCAAATTTCATGATTCTACGATCAGATTTTTTTTTGGGTCATTTCCTATCTCTCAATGCATTTTTGGTACATTTGGGGGCGCTGACGCGCCAATTTTTTTTTATTTTAGAAAAGGGAAATAGCCAGAATGTAGAGAGGCACGATTTTTAGAGGTGTGCAAATTTTTGTGACTTTTGGTCAATGTTCACTGGGTGAAAAATAGGGGGGTTGGTCCCGAGAAGAAGAAGAAAGAAAGAAAGAAAGAAAGAAAGAATAATATTCCGATGCGAAAACAATGTTTCCCATTTTTCAAATATCATAAACTATACATTTTCGGAAAGCGCTCGCGCTTTCCTACCTCATGGTGTGGGTCCCTGGTCACTGACGGGTACTTTCGATAATTTTGAGTGGGCTCCGCCCACTTTGTGTTTTTGGCCCTCTATACAGTAATGATGTTCAATTTTTGCATTACATGCTTATATGCACGGAACATGCAAGAGATGGGGAACGTATTTGTGAGCTACTTAGGGCAAATGAGTGCTTTATATGTAAAGTGCTCGTTTAGTGCGCACTTTTGCACGGGCTTCGCCCGTTTACAACGATAATGTTCCATTTTCCTACTACTAATTAGTATGCACGGGGCGTGCGTGAGTGAAGGAGTGCGTTAGTGAGTGTTTGGAAGTGGGCGAGCGCTTCGCGCTCGATTTCGTGCGCACTACGTGCGCACTTTCGCAGCCGTGCTTTGCACGGCCTTACAAGATTAATAGGCCTCTCGCCAGCTTGTGGCGCTCGGGCCTAATTACAAAGCACTTCAGCCCCACGATGAGTTGACTTTATTGGCTGTAATTTCTTGTGGTGAATGAAACTGTGCCAGGTTTTGATTGTCTGTAAAAGGGAAGATGTGGTTTAAGACAGAGTTGGGGGTGTGAACACTCATTCTGCTGAAGAAACCTGGAAACATTTAACCCCTCAACCCATTAACGACATCAACATCCTCCCTTTTCACGTCCAATAACTTCCAGTTTTTCTTTACTTCCTACAGCACAAAGCACTGACTTACAGCCGAGTTGGGTCAGCTAAAACATCCCTCAACAGACGTGGAATGTATGTATAATATAATAGTTAACATAATGTATGGATAACACATAGGGTGTGTAAATATTCAGCTGTACCACAGGTTTTATGACCCAGTGATGGCAAATATATTATTTGAACTGGCTAAATTTTCCCATTGTAGAAAAGGTTGTAATAGTCTGCAAGTATTACAAAATACATTTGTACAGAGTGATTTTCAATCCAGAAGTATTAGATAGTATCAGTACTGGAATGTGGAAGTGGAGTTTGCAGAATCCTTTGAATCGAGACAAAGAGAAAGTGAATCAGTGTGAAGTCTCTGAGGACTCATTTACACAGGTCAAAAACACAGGTCGTTTACTTCTGCCGTGGCCATTCACTCCAGAGGTAAAACATGGGTAAATAGACAAACAAAAAACACTTAATGTTTTAAGTTTTAAAATATATTTAATGGTCAAAATTGTATATTCTAAGTAAATGCATTTGTTTAGGTCAAAATTGCGCTCCACGTTCAACATTTACACATATATTATAGTTGAATGTTTATATATTTGAGCTAGGAAAGACCTCAGTGAACCAAATGTAAAAACAAATGTATCTGTATAGAAAATACAGTATACAACCTTTATCCAGCAAAATATACAGCTTTTAACACTTAATAAAACTTCTACTATGAGTTGTGTAGCTTTTACAAGCAGCTTCTGAAGTTTTTAATCTGCAGTTTTTGGTCCCACCTCCATCTTCCAGCGGCTGAGCCACTCCTCCTTCTGTCTGCGACTGATGTAGTAGGGGTCTCCAGCCTGAAACGTCACTCTGGGCACTGGCTTCCTCCGCAGCCTCCCTGCCTCTCCCTTTGACCACAGACAGAACATGTCAGTATGAACAGTGACCCAGTGGAGCCATGTTGCAGACGGAGCTCGCTCACCTCTTTCGGAGAGTCGCAGTTTCTGTCTTCTGGCTCGTCTGAAAAAATATTGCATTAATGAATGTAAAAACAACAAGTGCATATCATGAGGCAGCAGTGTCTCATTTGAAAGTCAGTTTAAGGTTTGAGGAACATTCCTGACTCCAGTTTATACGGCGTGTGTGTCACATGCCCTAATGCAAATAACTGATAGACTGGACATTGTCGTTGTAAAGGTACATCTATCTATGAGGCCACAGTTTTTATCCATAAAGATGTGAGATACACATACATTCATGTGTGGCTAGTATTTGGAGAGCCACAAAAATTTATCAATGATTGAATTATTGCAGATATTTGAAGTAAAAAACTGCATAATAGGCCTCTACAAATGGCACCAAGTTCACACGCTTTGGGTTAAGCCCCCACCTTTGCTCTTTTCAGACTGCTCCGCTCTCCGTCGCCCTCGGAGACCCTTCTTGCGTGGGGAGGGGGAGGGCTCTGGCTCCTCAGGTGGAGTGGGCGGGGCATTCGCACATGGGTCAGAGGTCGCCATCTCCTAGGAAACAGAAAAAAAACAGCGTCTAGCTTTCGGTCTGACTACAGCTGCACTAAAGCAGGCTCCACACATGTGCATAATGCATAAAACAAGTATCAAAGAGCTACAAGCATACAGTTATTAGTCTGGGCTTGTTAGTGGGACACAGAGGTCCGGCTGTGTCTGCAGACGATCAGGGCAGTTAACACCCCCAAACACATTAACACAAAACACTAACACACTCTAGCACAGCTAATGATTAATGGAAGCCAAGATTTGGTAGAATGAAGTTAAGTTTGCATTTTAAAAGATAATCATTGATCTTGACAGCACAGCTTTCATGAAACTTCATCTCATAATCTAAAAATTCTTCTTCTTCTATATAATTTTAATATTAGTATAGTGATACAATTTAGTTGATTATTTACTTATTAAGCATTGCTGGCTGGAACATACCCAGCGGCTTTGGGCCTTAGGCGGACTACACTTTGAACACAGAAAATACTATTGTTTGATGCCATAGTTTAGCCGCTTCATTAGCTCCAGTTTGTAACATTTTAAGTTGACTAAACATGATTAGGCCTACGACATTCTGCTCTCACTACATCACATCAGGCTAAAGCTAGGAAAAGGCCAGGAGGTTTTAAGTGTACACGCCGCTAACAGGTTTTATTGGAGCTGAGTTAAAATGGAGGGAAGCAGGGGTGACTGTGGAGCTCAAAGGCTACACTAACTGTGGTGAGTGCCAACAAGCTCACAAAGAAGTAATGAGCAGGTGAGCAGGGCAGTAAAAGACACTCAAAAGCCCCTGGACAAACATTATATTCTACAGTTAGTTTAGATTAGTCTTTATTTGAAAAGACAATGTACAGAGACATTAAACTCAGCAAAAACAGAGCTGTTCTGCACCAGATCATACCTAAAAAGCCTGATTTGTAGGAAAAAAATCACATCAGATTTAGAGCAACTAACTAGGTCTATGAATAAGACTATTATTTATGTGACAAGCTCTTGCTCGGTCTGCAGTAAAAGAGGGTTAAATTAAGTCTTTCTCTGCAATAATTTGATCGTCGCAAACAAGACTTTTCTGTGTCTGCCCAAGAAAAGAAAAAGACTTTAAGAAGTTGAAAAGTTAGCAGAAGTGTTGATGAGAGGAAACGTTAAAAGAGGCACAAAGATGTATCAAAACCATTCTGTACATACAATACAAGTCATACAGTGATATGACAATGTAGAAAAAGCCAAGACACATGATTAAAATTATAATAATATTAACTATTTTAAATACTCAGACTTGCTACAAAATAAAGTATTTAACAAATCAATAAGTAACAAAATATTAATAACAGTAAAGCAAAATATTAAGAAATGAGGTGTCTTGGACTCTTATTAGCTCGTTTGCATCCTTTCTGAGAATGTATTAGCAATATTAACTAGCTCAAAATCGGAAGCTGCATTAAGCACTTTCTGAAGTTAAAACATGAGAGCTAAATATTTTTAGTTTTAGTGATCTACTTACACATTCAGCAGAACCTGGGTTTGCGGTCGTCTTATGGGCCAAATGTAAATGCCATACCAATGTCAGCCTGGTTTGGTCCGACTTCTGTTAAAATGTCTGAAATAGTCATCGGGTTTTGCTAAGTGTGCAGGCGTGATTCAAACTCTGCGACATCGAACAGGAAGTGAACGGTGAGCATGTGCGAGCGGCTGAGCACTTCCGTTTTAAGAAAGCGCTGCCCTTCGTTTGAACTGTTCCTGACGTGAACTGCGCGGGCAAAAATAAACTACGGTATTCTGCTTAATACAGCTTCAAAATATAGTGTGTTAGTTAAAGTTTTAACTAACGTTGACTGCTTACTATTAAAACTACTTCAACTATTAGTGTTGCTCCTCCTACAAATACTGCTGTGACTTTTCCACCGACGTCAATAGTACAACAGAACAACTACTTTAGCAGTCGACTAGTCAAACAATTTTCTCTTGTAGATTGAGACTTTTTAAACCAAAATAAATATAAATAATAATTTGAAATATAACTGAAGGGTTCGAGATAGAGAATATTTAGGAACTAAGAAGTAGTATGGTTTTTTTGGACATTTTGATTTAATAATTACACTGTCTTTGTTATAAAATGTCAAAATAATTATTACGATTATCAAAATGCGACACTTACAATTACTTGATTAATTTTGCCATAAGGTCAATGAATATTTTTCACAGTGTACCCCGAAGAACAGCATGTTGTCAAAAAGATCTTAATAAATACATATGTGTGTGAAAATGCGTGTAATAACATGACGTGCTTATACTGCACACTCACACATTATATATTAAAACATAATACAACACTAAATAAAATTCAGTGACATATGGAAAGTACCTGGCATTTTCATGTTTTGTAAAGTGTTCCTCGGCGCCTCGTCACGAACAGAAGCGCAACAGGAAATGGCCAACAATAAACAATAGTGCACGACAAGAATGGCCAATGAGAAGAACACACATGTGCCTGTGCTTTGATCATGTGTCAACAGTTTTGTTTTTTATGACTTCTTAATGGAACATCAATAAAACTTTGTCCTGATGCACCAAAGTTAAAACTACAGTAAGTTAAAACATGTGTAGCACATAATGTAAGCTTCTTAGAGTAGAATGAGGATTTTTGTTTTACCATTAATTACAACAAAATAAGAAAACTAAATACATTATACAATAGAGTAGTGAATGCTAGTGAACCATTGTCACTTTTATAAACACAGATTTGGTCTTGCACATATGCTGCTGCTGCTGCTGCTGCTGCTGCTGCTGCTGCTGCTGCTGCTGCTGCTGCTGCTGCTGCTGCTGCTGCTGCTGCATTTTTCCTGCTTCTACTGCCCCTTTGTAAAACTACATTCCACAGTAACTTCTTTCCCCGATGCCTTTCATACTAAACCCATAGACTCCAGTATTACACATGCGGCTGTGAAGTGATGTCTTAAGCCATGACATAAATGTTTGGGCATGTGGTCCTCGATCTCCTCAGTCGTAGTGCGCACTTCAAACAGCCAAACGCCACAAATTCTACACACACTTGCCGCCGCTCACACAAAGAAATGAAACCCCGGCAGCTGTTCCACACATGCGCCAACACAAGCAACGACAGCGCCAAGGAAAAGGGAAAGGACTGTGGAGTTATTGAGAAGTAGGGCGAGCAGTGAGGTTGGGCCATTAATCGAAAATTAATTTAGTGATGTGCCAGCCCTCAGGCCACGCCTCGCCTGAGGGCTGACCGAGGTGCGTGAAATACCAGAAGACACCCTTCTGAAACAAACGGACTGCAGTGAGTCAAGCCTCACATTAATTAAGTTACAAATGTATTCTAGGCCAATGTATTGTCTCATAGTGATACAAAATCTTTATTATTGTGTATTGGCCATTCTATACATTATAAATCTATCAAGAGGGAGAGTAGTTTGAAGAGAAAAGGGTTGCATTGAGTGAAGCATGGACTAATAAAGGGTTGCAATAGCTGCTTATATTGGTTACACTGGCCAGAAAAAAATCAGTTAACCAGAATAATGATGGTCAGAGTGTATCTATATAGATGCTAAGATAAATCTAATCATCAAAATCACCTAGTGATGTGTCTATTATTTGGTGGAGTTAGTAGAGTAGAGTAAATGTTGTATTTGGAAAATGAAGTACCTGAACAAAGAAAATAACTGTTACAATCTTTAACATTTTTGCTTTCATTCTTGTCTTTGCAACATTAGTTTGCCCTATTTCAGTTTAAACCGAGAAGTCATTTTCAGATAACAGATGACTGCATTTATTCTACAAATAGAAAATCTTCACTGCGATTCAGGACCAGAGTCTTGGCAGGGGTTTCTGTCTGGGTCACTTATATAGGTACACTTTCCTTTGTTGTTAGACCTGCCTTAGACTTGAGCACATGCTGCACCGTAGTAACAGTGTATAGTCCTCCCCTCTGGCTCCTCTCTACAGTATCAGAGGCAGCTCCACCCTGAGCCTAACACAAAGGCTCTATTTCTGGACACACTCGTCTCTGAGAAGGGCCTAATGTGGACCAGACAGTCAAAGGAACCTTGGGGCTTCAACCAGAAAGACTACTATACTACTATGTATAATATACTTACAGGTCCAGTTACACAGCAATACACCGTACTTTTTGGGCTATAGAGCTTTCAAGAATAAAAGCCGGTCCAACAAAATGTACTAAGAAACAAGGAATTATACATATACGGCCACACCTGTCAATAAGCGCAGGTTCCCACGTTGTAACATGAGATATTTACATACTATATGTACTATATGTACACAGGTTGTCTTTTGAACCGGGGGTCAAAATTAGTTGGATTGTATTACAACACACAGCATTTTGAAGCTTAACAAACAGACAACACATCAGAGCTGTCCTTACTGTCCCCTCTGTCCTTACTGTCCCCTCTGTCCTTGATGACTCTGTGTGAGCTGATTTACCTGTGTCTATGTCTTCAAATCTGGTTCATCTGCTCCTGCGCTTGTTCTCAGCGAGGGAGTGTTACGTTGTAACATGAGATATTTAAACAAAAATATGGTCCACGATAGTGATGCAGGGTTGTCTTATGATCTGGTTGGACCAAGAAAATCTAATTTCCCTGTTGCAAGTTCTAAACTGCAGACCGCTGTATATCGCATGTCGGCGCTCTACGTGTGTCTTTGTGTTCAGCCGCGTCTTGATTCACTTCATTCACCTCATTTATTTGTTGGATGTCGGCTGCTTTTATTTTGTGCTTGCTCTCTCTCTGGTTGTGTTTCTCTTTCTCTGTGTTTGTTTTTATATGTTCTTTAATTTAAAAAATAAAAAATGGAAAAAACTATCTATTTCTACCACTCCACTACTACTGCTACTAGTACTACATCTACCACAGTTCACTTCTACTTTTACTATTAATAAAGTCAGAGTCAAGAAACAGAAAACTTTATTGCTGTTACGGTTGCTGAAGTTTATTTCATAAACCTGCCAACTCATCACCACAACTACAAACCCACCGATCACAATAGCTGTGATGGGCAACATGTTCTACAGCCATTAAAGTTATGTTAAAATATCACTTAAAAATGAAAAAATAACACAACCACAGCAATAAACCTCCCTCATTCACTGCATAGTCCTGCACTAGTGAGCAGACGCTAAATCACGGGTGTCAAACTCATCTTGGGCCACGGGCTGTATCCCCGCTCAGACTGGGTTGCAGCCGTGAAATGTAAAATAACGCAAAAAATAAAACTATAAAAACTATAATAAATAAAGAGCTTTATATAGCCTAGTAATAGTTCTGTGTGGACGCTGTTGCACAAATCTGCAGCAGGAAAGACTCCATATTCATGCATCAGCAGCAGGAACAGGAACAGGACTTATGGCTTGGGTTTTGACAATTCTCTTTTAAAAGCTGAAGGTAAATTCACTAAAAATAAGTTTTAGGGACTTGTAATAAAGCAAACATGTCCAGGCGGAATCCATATCAAAGTTTATTCATTTTTCGTTTTATTTTAGGGTCCTTTTTTACTTTGGGTTTGGAGTACAAGCACCCTAGTGCTTCACAGAATGATTGATTTGACTGGAAACAAGTATGTTACAGCTTTATGTTTATGTACAGCATATTAAGCAGCTAGAGAGTTCACTTTTATATAATAGTGGACAAAATGGAATAAATAAAGAAAAAGTCCAAGGTGTGGGACGCATTAAGCGTATATGTTTGGAGGGCTGGATTAAAACCTCGGCCTCTTGCTCTAAATTATTTAACAATACAAATTCTAGTCTAGATGGATAAATAAATATAAAGACTGAATTATTCTACTTTGGGAAACTATTGATCCTTTAACAGTTAAAGCATCGCTAAACAGCTAAAGCTAGCACATTTACAGTAAAACTGTTCATTTAAGTGTGTTTATTCACAATCACAGGTTGTTAAACTATTTTATCTGTTTTCAGTCGTGTTGTTTCCTCTTCAAGACCTGTTGCTGTTCGCTGTTGTTTTTCCATCACTGTCCATTGTGTGGTCTATAATGACCAGCACTGGACACAATTTTTAAAGATGGATTTGACTGGACAAACAGTAAAAATAGTCCCTAACAGCATCATATGAAGTGTGATATTTGGACAAAGCAGAATATTCATTGTTCATTTTTCATCATGTTTCAATGTGTAACACCTGCCATAATGACCTACTAGACTATTGAATAACTAGACCTAAACTAGAATCCCAGCGGTCAGTGGTGACAGATGTTAATACATGTCTTTAAATATATTAAGGTGTAAGTAAGTGCATTATACTACAGTTGAGTCATGAATCATTAGGCGGTGTTTCCCTGACAGAACCTTGTCCCATCTTTGACAGAGCGAGTCCAGGCCTGCCGTCCCGCACACAGAGGGGCTTTCACTAAGACAAACACGAGACCCATCCTCTCTGACTTCAGACTCACAGCAGCAGTTCATATCCTGTTCAGTATATTGGATCATTATAGTAATAACCTCTCTGTGAAAACGCTGGTCTTTTTATTACAAAGTCTAATAGACACTGCACCTCAATATTTTACCCCATTCTTACACAGTACATTTACATTGTAATTGTAAAACACTATTTTGGCTGTGGCGCTGTTGTTTCTACAAGGATTTCTTGTTTCTCAACTCATTTCACTAGCTTGGTCCGCTACATTGGGGGCAACGAGGCTGCTGCCGCCACCTTTCACGGGGGGTTGAAGACGTCGTGGTCGAAGAGGTTGTGGTCGTGGTTGGCTCACCTGACCTCCATGTGGCTGGCTGTTGGTGTTCTTTTGCATGCGGAGTCCGATCTTCTGGCGGATGTTGGAGCTCTTCTCGGCTAGGATATGGCTGGTCTGGACTGGTGTTGACCGACAGCATACCGCCGGAACCCTTGTGTTCTGGTGCCGAATGGAGCGTGCGTGAGTCGAGGCTACTGATGTCCAGGGCCAGGCTGTGTGCATGCACTTGGGCGCCCGAATACACTGCCTTTTTAAGGGAGCCACAGTGTGTAGTTGTGCCTGTTGGGGTGCTGCAGACGCCTTGGTTCGGTGACCTGGTGTTCCCGGTGGGTCCTGGCCCAGTGTTCCTGACGGCACTACCCGAGAGTGTTCAGCGGGGTGTGTCCATCTGTACTCCTGCTGCTTCAGCGACCCTCCATGCTGGACAGCTGCTGGATCTCTGGCCTCTGGTTTTCCTCTGGGACTTGATTGGACTAGGACTGTAGTTCATGTTATTGTTTGATGTGTGATTTGTGTGGGGTTTTGTGCATGTTCAAGATGTGAAAACATGGGGACATGTCTTGATAAGGGGGAAGCATGTAAGCCACTACTTTGACTGTGGTGCTGTTGTGCATGTAAACATATATTTTGACGCAGTTCCACAGAATAAACAGAGGGGACATGTTTGTCCTTCTTCTACAAGGATTTCTTGTGTCTCAACCATTACAACAGCTTGGTCAACTACATAATTATGTATTTAAACTGTAATTACACTTTATATACTTAAAAGTACTTGCTTTGTATTTAAGCCTTGTGTACACTGACTCCAGTGTGGGTGCTGGTTACTTGCAGATTGCCTGTTACATCAACTCCGGCCCCCTGCGGCGCATTATTGACTCACGCCACGGAGAGTCATGTGTTTTCGCACGAGAACGTTCGTCAAATGACCGGAAAGCCACACCAGACCTTTTTTCAGAAATGTACTGTAGCTATTCAGGTGAAAATAAGAAAACTGTACGCTTCCTGCATGTAATTATAGAGCTTTTAAGTGCGCTGTTAGCATTGTTGTTTAGCTTTTGACGGCAAAACTTGCTCTGGTCTTTGAGAGTAATGAAAAGCGCTTGTGAACTCATTGTGCTGAATAATTAGGATGCTCAGAAGGCATTAGGCAAGAAAGCGATACATGTGAGCCACCGCAATGACTTTAAAAGTAACTGGTTCACGTTTTAAGACAGTATAAATGAGGTATAGCGACATTAGATAAGGACATTATTTTTAATCGTAAATGGTTTGTTATTATTCCGCTCCGTTGAACAGAAGGCATGACAGGTGAGGAAGGCACAGGTAAAAATCCAAGTGTGACTGTCAGCAGCTGATTTGTGAAGATGGATTGTTTCATCTCATGTGTCTCTCATCTTTCACAAAGCACTACGGGGCATTTAGACAAAATAAATCATTTCTCTTCTTGTATAAATCCTTTAAGGCTTCAGACAAAACGCAGACCATAATTACAGTACTCACAGGAAGCAGCTGTTTGCGTTTCCTGCCGGGTCGTCCCACACGGCGTTTATTGGGTGGGCTGGCGGGGGTCCCCTCCTCTGGGCTGTCCTGGTCCACCCCGTCCTCACTCTGGAAAAACACAGGAGATCCCAAGACATTTAGGACTAAGGCTGTTACTAACGATTATTTTAGCAGTCGACGAGTCAAACGATTACTTCTCTTGTACTTTGAGACTTTTTAAATACATCATCAACCAAATACAAATTGAAATATCCTGACTGAAGTGTATTATTAATACAAATTGTGTATTCTTTTTTGACATTTTCATATCGAATCCCACTCTCTTAATCATCTTTCTGCATGAGTCTGCAAAGTTCCGATAACGATTACAATTCATGATTGTAACCTTAGTCAGGTCACAATTTAAAAATGGTGTTTCGATTTTAAATCAGGCACAGGTTTCAAGGTTATTTAAAACACCAGAATTTTGCAGTAATTTTGTTTGTAACATGAGCTGATGAGACGAGATCAGAAAGTACCTCACACTTTTACAGAACAGATCTGTGTTTACATTTCCAACTGTCTGGACAGTCAAACAACGTATCTGGGATGTTTTAATGAATTGTCAATGGACACAGACGTTGAATTATTTGTTTCAGTTTTATGGTTAAAAAAACACATTTCAGACAGTGGCTATGTTTACGATGCACACCAAAATCTGATAATTGTCTGATTTCTGGAGATGATTTAAATGACATGCAAACTGTAAAATCGGATGTTCTGTTTGCATGTCGTTTTAATTACTCCTAAACTCTGGAAATACAGTCCTGGTTCAGGGAGGGCTCATCTGTACAGAGTTTGCATGTTCTCCTCATGTTTAGTCCCTCTTACGATTTACTCTTACTATTTCATTTACACAGTTTGGTTGTTAGCAAATAAATCAGATTACTTTTTACAGCTTGACACTTCAGGAAAAACTAAAATAAATATATATATATATATATATATTTTCTGGTTTGGTCTGCTTGCTCTCACAACAAACGCTTTCAGTGGAAATAACAAATGATCTAATCAGCACCTTAAAGAGGTTTTATTATTTAATTCAACTCAACTTGCGTCAATAGATTTAAATGCATTTTTCTCTTGTTGAAGTCGTACTTACAACAAACAATACAACAGACGCTCAAATCTAGCACAAAACAAGATTTTGTCGAATCATACTGAAGGATTTGTTAATGGGAGTTAAAATTTGTATCCAATAAATTAGGTTTTTCTTTATGTTAACAAAAGCAAGATTTATTTCCATACAACATGACACAATGAAAAACAGTAGTAGAAGTTTAAAATTGGTCTTCTTTAAATCCAAGATGTCTTTCTATTCACCTCGCCTCGTCTTAACATATGCGGAACAATGCTCAGAGAGAAAACAGTTCACCCACTAACCAGAGGGCCACCAGTTTGAGCTGTGTGTTTTTTGTGCAGCTACACTGACTAGTAGCTCTGGTCTAGGATGTATTACTGTTCCACTGTGGCACCATTATCTCTTCACTAATGCCAGTCTAATGTTCTCCCGCTGGACCTGGTGACGCCGTGACACACATGTGGTTGCTAAGGTGCAAAAACTGCTTAGCAACTGTCTCCGCTGCCCGACTGGTGCTGCTGCAGAAAAATAAAAGATGGCAAATCCCTGAAGACCCACTTGTGCTCGTGTAACGCCGAGTCGCAGAGGTAAACTGAGGTGAAGCGACTGTTGGACTGATCTTAGAGGGAACAAACAGTGACAGCAACGACAACATGAGCCAGTCCTGTATCTACTGTCTGTATCCAACAGTCTGTATCTACTGTCTGTATCCAACAGTCTGTATCCACAGTCTGTATCCAACTGTCTGTATCCAACAGTCTGTATCCACTGTCTGTATCCACTGTCTGTATCCACTGTCTGTATCCACTGTCTGTATCCAACAGTCTGTATCCACAGTCTGTATCCAACTGTCTGTATCCACTGTCTGTATCCAACAGTCTGTATCCACAGTCTGTATCCAACTGTCTGTATCCAACAGTCTGTATCCACTGTCTGTATCCACTGTCTGTATCCACTGTCTGTATCCAACAGTCTGTATCCACAGTCTGTATCCAACTGTCTGTATCCAACAGTCTGTATCCACTGTCTGTATCCACTGTCTGTATCCACAGTCTGTATCCAACAGTCTGTATCCACAGTCTGTATCCAACTGTCTGTATCCACTGTCTGTATCCACTGTCTGTATCCAACAGTCTGTATCCAACAGTCTGTATCCAACAGTCTGTATCCAACAGTCTGTATCCAACAGTCTGTATCCAACAGTCTGTATCCACTGTCTGTATCCAACAGTCTGTATCCAACAGTCTGTATCCAACAGTCTGTATCCACAGTCTGTATCCAACTGTCTGTATCCACTGTCTGTATCCAACAGTCTGTATCCACAGTCTGTATCCAACTGTCTGTATCCAACAGTCTGTATCCACTGTCTGTATCCACTGTCTGTATCCACTGTCTGTATCCAACAGTCTGTATCCACAGTCTGTATCCAACTGTCTGTATCCACTGTCTGTATCCACTAGTCTGTATCCAACAGTCTGTATCCAACAGTCTGTATCCAACAGTCTGTATCCAACAGTCTGTATCCAACAGTCTGTATCCAACAGTCTGTATCCAACAGTCTGTATCCACTGTCTGTATCCAACAGTCTGTATCCAACAGTCTGTATCCGACAGTCTGTATCCAACTGTCTGTATCCGACAGTCTGTATCCGACAGTCTGTATCCGACAGTCTGTATCCGACAGTCTGTATCCGACAGTCTGTATCCGACAGTCTGTATCCGACAGTCTGTATCCGACAGTCTGTATCCGACAGTCTGTATCCGACTGTCTGTATCCGACTGTCTGTATCCGACAGTCTGTATCCACTGTCTGTATCCGACTGTCTGTATCCGACAGTCTGTATCCAACAGTCTGTATCCACTGTCTGTATCCAACTGTCTGTATCCTATAACACTAGGACTTAAGCACAACCTGAAATTATTTTAAAACAAATGCGTGAAAGACACATAATGCAGCAGCATTAAGCAGCATACACTTCATCAGTCTGATTATCTATAATATTAGTAATATCTATCTATATCAAGTAATATTAACTAGGGCTGCAACTGATGATTATTTTAGTAGTCAAATAATTATTTCAATTGTATATTGAGACTTTTAAAATATATTTTTAACCAATTAAAGGATAAAATATGATGATTGGGGGCTTCTTGATAGAAAACATTTACAATAAAACATTTTGAAAAATGTTTGATGAAAATGTGAAATAGTTTATTTCTTTTTTGACATTTTGGTTTAAGGCGAGAACTCTTTTTTGGTCAGTTTGTTCTCTTAACAAACAGGCTTTCATGTGAAAAATATAAAATTGTCCAATATTTTTTAATTATGTCATTGAATCCACTGACATCTTACATCCAGGTTTTTCAGGGACATCAGGGAAGATCAGCTCCTCAAGTAGTTCCTACACACACCAAACTTTAGTCTTGGACAGGACGCACAGAAGGATCTGTTGACGTATCATTCTGCCTGATTTTCAGTCTTGTTTACTTAAAAAATGACGGTAAATAAGAAATCAAGTCAACAAAATCACCAAAGAAATTTAGCCCTGGATTTACAGTAAATGTCTCAAATATGTGACAAATTGGTTTCAACACATAAAGTTCCTTATTTCTATACAAAAACATGACATGATGAAAAACCTACATTTGTGTGAGTAATCTACAGAAGTTTCAAATTGATATCTTCAAATTTAAGATTTGCTCTGTCTTACAAAAGGACTTTTTACATGTTTTAGAGTCTGTATTGTCCAAATAAGGGTTATTAAACCATGACAATGATTATTTTTATAGAATAGTATAAGTAATAGTGTTTTTTTAGCAGTTATTTCTTATAATTTTGCCTGTGTATGTTTCGTTTTGTGTGTTAGCCAGGCCTGGCAGTGGGCACAGAGGGCACACAGGTTTAAACTTTAGCATGGATCCTGTTATTGTGCGTCCATACGTCTCTGATCTATTTCGGTCGGGGGGTTATTTTAGGACACGGCAGTTGCTAAGAGACCAGACTGCAGACCGGGCGTTGAGCAGCAGCAGCAACAGCAGAAGCAGCAGCAGCAGCAGAAGCCTACCAGGAGCCGTGTCCTCTTTATTTGAGCTACATCTTCTCTGCTCCTGCTCCTGTTCGCCCTCTGCTTTGCCTCGCCATTACCTGTCCAGTCTGCCAGGAACATCCAGTCACAACCACAAAATAACCATGGTGGTCCCTCTTTTCTGATCCATCTGCCTTTTAGAGTGCACAAATCTAGACATATATGTATCTTTTGTCCTTAAATTAGCACAAATGACAATTAAACAATTAAAAACGCAAGATTCTTCTGTCTTTTGGGTTGAAAGTTGCTTAAATTTTCGCCTAAAACAGGAAGCTGGACGCCATACGTTTCTAAACAGACAGGAAGTCTTTTTTTCACTTTTATCATCTGCAATAATTCCTCCAAAGACGATGCTCGGGTGGAGATTATACCATCCATCTCTTATGCTAAAATACAGTCGGTCAGATGGATCTCGATGACAGTTTGACAAAGGCAGGGCAACATCGTGCTGCGGCTGGCTGTGTAACCGTGGCGATGCATCATAAAAGGAGGCCAGGGGAAACCTCTGCAGCCAGATACAAATGGCTTAGTCCAATTCAGATGATGTACTCAATAAAAAACAAAAGCAAGGTCAGCTACAGGCAGCAGAGGGACGGACGTGAAGGTGATGGGCGCGTGCCTAATCTGAAGCAAAATGGCCGAACCAAGGAACAAAAAGTCTAATACGAATACTTTCAGGCCAAGCGGAGGTTTGTTACGGACGTACGTGAGTAAATACATGAGTTGTTCCTGACATGAACCCTTATTTGGGGCTTAAGTTGGCACAAACAGGTGAGATTCAGCCCAAAAAGTTTATATTGTTTCAGAATCTCCTCTTTGTCCTTCAACCACCACTTTTCTCCAGGCTTATCTCCAGTCTTTGAGCTCCTGTCTGTGGAAGTTTAAGCCTGGAAGGAAAACTTTATATGTGTTGGCGTGTTGCCAGGTTGTGAATGTGGAAGTAGGCGACTAAGACGTGTCTTTATATAGAAGCAGCTCCATAGAAAAGAACATCAACCTTCACAGATTTACGAGTCGAATGCTGGGCTCGAGGGGAGCCAATGAAACAAACTGTTTTTTGGCATGTGTAAATCAGCCTGGTTTTATTTTGGTAGAAAAAAAACACTTTATAGACTCACCTGGGCCTGCAGCTTGGAGGAATTCAGGAGTGTTTAACGTGTTTAATATTAGCATAACACTTTAAGACCTATCTGTGTATTAAAAGTCAGTATTTATCACTACGAGGAAAAGGACTGTAGTGGGAATTATAGCTGCAAAGATTAATCAGAATAATTGTGACTAGTCAACTCTTAAAGGTGGTATGGGCGATTTTTTCAGCAAATTTTTTTATCATATTTCCTCGTGGCGTGGATAAATCATTTGTCCTGTCACGTATCAATCATAAAACGCACCTATCGCTCACCTGCAGCCGCGTCAGGCTCGTCCCCACGTTTCCGCGTGCCTAAGCGCATGGATCTATCATAATATAGTTCCCTCAGTGTACGGGGCAAAATGAAGATGGAGAAAGACAGTTCGATCTGACGCAGAAGTGGACAGAAATCTACGGGAGACGAGCGATGCGATGCTCTCCGTTGCGCTAATAAACAAACGCACGTGTGTGTTGTATCGGTCCGCACGGGGGAGTGCGCATGCGCACTTCCACCTGCGTTCTCAAATCGCCGAAAAATCGTCCATACCGCCTTTAAATAATTGGATTTGATTTGATTTTGAACTACAGACTAAAACACATGATGACGTTTTAAGGCAAAAAACTGGAATTACATCAAAATGGCAAAGTAGAATATGCAAGTTCTGATTTTCATCAGCAATACATTTTATCAGTACTTTTACTATCTAGAAGCATTCAGCCATCATAATTCAACATTCATTTGGTTCAAATGTATCTAAATAATGTACAACACAAATAATTGCTGACTTGTCGACTCCTAAAATAATCATTAGTTGCCGCCAGAGAAGGAATCGTACTTGGACAAACAAGCTACAAAAAGAACACATTTCCATCAGAAGTAGAGCTGGGTTTCGATTCAAATTTCAAGAATCGTTTTGATTCCGATTTTTACGTTTCAAAATTGATTTTTTTCGATTTTCTCAGATTCCATCCGATTTCGATCCGATTTCGATCTGATTTCCGATTCGATCCGATTTCGATTTGATCCGGGGGTTAATGTTTTCAACCCAGCTCTAATCAGAAGTATAGACTGTATATAATCAGAAGGGGCATCTGGTGTAATAAACATGTCAAAGTACTTCATGAGTCTAAAACAATGAGAGCCAGCTCTTGAATGTACGAGGATCATTGAAAACATCCATTTAAAAAAAATGCTATTAAAATCCACAACCAACATTTGACACTTCGGTTTTAGAACCATAATATTACTTATTTTCCCTCTGCATTCTGCTGTTACTCTAGAAGCTCTGTGTGATCTGAGCTAATTTGTCAAATATGTTCAAAAAGCACCCATTTTTTACAGTCACTAATATGTCCTTGGCAGAGAGAGCGTCTTACCGCTTGATTGGAGGCGTCGTTCTCTGGCGTTTGGGGCGAGTCGGTGGCGGCGGGGCTGTTGGACGGCATGGCAACAACACAGGTCCCCAACAAAAAGTTTATAAAGTAAAAAATATAAAAATCAAAACATGGGAAAATCCCTCGGAGACAACAGGTGCAGCCTCATTCAGCGTCGGTCCGTCAGTCCTCCCCCTCGCTCCTGTGAACACAGCAGCCATGGAACACAGCAGGTAAACAAGGAGTTTATATCAGTTTATCATCCTAAACATAGAACACAGCAGGCATCGAACACAACAGGAAAATAAGAAGTTTATATCTGTTTATTATCCTAAACATAGAACACTTTATGTCACATCATGTTCAGTGAATATAAGCGAATATAAGTCCTATTTATTCATTTCAAATTAAATCCAAATGTCATTGTGTCATGTTGTGATGGTTCTGGATTGTTGGTGCAGTTTGCGTCCTCT
Source organism: Eucyclogobius newberryi (assembly GCF_026437365.1). NCBI lineage: Eukaryota > Metazoa > Chordata > Actinopteri > Gobiiformes > Gobiidae > Eucyclogobius > Eucyclogobius newberryi. The sequence goes on from NW_027315723.1 coordinate 31,954,227, forward strand.
GTTTCTTTGTTGCAGACTTCTTCCCAACATTTGAAAGTCACAGAAAACCAACAACGACACAAGATGGGATTCAATTTGATACTAAGTTTGAAATTTGTCAAGTTTGAATCAAGACAAGGAAAAGTCAAACAAGTTCGAGGAGCGTGAGACATCACATGAGTATTCAAAGATGCACTATGTTGGGTCTTGTTTATAAATCGTATAATACTTGTGTAGTAAAATGTTTTGTGCGTGATATTCCGTAAAAATCAAAACTTGGCGTGAAAAAATAGCGTTCAAAACTCTGAACTTGAAGACGTTTATGGAAGTTTGTTTCTTTACTTTTAAGTAGCTGCACCTTAAAGGCGGTATGGACGATTTTTCAGCGATTTGAGAACGCAGGCGGAAGTGCGCATGCGCACTCCCCCGTGTGGACTGACACAACACACACGTGCGTTTGTTTATTAGCACAATGAAGCGCATCGCATCGCTCGTCTCCCGTAGATTTCTGTCCACTTCTGCGTCAGCTCGAACTGTCTTTCTCCGTCTTCATTTTGCCCCGTACACTGAGGGAACTATATTATGATAGATCCATGCGCTTAGGCACGCGGAAACGTGAGGACGAGCCTGACGCGGCTTCAGGTGAGCGGTAGGTGCGTTTTATGATTGATATGTGGCAGGACAAATGATTTATCCACGCCACGAGGAAATATGATAAAAAAATTGCTGAAAAAAATCGTCCATACCACCTTTAAATGAGGGATGCAACAATAGCACAGTATTTATTAGGGTTGTGTTCAAAATATCAATATGGCGATATATTGTCACGGAATCCGTATTGAGTTCAAGTATCAAGTATTATCTGATATTTGATACTTTGATGGACACAATATTTGAATAGCTAAGAAATAGATGACACAAACTGAACCAACGATCAAGGACTGGACCGACATAACAGACAGTCGAAAAAATGAATAAATACTACTAATAATAATAATAATAATAATAATAATAAATAAAACCACTTTTGGACTCATTTGACAGACTTTGAACTAAGTGATGGTTTCTTTGTGTTCTGTTTATTTGTTTGCTCACTCTTTCCATCACATTTGGTGTTTTATGCATTTTGTTTACTAAAATAAATAAAACACAAACAAACGTGGAGTATAAGCCCAATTGAAAACGCTGAGACGTAACCACGTCAACTCAGTGTCCAGCTACACCTTTCTAGTCGCGGGTTCAAACTCTGGCGTCGGGCTGACATTTTGTGCCTGCACCTCCTTCGTGTCTGCTCCCGCTGCACCACACCTGCTCCGGCCCCGGGGCCCGAGCCGCTATGACAGGTGCGTGACTTCAACTGACTTCAACTGACTGTGGGTGATCGCGGACGGGACAGGGCAGGCGCGGACGGGACAGGCGCGGACAGGACAGGCGCAGACGGGACAGGCGCAGATGGGACAGGCGCAGACGGGACAGGAAGATGGCGTCTCTTTGTCTAACTAATTGATTTATTAGGATTATGAGGATTCAAGACGTGCAAAAACGGTGATAAAAGCTCCTCAAAACTATCGCGCTAAAAATAACTATGCACTCAGAGACCGTATCAAGTGAAATATACGCTACTAGAATACATTTGTTTTGCAAGTGCCTTTCAAAACACCCAAGGACACGGCACAAAGCATCAAAGGAACATTAAAAACAACTGAATTGAACAGTACAAAAGACGTTGAGAAGGCAAATTAAACTCCAGCTATTCTCCTTCCCGCCGTTGCACACGTACCCTTATGATCCTGATTAATTAGTCGCCCAATGACACGTTTGGTCAATTAAGAAGACACCGTCGAGCGATCGAGCGACTGAAGGACAACAGCCCGTGCTCTGTAAACGTATGGAGAGTGCTTCTGCCACTCAGCACACTCTTTTAATCGACGTGTGGGGATTGTCTTTAGTCGATCAACGTTTTCTTTAATCAATTACGGCTCAATAACGTCTACTGCCAATGACTTTGAGGATGTACTTTTCCATTGACGGAAACATTCTTGAAAAAGCGCATCGAGGCGAAGCAAAAATGTGGCCTGGAACGGTACGTCTCCGTGTTTAAATACAGTTTGGTGTTCGTCTGGTCACCGGTGAGTTCAGGCGGACGTGGATGAGCCAATCAGGGACTCACATGGTCACACGGTATCAAAACAAACAAACATGGCTGCTTACGGGGGAAAAGACGGGAGACATCGTGAAATACATTGTGGATTTCTGCAGACTCAATGAGCCATAAGACGTTTTTAAGGTCTGAGGTGAGAGAAGTTTGAGTTAAATGACGAATGGCGGATGATCAAACGCATCTGATTGGACGGTTTTCTTCGCGGCAGAGGGGACCAGGCTCACGCTTCTTGTGGGCGCGTTTATTCTGGATCTCAGGACCTCTTCAACCCTGATCTCGGCGTAAAATACAAACCAAAAGGCGTTCAAACACTGCCTCCGGACTCGCATTTGTCAAAGCAAAGTTATAATGTTTTCCTACAGCTTTGTGTCCATGCTTAGGCACATTTGCATAGGATTTTCAGTGGACCAAAAACAAGGAAATACAGACCACGGACCCACGTGCGGTCTGTAATGACAAACTTCTGACACTATCTACCTTCACTCACTAAAAGAACAACACGTCAGTATACCGATTTTACCATTATATGTGAGGATTTAACCCTAAACTGTTTCTCATTCTCGTTCCCGCATCGTGCGTTTGCTATTGCGACTCAGGACCAGTGCCTTGCAAGAGTTCTACAGTCGATTTTTAGGCGGTTCTTTGACAATTTTTTTCTCGAAAGCGGTGCCGTTACCTCACCTACTGTAACAGGCAGCCGGCCAAGGTTAGCGGCAAGGGAGGGAATTCAGAACCAAAAAACCTGCTACACACTCCTCCTGCCTCTTTTTGGCCTCCCCGAGATTAAGCGCGACGTTACTGGGATCCATTTGGCCCCTCCCGTCGCTTTGGTGGATCTACTACTGCGCCCGGCTCCTCGGGTGTTTTAAACTGGAGCAGGATCCGGGCTGAGTGCCGTGCAGGAGCCTGTGGGTGGGAGGGACACGGCAGAACCCTCCAGAGGTGCGTCTGAGAGTGCGGCGAGTTAGAGACGGGCGAAGGAAGAAGCTGGGGAGGGGATTTCAGAATAAAAGCATAGCCCAAAATATGTAAATTGCATTATTCGAGCACGAGTGGTGTGTTGGTGGAACCTGGAGCTATTTGAGCACTGGAGGGAAAAAAATAAATTAAAGGCTATTGTCAAAGGGGTTTTACATGAGATGCTTTCCCTGGACACGTCGTTTATCCAGGCTTGGAGTCAGCACAAAGAATACACTGGCCTTTTCTATTTTTTCCCCTTTTTTAAACGTATCATGAAAGCATCCAGAGAAAAGACTACAGGACATGAGACTCTGCACATAAGACGCTAATGAATCATAAGGACAATAATATAAGAAATCTAATTGTAAATGTCTTTATTAGAAAGTCTGATGACAAGCGCCTGATGAGGTTCCACACATTTAAGGCTGGCAATTTTGTACAAAAGGTAAGTTAAGGTTTGTATCTGGTATTTATTTAATCTGTTACAGTTATATCCCAAGGGAAGGGATCCTCGGTATAAACTGTAAGAGATTAAATACAACTTTTACCACAGTCATAACAACCTGGACCATTGAGCAGCAGTGAGACTAATGTGAAGCCCTTCAGCAGAGTGTTTAGAACACAGTTTAGAACACGGGAGTGTGTAGAACACGGGAGTGTGTTGAACACGGGAGTGTGTAGAACACAGTTTAGAACACGGGAGTGTGTAGAACACGGGAGTGTGTAGAACACAGGAGTGTGTAGAACACGGGAGTGTGTAGAACACGGGAGTGTGTAGAACACAGTTTAGAACACGGGAGTGTGTAGAACACGGGAGTGTGTAGAACACAGGAGAGTGTAGAACACAGGAGTGTGTAGAACACGGGAGTGTGTAGAACACGGGAGTGTGTAGAACACGGGAGTGTGTAGAACACGGGAGTGTGTAGAACACAGGAGTGTGTAGAACACAGTGTAGAACACAGGAGTGTGTAGAACACAGGAGAGTGTAGAACACGGGAGTGTGTAGAACACGGGAGTGTGTAGAACACGGGAGTGTGTAGAACACAGGAGTGTGTAGAACAAGGGAGTGTGTAGAACACGGGAGTGTGTAGAACACAGGAGAGTGTAGAACACAGGAGAGTGTAGAACACGGGAGTGTGTAGAACACAGGAGAGTGTAGAACACAGTGTAGAACACGGGAGAGTGTAGAACACGGGAGTGTGTAGAACACAGGAGTGTGTAGAACACAGTGTAGAACACGGGAGTGTGTAGAACACGGGAGTGTGTAGAACACAGGAGTGTGTAGAACACAGTGTAGAACACGGGAGTGTGTAGAACACGGGAGTGTGTAGAACACGGGAGTGTGTTGAACACGGGAGTGTGTAGAACACGGGAGTGTGTAGAACACAGTGTAGAACACGGGAGTGTAGAACACGGGAGTGTGTAGAACACAGGAGTGTGTAGAACACGGGAGTGTAGAACACAGGAGTGTGTAGAACACAGGAGAGTGTAGAACACGGGAGTGTGTAGAACACGGGAGTGTGTAGAACACGGGAGTGTGTAGAACACGGGAGTGTGTAGAACACAGGAGAGTGTAGAACACAGTGTAGAACACGGGAGAGTGTAGAACACGGGAGAGTGTAGAACACGGGAGAGTGTAGTAGAACACGGGAGTGTGTAGAACACGGGAGTGTGTAGAACACGGGAGTGTGTAGAACACGGGAGTGTGTAGAACACAGTTTAGAACACGGGAGTGTGTAGAACACAGGAGTGTGTAGAACACAGGAGTGTGTAGAACACGGGAGTGTGTAGAACACGGGAGTGTGTAGAACACAGGAGTGTGTAGAACAGTGTAGAACACGGGAGAGTGTAGAACACGGGAGAGTGTAGTAGAACACGGGAGTGTGTAGAACACGGGAGTGTGTAGAACACGGGAGTGTGTAGAACACAGTTTAGAACACGGGAGTGTGTAGAACACGGGAGTGTGTAGAACACGGGAGTGTGTAGAACACGGGAGTGTGTAGAACACGGGAGTGTGTAGAACACAGTAGTGTGTAGAACACAGTGTAGAACACGGGAGAGTGTAGTAGAACACGGGAGTGTGTAGAACACAGGAGTGTGTAGAACACAGTGTAGAACACGGGAGTGTGTAGAACACAGGAGTGTGTAGAACACGGGAGTGTGTAGAACACGGGAGTGTGTAGAACACGGGAGTGTGTAGAACACAGTAGTGTGTAGAACACAGTGTAGAACACGGGAGAGTGTAGTAGAACACGGGAGTGTGTAGAACACGGGAGTGTGTAGAACACAGGAGTGTGTAGAACACAGTGTAGAACACGGGAGAGTGTAGAACACGGGAGAGTGTAGTAGAACACGGGAGTGTGTAGAACACGGGAGAGTGTAGAACACAGGAGTGTGTAGAACACAGGAGAGTGTAGAACACGGGAGTGTGTAGAACACAGGAGTCCTGAGGTGACTTCTGGCAGTAGATGCTGAATAACAGAGTCATTACAAGACATTCAAGTCCTTTTAAATGCCATGTTAAACTCACAGACAAGAGAAGGGCAGTTAAGAGTCTGTTCCTGCAGGAGATCCAGTGTTTTATTGTGTAGCCCCCGGTACCGTGGGTCGGTGCTGCCTTCACGGACACTTCTGTGACAGTAAATAAGATGAGCGACCTTACGCGGCCTTTACAGCACACGCTCGAAACGGGCTTTAGTCGGTCGTAGGCTCGAGCCGCGGTCGTGACACACGTGTGTGGACACGTATCCGCCATAAGCGCGGCTGACTCCGGTAAAAACAAGAGTCTGTGGCGCGCTTCACACCGAGTGCACCCGTTAACCCCGGGAGGCGCGCGCCCGCCCCTCTCGCGCGCTGCCGACTGTCTGCAGCTGGAGCGCGGCGGGAGTCGCGGTAACGACACCGGAGGACTCGAGTGCAGAGCGGGGAATAGTGAGCTTACCGTGTGTCCGTCCCTCGTGCTCGCTCTCCTCCACCTCCTCGCGCTCCTCTGCTCCGTCCTCCGCCGCTGCTCGCGCGCGCTCTCTCTCTGAGCGGCCTGCGCTGCCTCACGAGCCCGCACGAGCCGCAGAGGCAGCAGCACCAACGCAGCTCCGCAGGGTCCTAAAGGCGCCAGTCACACAATGTCAAGTTTCTCTGCAACTTTAGCTCATGGTGAAGGATGTGAGCCTGGTAGTTTAGACTCCTACTGCAGATCCTACTGAGAGACATCAAGACATCAAACCATAACTGTACAAACACCACACAAACCACACGCCTACGTCACAGTCACTGATCTGGTTAAGCTGGGTTTATTTATTTTTTGACCTTGGTATTCATCAGGTTATGGCTTATGAACGCTGTGGTTTAAATCTGCTGAGGCCTAGACTATTAAAAATGTCTCAACATGAAGTCCATCAGGCCAGATTCAGTCTCGAGTGCTTAAGTTCTCAAGGTCAGTCTCATCTCGGTCAGCAGGCGTTCTTAAATTTTTTGACCACGGGGCCAAACTTTCTCAGTACAAAATAACGTGGGGCCCATTCACATATTGCATTATAGTATTAATTTTGCATCACTCAAGGTGATGCTTAATCTACACCATGGGCTGCATCAGATAAAGGAGCTCTCTGTTTGTGTCTCAGAGGCTTTGTCCATGTAACACATGTTTACTAGTTTATATTTGATCATTTTGTGTGAGTAAAAAGTAAAAGTATGTACATCTGTGAGTATTCAGTGGAGGCCTACTCATCCTAACAGTAAAAGTAGTAACAATGCAACACGTGGCTCGTGGAGGATAGTTCAATGAGTTCTTCATGTAAAACTCATACTTCAATACATCGTTTAACCACTTTTCACTCCTGCTGCTGCCAATAACGTATCAAATTGAACAATACTTGCATTATGTCTTAAATCTCGCACAGTTTATTAAGTGAAGCACAAATCACCAGCAGGATTAACGCATGAATGGGTGACATGTTGACGTGGGAGCAGTTGAGAGCAGGTTTAGACATGTTTTTTAACTGCTGCACGGCCATGTTTCCATGTTGCAGTGAAAACCTCCACTATCTACGTTTATTTGAACATGAATGTCAATGATGCAACATGTGAGATTATGTCCTGTCCAAAGTCCACGTCGAGGGGCACTCAGTTATCTTTATGTCCCAGGAATTCTCACTATACATGATGGTAATTGTTCTCTCTACATCCAATTTTTTTCACCAACATTGTTCAATCTGCACCTGAAGGTTTTTTCATTGTTGGGATATTGTAACTTCCACAATTCAGTTTCCTCAAAATACATCAAGATCAGCTCTAAAAGTAGCACCACGCATGCTAAACTTTACAATCTACTTTAGTCTTTTGTCTGTTACTGAAGGATTTGTTGATATCTAATTCAAAGCCTGATTTATTCAAGTTTTAACTCCAAAAATAAGATGTTCATTTGGATTTTAAGTTACCCATATTCTTTTTTCAGTTCTGACCTGGGTGTGACTTACTACTTATTTATACTTTTATACTATACTCCGGAGCGACTTGTATGTGATACTATTATTTCACACTTGCAACCGCATTTCATACTCCAGTGCAATTTATATATGTTTTTTTCTTCTCTATTATGCATTTTTTGGCTGGTGCGACTTATAGTCCTGAAAATACGGTATATCTATTTGACTAAAAATGAATAAGATCTCCTCTGTATGTTTTTTTTTGTCCTCTACATCAACAAAATGAAGCAGGTAATTGTATTGCTGTTTGTAGAAAACTGTCACAAAGTTGTTGTTTTTTTGGTGTTGGTTGAACACAAAATACATAAAAACCTCAAAAACAACTGTCTCGCTTTACAATATTTAAGTGTTCTCTTCACATGAGGTTTACGCTGCATTTGACCCAGAGGAGGAGAAAGTGAACGGGTCATTGCTGCTCTATTTATGGACAAAGTGGTTATTTATTGCAGTCATTAAGGCCATGGACATCATCAATGGCTTGGGTTGGAGTCCACAATCTTCTCGCAGGTCCGACTGACCGGCCCCATCACTGCAGCCTCTGTCTCAGTCACACTCATCGCACAAGGTCACGACCTCCACTCGGCCTCATGGGAACAGGGGAAACTGCTCATCCATACTAATGAGGACACTAAATCAGCCGCAGCTTAAAGGTAGTGACTGTGGAGCTCTTCAAATGCATTGGTGCTGTTGATGGAAACTGTTCGACTAACAATAGAGCTTTTAAGAGTTTGTAAACAAAAAACGCTCTAAGTCCCAGAATGGAGCTAACGTGTAAAAAAAAACATAGACAAATAAAACATTGACAAATTAAAACACATGTGAGTCATATCAGAGCCTGAACACATTTGTATTTTACTGCACTTGTTTATTTAATAGGAGATTATGAAAGACATCCAACATTTTTGATGAGGGCAAAATCTTGATCTAGGTTTTATTGGAGAAATTGTGACAAAAAATGTTGAGTCCACAATCGTTTTTCATTTTATTTACATATCACACACTTTACCACAAATTATACTTCATCTATAGCTCAAAGACAAGTTTAAGTCTAAAATTGTACATTTTTCTATCCTTTGTAGAAGAAAAGCGAATTAACGGACATTTCAATCATGGAAATTCAAAAGTTTTGCTTTTTCTCTCTACACAAAGACTTAATACCAGCCAGGTGTTGTGGGTTTCAGTTTCTTTTTTGTTGTGGATTTCAGTTTCTTTTTTTTGTGGATTTCAGTTTATTTCTTGCAACGTTTCTAGAACTTTTGGGCAATTTGACTTTTGAATTGTTTGTAACATTGACGTTCTTTCTGGAATATTGAGACCAGGGGTTTCATTGCTTTTATGAATACATTTTGCCATGACGACGAATAACTTTATTATATACTGATTATTACTATTGTCAAACAAAAAAACATAAAGCTGGTCTTTGTAGGATGAGGTAAATGAGGTTTTTACATTGCTTAAAGTGAATTTGACAAAGTGTTTCCGGTGCCAAAGTGCTGAGAACGACAGCCGTGTTTCCGTCAGTCCGCCCCGGGGCAGCTGCGACTACAGAAACAGCCCCTCCATGTGTAGTGTGAGCGAAGGGTCAACGGCTGAAGCATTTTCTATACCCATTAACTGTCTCTTTACTTACCGATTACTTAAGTCAGTAATAAATACACATTTCAGCATTTAGTCACGTCTTCTTTTTAAATACTCGTTCGTTTTTAAGTTATAATAAAGCCTTTTCCATTGCTATCATTACCGTGACATGTTTTCATCTTAAAAATGAACAAACAAAAGCCTTTACGCTCAATTACGGCAGCGTAACTAAACCATGTGTGATCTCTAATACAGCTTTAACTCGTGGTGTGATCGTTTTTTGCACAGTGAAAATAAAAAAGGTCTCGACACCGTGCAGCAGGTATTAAATATTTATTGAAACGACACAGATCCACACTCTTGATCCACACTCTTGAGGCACCGGCAGAGTTCTAAGCTCATCGTGTTTACAGTTTCAGCCGTTCCTGTCACTCACGCCACACAAACGTAAAACACATTCACATTCGCCAGACGCACGCTCGATAATGGAGAGGAAACTTCAGTCAAACGCAAGAGCTTATTCCAAAAATGTACACGTCAATAAGACCAGCGTCATCCATAACGAACTCTTCAGTCATTACATGTATGCAATCGGTGAAATAAAGCGGAGATGCTCAACTGGTCAAAGGAGAGATTTGTATTTTAAACTCAATTATGTTATGAACTCGGGACAGATTGTAAAAACAGTGCATGAGCCAATCTGGTAAATGACAAATAAATAAACCAAAGATAAACACGAATCTCCAATGAAACCGGTTGATAATCCCTCCACACAGTTGCAGTCAAAATAAAACGAAAAGCTGGCATTTTTAAAAATAAACTACCACTGTGTATTATTGGTTATTTCCTACACAGCCACGCGATAAAGTGGCAAATCCTGTTCTTCCACTGCAGCGCGACGACAGAGGCCTGGACAAACCTGAGCTACTTCAAACTATAGCACCTATAGCTCCAGACCAGGCCTGTGTCTCCCTTTACACCTCGCACAGGATTAACCTTCTAACATGGTTCTGAGAGGCAACTATTGTCACTGTTCTTATGGACCAATAACGTTGAAAAAGATCCTGATAAAGAGCATCATTTTGTCTGTTATTATATAAACAATTGACAACTAAACGACTAAAACTCTCGCTTCTCATTGAACACTGTTAAAAAGCCAAACCACTCGTTTAAAAGCTTATAGTCTCAGCAGGGCCAGACCACATGCAAAAACACACTCAAAATCAACGACAAATCAAAAAAGCAATAAATACTAAGCACACAGTGCCAAAAATGAACACATTATACAACTCATTAATCTCTTCTCTTCATATTATTTCCTCTTTGTTTAAACATTCTAGTCCTTAATGCCCTCCATGTCCTCACACAGTCTTCTCACTTACTCGACCCTTTAAACGTTCACCACAAGCACAGTAAAAATCAGTAGGTTCTTTTTAGATTCTTCACGATTCAAACTAAACAAAAGACAGCCACAGTGACAAGACGAGGGCTGAATCACGGCTGGACATCAGTAGAGACGCAGTCCGGGCAGTTTGTGTCCAGCCTCGTGATTGGCCACAGACTGAGGAGCTCACGATATCCAGCGGATGACACCGAAAAGCTCCACTTCGGGCCACAGCAGGAGAAGTCTTTGGATGATGCGTCAGTCGGTCTGCAAGAGAAGTGTGTTTACGTTGATGTAGTACCATGTCTGTCCATTAACATGCACTCCCATTCAAATAAAGACTTTAAAATGGATTATATACAACACTACTTACATTTTCTTTGTCCAGGATCCATTTAACCTGCTATAAAACGACAAGATACTGTGTTAAAAGTTGAAAATATACATGTTTTTTGTAAAAAATTGCAAGCACCCTGTATAACCTGTCCCAGTATTTTGAGAAACCAGACTCTAGTGCAGTCAAAGTCAAAATATACTTTACATTTTTAAAATATTGTTTTGGATTATTTTAGAATAAATTAGGCAAAATCTAACAATACATTTAAAAACTTAAAATAAACAGTATTAAACCTGATTTATCATGTTTTTCATGTTCATTTGTGATATATACGTGTCCTGGGTTTGACTCCTGGCCGATCTGTGTGGAGTTTGCATGTTCTCCCCGAGAATAAAACTGTTCCGACTAAAAATAATCAAACAAAACAAAAAAATTGGTACCGGCATCAGTTTCATCATTCCACAGTGGGAGTCCAGAGTCAGTTGTGTGGTTATTTTTTTAGTTCCCAGTCTCACAAGTTTTGAAAGCCCTGCTCTGGAGTATAAGTTAGGAGGAGTACTACTTACACACCTCTGATAAAACATACATTGACATTTAAATCATTGCAAAAACAGAAACAGACTGCTGCCCCCCGTTAACATTCACACATTTAAAGTGCGTATGACAGGTTTTTACAAGTTTCTAATTTTGACTGCTGTTGTACATATAAATTAAAAACGTAGAAACATTTGTCGAAAATGACAGGAAGTGACATCACACTAGTGACACTCAATTTACACAAAGAACCAACATTTTTTTGACCATCTAAACATTAATTCAACTTAAAAAAGTCGCTCCCATATATTTGCATTTGTCAAATAAAAAATAATTGTGACATTAGAAGAGTTTTTGCCCAGTGTATGCTGGGTAATCTAGTGTGACATCATCAATTACAAACAGGAAGTGAAATTATAAACCAAAAAAAATTTGCAATTCTGGGATAGTATTTTTATAATCCAGGGCTCAGATGAAGGATTTTCACTTGTATAGCGGTGCTGCTAAACAATCCGTTAATTTTTCGAAATTTGTATAGCAATTTCATAATTGCATAGCAAAACACAAAAGTGACTAACAATCAATATTTTCCATTGATATAACACGATTATTTATTTAAAATGTATTTGTAAACATTCTATTTTAAAAAAAAACTCTTTACAAATTAACTTTTAAACACTTTTTCAACATTTTTTCTTTAAATAAAACAGAAAACTTGCAAATAAAATTAATTGTTGAACAAATTAATCAACACAAAATCATATGGCCTTATTTACAATTTTCTTCCATAGCATCATCAATCAGCTGACTATTTGCAGGAGTCTCTTTTACATATTAATCGTTATTACACTCACAAAAAATATGTATTAAGCTTCTGATGGAAAAATAAAGGTTGCTGTGTTGTCCATCATGGTGTATTTTATGTGTTATTCAAATTGTACCGCTCTATTAGACGTTCCATTCCATTTTTCGCTTTGCTATTTGATGACGGTCCCTAAGTACTCTCGTCTCAGCTCCGGCTGCACATTTGATGACAGTCCCTAAGCACTCGTCTCGGCTGCACATTCGGATCAGTGTAATTCGCTGCGCCCAAAATACGCATCTGATTGTTAAAAACGAGGTTGTGTCACTTGGCAGTGTAAATATGAGTATTTTGGCCGTGTATGATCTGCAAAGACTTTTGCGTTTAGGAGCTATTGACCTCGGAAGTCTGAATCTGACGCTAACTTTACAGCACGTGGCTCCTCCCACTTTCGGACTCGTGCTCTGAGCAGCAGCGGGACTCGTCATGTCAACACAGTGTCCTACATGTGTCAGGCCGTTATTGACGATCTATTGACGAGTGATCAGTACTTTTAGGCGCTTTGGTTGTACAATTGAACACGCATTTTTGTATCGCAAAAGCTGCGATACAAAAACACTTTTTTATGACGAATGCATCGCATTTGAGAGAAATTGCGTTGCATTTTGCGATGCGATACCGCTTATTCTGAACCCTGTAAGCGTTTGCTTAAAACTACATTTTAGTTCAATGAGTGGTCCTATCTGCCATAGGCACTTTAATTTAACAGTTTATTAGTCTTAGGTAGACGCAGAGGACGTATTTTCGGTGTTCTTGTTAAATCCTCGCGCCTCATGAAGCAGAGATAACGAGATGTCTGTTAATGAAGCTCTCTTTAAACAGACGAGGTGAAGGAGCAGTTAAAACTCTCACAGACTGAAGGCACTTAAAAAACGAGGGAAAGGCGGCGTTTTATCGTTTCCTGCGAGAGTGCGCGCACCCCGGAGTTATTTTAAAGCCTTTTAAAGAGTCACAACGAGCTGTGCGAAGTGTCTTTGGTAAACAGCAATGATGTTTGAAATAAATCACAGATACAATACTTCATCTTTGTGTTTTAAAGGGAGGCGTTGGGAGAGACGTTGTTGTTCAAGAGTTCGCCAGAGGCTCCCTGACCATCATCATCATCACCATTAATTACGCTGTCAAATTAAGAGTTTGTGGCGTCAAAACAAAGCCTACATACATGTACCTCTGTCCTTCCCGTTGATGAGTCTCTCCTCTTCCTCTCGGCCTTCATCTGGACGCGAAAACATAAAGAGGGACGTTACAGTGGGTCCCGCCGTGCGGACGTGCCGTGTGTGGAAGTACAATACCAGAGTGCAGCTCTTTGACCAGCGACGACACCGTGTTGGTGATGGAGTCGGCGGCGACTAAAAGGTCGTTCCTCAAGTTCCTCCTCGGGCCTGAGCAGAGGAGATAAGACGATCGTATTATCGCCCGGGCAAATGCGGAGGCTCACGGCAGCATTTCATCTGCGCCGGGACACATCTGGGGTTTGGCTAGGGAATATTACACACTTTTCTTTGTCATAAAGTTGTGTAATATATGTGCATAATATACAAAGTCTCTTCGTTCTCTACGGTGAGCTGTACACAGTCTATGCTCTTGACCAAACAAATACTTAAAAGCTCTGTTCCAAGTAAAAGGGTAAAACTGGTAAATACTTTTCTAATAATTATTCGGCTACAAAAAGGATAATTGTAGTTGTATTGTAATAATCGTAATCATTATTTGGACTAAAAAGACTCTAAAACACATGCAAAAAACAGTAAAATGTCAAAACTATTTCTGGTTTTCATCAATATTACACATTATTTGTAAATATTCTCTATCTAGAAGCCTTCAGTCACCCTATTTCAACATTTATTTAGTTGGTAATGAGTCTGCATGTCTCAGGGTTCTCCGGGTTCCTCCCACCGTCCAAAGACATGATGTGTGAGGTAAATTGGAAACAGTAAAATGAATGAATGAGAGTGAATGTCTGTGTCTCTGTCTCTGTGTTAACCCTGTGACGAGGAACAAGCGGTGGAAAATGAATGAATGAATGCGTTTAATCAATAAGAAGTCTCTATGAACAATGGAAATCATGGTTTGACTAGTCAACTACTAAAATAATTGTTCGTTGCAGACCTTGTTTTCACATTAAGGGCACTAATGGCACATCAATAAACTGTGGAATGGAAGGGAAATGATCTAGAGGTCGTTTTTAAACAATGCAGTATCAAATCAGTGTCGGATTATGGGCTCAAACAAGATTTAAGTTATGTGTTTTAACGCTTTTCTGTTGCTGTTCTGTATTTAGTTCATGATTTGTTGTTTAGAATCCTGGACCTTTTTTGTTTTTTTGTGCTCTTGTTTTTGGTTTGTTTCCGGTTTTGTTGATTTATTTAGTTTTTTCTTGATTTACTTTGCCTACTTTTGTTTTGCTGTGTTCTTTTGTTTAATTTACTTTGCCTACTTTTGTTTTGGCTTGTTAATGTATTTAATTTACTTTCTACTTTTGCTTTGCTGTGTTCTTTTCCCTATTTACCTTTAACGCCTGTATTTTAAAGGCGTAATGGACGATTTTTCACAGATTTGAAAAGTCAAGTGCGCATGCGCACTCCCCCCGTGCGGACGCACGCGTGCCGCACGTGCGTTTGTTTATTAGTGCGATGGATCGCATCGCATCTCTCGTCTTCCGTAGATTTCCGTTTCTTCTGAGCCAGCTTGAACTGTCTTTTTCTGTCTTAATTTTGTCCTGTACACTGAGGGAACTATATTATGATAGATCCATGCGCTTAGACACAGGCAAACATGCTACTCTCATGGGGATGAGCCGACGCGGCTGCAGGTGAGCGGTAGGTGAGTTTTATGATTGATACGTGGCAGGACTAATCGGCAGTCCACGCCACGAGGAAATGAGACTCAGATTTGGGGCAAAAAATCGTCCAGTACGGCTTTAATTGCAACGTTTATCTTGGGCGTGTCTACAGAGCCGAGAAACTGCTAGGCTATTTTCTAACCCTAACCCTCCTGAAACTGATGGGCTATTTGACCGCGCTGTTTATCTCATTATTTGTTCTGACCTGACAATATCATCAAAAACATAACAATGGCACAGTTTCTCTTCCTAACCTTGGGCAAACGCCTCCTGGACGTCCCCCCCAACCCCGGCCAGAGAGTCGTGGTGCTGCTGCATGTGTGTGTGCGGCGAGGCTGATCTGACCGAGCGAGTCGCAGACACTGGACTGGGCCGCGCTGGAGAGGCCTGAGACGAGCCGGATGCCTGAGCCTGGAAACGTGAAGAAACGATGTAAAACTGACATTTACAATCACATTTTTACTGTCTGCTTATTACAACGAATGTCTTTGGTTATAATGAGGGCTGCACGATGTTGGGAACTATGTGATATTGATATTATTGTGATATTTTATGTAAAGTACTGCACATAAGTAACATTTTTAGGTCTCTTAGGGAGGTTACTTTTGAAATTGTTACAGTGGATACTTTTTACGTTTGCTTTCTACTTCACTGCATTTATGAAAAGGACTGAAAGTGCTTGCCGGATGGTTTGAAGTTTATTTTTAACAAGTTCATGGTGACATTCTGCCTGAAGGTTTTGAGTTCAAGTCTTGGCTTTGAGCAAAAAAAATATATAGATCAGAATAACTTCAAATTAAAGATATTAAATAATAAATAAGAGTCTTTTGACCCCAAATCAGCACAATTTGACATTTGACTTTAACAGTTCTCAAAACCTGCGTGAATACTACATTTTTTACTCCAAAAGTACTTCAATACTTTTACTAAGTAGTTTTTTGTTTTTCTACACACTATTTGGATGGAACTACACTTCAGAACGCCGAAATTCATGTAACTAATAAAACCTGTGCTCTACTCGGTCAACTTTATAGGTCAATTAAATGCTTTACTAACGATATTGGGAAAAGAATAGATGCAATTACTTTACTCAACATGGGTCATTATATGAATCATTAAACTGGTTATAACCAAAAGCAAGACTTTTCTTTTGGCTCCCTCTCCCCTTCTCACTCGTTCTCTTGCTTTCTCTCTTTTCCTTTTACAGTATAGCATAAAACACATACTTTGAACATGTACATCTACAGTAAGTGGCGGTAAATGCACCTTTTTTCAGTTGGCTGCCAATCACCATTGCCAATCACCAAAGTAACACAAGAGCAACGACATTTCCATTGTATGATGTTTCTTTTCAAACGTCTTTACAACAATTACCCAAGCTATTTGAAACAATACATGGCGTCCTTTAGGAACCTGGAGGACACACAGGCCCATTGTGTAAAGAGCTACACAGCTACGTATGACTGGAACAACCCGACTACAGAGCTTTGCAAGTGAAACACGTCATGTAAATGTCCTTAGGCTGCACTCGCGCTGGAGCATTCAAAACATCCAAATTTGTACTGGAGAAAAAACTAACTTCGGGCTGGACTAAGACCGGATCAAGTCCAGATTAAATGTATACAACAGCTCAATTTGGGAGCAGATAAAACAAGTGTGAATGCATCCTAAGCGATCTGTCAAGTAAGAGTGATTATGTATGATGACTATGACTATGTACATGTATATTCTACCTTATAGGAGCTCGGGGGGTGGGTTGATTTGTCGATGTATATGATTGAGGCTAATATTACGATATCAATACTGTTGCCATTTATTGTGCAGCCCTAATTATAATCACTGCTTCAGAATATTAAATGATATATAATACAGGTAGCTGATATTCTGATTTTAATATTGTGCATGTATTTTTCTTTATTTACAACATCACACACTCAAATCATGAAAACTCACTGCTTGCCGCTGTTCCTCGTCCTAAACGGTCACAAAAGGAGGAGGTTTCGTTGGGGAAAAGGAGAGAAAAGCGTGGAAATAAGGGTCAAAGACAGTCAAGGGAAAGTGCAATTCAGAGTCGGAAAATCAGAGACAATTTTGAATCAGCAACTGTGAGGGTAGACGTGTGCCGACAGAGGGAATGAAGAAGAGGCACCGAGTGTGGTTTTGGGGTAAATCGTGTACAAAGTGTTGTGCGTGTTCACCTTGAGCAGTTTCATGAGGCCCTCGAGCTGCACCATGAGCTCCCGGCGGCTCTCCTGCAGCGTCGACATCCTCTGCTCCAGCTCGTCCTTCCTCTGCCTGGAGCACAAAACGCACGCCGAGACGCTCCGGTCAAAAGGTTACGATGACGTGAGAGCGTGCGGAGGTATTAGCTTTGTCACGATATTAAAACTGAAGACGAGGCTCAACACTTGTCACTTTTGCGCTTTCTTTGACAATCGACAAGTGTTCTTTCTTGTGGTCTTGTACTAGATTGTGAAAAGCTCCAGATCGTTCTATAACTGGTCAGGAAAGGTCACGTTTGGCATCGATACTTGTTGAATTGATTACGGTATCTACATTTCGATAGTACTGGTAGTTTTCCCTAGAACAGGTGGGCAAAATGAGCATGAAAATCAAATCAAATGAACCAATCCGATGCAGATTTCAGCTGTTCATCCCCATGTCACCTGTAGCTCCAAACCCCAACACTGAATAAGTCAAATAAATTGTACAAATCTAGCCATTTTGCCAAGCTAATCTACAAAAAGAGGGAGAAAATCAGCACTGTATCGTTATCTATAAATGTATCCAGAGTTCATGCGCTGTGAGTCATGCAGATTTGACAAAAGGTGTGCCAAAATGCAACGAATGTGCTCAAAAACTGTGCTAATGTTCAACTTTTCCGCAAATTAACGCCTACAAAATGTATGAAGACACCAGAAGTATACATTTTGACCTCTATGCTACGCTCTACAGCACTGTGGCTCCTCTTTCTGCTCCACAGTGTTTGTATTTTTGCCGCATTAACATGTTGAGTGTGATTTCTACACTGGCATTTCTCACACTCTGCCATCTGCTGCGTCCATCTGCTCTCGAGTGCTCTCCTCTGAGCCGCCGACGTTTCCCGCCAAAACGGGGACAAAAACACTGTTGCATCGAAGGCACGAGCGAGGCCTAAACTCCGGGTGATGCTCGAAGTCTCACGGAGTATGGCGTGTGTGAAGGGGAAGTGCAGTTTAGATCCTCAGGGGGGCGACGTTCACCTGAGTTGGCGCAGCTCTGCCAGTAATGCGGGGTTAGTGGTGCCTTTCTCGGGACTGGGCTGGCACGCGGCGTCATGCTCCACGCGGAGGTGCTTGATCTCGGCCAAAATCTCTCTGGAACAACGACAAACGGTAGATATTATAAACAGGATTAGATCGTTACAGGAATATCAATATCACAGTTTAGCGCTCAAGGTTTTATCACAATTTAACAATTATTCAAGCTCAAACGAGTAGGCAAAATAATGTCTCTCTTACTCTAGAAAGTTAAATTAATAATATAATATAATATAATAATAACCTTTTTAAATCTAGGCTTGAAACTTATTTATTCAGACTGGCTTTTAACACTCATGACACTTTATTTTGTACAGTTTGTTTTTACTTAGTTAGGCCCGAGCGCCACAAGCTGGCGAGAGGCCTATTAATCTTGTAAGGCCGTGCGAAGCACGGCTGCGAAAGTGCGCACGTAGTGCGCACGAAATCGAGCGCGAAGCGCTCGCCCACTTCCAAACACTCACTAACGCACTCCTCCACTCATGCACGCCCCGTGCAGACTAATTAGTAGTAGGAAAATGGAACATTACCGTTGGAAACGGGCGAAGCCCGTGCAAAAGTGCGCACTAAACGAGCACTTTACACTTTACATTGGGATGACGACCGCTTCGCGGTCGTCATCCCCATATAAAGCACTCATTTGCCCTAAGTAGCTCACGAATACGTTCCCCATCTCTTGCATGTTCCGTGCATATAAGCATAGAATGCAAAAATTGAACATTATTACTGTATAGAGGGCCAAAAACACAAAGTGGGCGGAGCCCACTCAAAATTAACGAAAGTACCCGTCAGTGACCAGGGACCCACACCATGAGGTAGGAAAGCGCGAGCGCTTTCCGAAAATGTATAATTTATGACATTTGAAAAATGGGAAACATTGTTTTCGCATCGGAATATTATTAGGCCCGAGCCCCAGCAGGGCGGAGGGCCTATTGCTCCCGCAACGCTGCCGAAGGCAGCGTTGCCGAAGGCATGGATCATGCATACTTACTCCTGCTATGACAGAAATAGTCACAATGAGTGAATGGGCGTAGCCCATTCACTCATTGTTGACAACAGCAGCGTGAAGCGCTGCATTCCTCCAAAATCACTCCTGGCATCGTCCCGTACGCGAGAATCCATGCCGCAGGCATGGGTCATGCTTGTATCTGCTCAAATCAATGGAAGTCTATGGGGAGTGGGCGGGGCATCCCGACGGAATAGGGAGTGACGAGCGCGTAAGCGCTCGTAATGATGATTCCACCCCATGGCGGCATCGGGAAGGCTTAGAGCTTTCAAACGATGTATAATTTGTTGTTATAGTGGAAACGGCTATATTGTTTTTGCTAAAAATATTATTATTTTTTTAATTATTTTTCTTGTTCTTCTGCTTTTTGATCTCTAATTTGACCCCCTGAACATGCTCAAAAACTCACCAAACTTTGCCCAAAATTCAGAATCGGCGAAAAATTTGATTTTCTCTGGGCGCGACAGCGCCACCGACAAAAGTCAAAATACATTGCGCCTATGGGAGACGCCCCGAGGTCAACTTTGGCGTAAAGCTACGAAATTCGGAACACGCATTCCTCTCGTGAGGACAAAAAAAAAAATATTATGGTGGCCACGCCCCCAGACTTACCCTATGGCCGCCATCTTCCTTTGAAAATGAAAACAAGCTGAGTTAGCCATTTTGTTTACGTCAAACTTTGACGAACTCCTCCTAGGGCGTTTTGCCCACCGACTTCAAAATCGGCGTACGTCCTCTGGACAAGTGGGGCATCTAAAGTTATCCAATTTTTTGAGATACCTTTTACGGTCTGTGTGCGGCGCAGCCGCAAAGTTGGACAACTTATTTTGGAATATTGCAGATCTAGAAATTGCTCCCATTTGATCAAAACCAGTCCGATTAGGACCAAATTTGAATCAGTTGTTCAACTTTCTAGTTTGGACCAGTTTAGGCTGACAAAATTGAAATGGCCGCGATAGCGCCCCCTACAGAGTGACCTTTAAATTAACATTGAAGGTCAAAAATTAGTTTTAGCAAAATTGTCTAAACTTTACCCAAAATTCTATTTTGCCGTCCCGATCACAAAAGCCAATCACAAAAATGCCTAAATTTTTACGGCGTAGTCGTAGCGATGACAGAAACCTCCCATGTTATCCCTATGGGAAAACCACAAAATCTCTCAAATTACCACATTTTTATGTTTTACACTTTAACGAATTCCTCCTAGTGCGTTTTGCCCACCAACCTCAAAATCGGTGTACGTCCTCTAGACAAGTGGGGCATCTAAAGTTATCCAAATTTTAAGGATAACTTTTACGGTCTCTGTGCGACGGAGCCGCAAACGTTTCCCAGAATTCTGACTATTTGGCCTTCAGAGTGGCCTATAAACAATAGAGTTTTTCCAAATGACATGATATTTTGAACAAAATTCTAATTTGCCATCCTGATCATAAAAGTATGAGAGCCAGTCATATTTTGTACGGCGTAACCGTAGCGTTGACAGAAACATCCCATGTTATCCTTATGGGAAAATCGTAGAATCGCTCAAATCACCACATTTTTATGCTTCACACTTTAACAAACTCCTCCTAGGGCGATTGTCCGATCAAACTCATATTTGGAGAATATCATCTACACAAGCGGGGCATCAAAACTTACCCATATTTTGATTCTAAGTGCTACGGTCTCTGTGTGGCGGACCCGCAAATATATGTCAGAAATGGGAAAACAGCGAAATCTCTAAAATGACCAAATTTTTACGCTTCACACTTTAACAAACTCCTCCTAGGGCGATTGCCCGATCAAGCTCATATTTGGGGAGAATCATCTACACAAACGGGGCATCAAAAGTTAGTCATATTTTGATTTTAAGTGGTACGGTCTCTTTGCAGTGGAGCTGCAAATATACTGTCACAAATGGGAAAAACGCCAAATCCTTGAAATGTTCACATTTACGCTTCACACTTTAACAAACTCCTCCGTGGGCAATAGCTCGATCAAGCTTTACTTTGGGAAATATCATCTACACAAGCGAGGGCCGTTGGATGCCGCTTGCGGCTTTAATTATTTCTTCTTTCTTCTTCTTTCTTTCTTCTCGGGACCAACCCCCCTATTTTTCACCCAGTGAACATTGACGAAAAGTCACAAAAATTCGCACACCTCGAAAAATCGTGCCTCTCTACATTCTGGCTATTTCCCTTTTCTAAAATAAAAAAAATTGGCGCGTCAGCGCCCCCAAATGTACCAAAAATGCATTGAGAGATGGGAAATGACCCAAAAAAAATCTGATCGTAGAATCATGAAATTTGGTGCAGAGGTAGATGGTGACAAGAGAAGTAAAAAATATTATTGCGGCAACGCCGTCCGCCCAACCAAATGTCGGCCATATTGCTTCAAAAATGGCTAAACATGACTTCGGAGTTTTTCCAAACGTCATACCTTTACGAACTCCTCCCAGGGCGTTGGCCCTAAAAAGCTGAAATTTGGTGAAAATGCTACTGAGGAGTGGGACATCAATCTGTGCGGCGAAGCCGCAAACTGTAGCTAGAATTTCAGAAATCTCCCAAATTTAACATTTCTGCCGTTTGCGCAGATAAAGTCTGAATTGCGTCAAATTAGAATCAGTTGTTAAACTCTTTGCCCTAAACCTACTTGAAGTGAAATAAATTAATTTGGAGCCACAGCGCCCCCTACAGATTTTATATGGAGGTTAAATGTTTAGTTTTGCGAAATTATATGAAATTTGACACACAACTCAATTTTAGCATCCCCATCAAAAAAGTCAATGAGACCCATGTCATAATTGTTATGGCGTTGCCGTAACGATGACCGAAACCTTCCATGTTATTCCAATGGGGAAATCGCCAGAACATGTTTACACTTTATACTTTCACAAACTCCTCCCAGGGCGTCAGCCCTATTAACCTGAAATTTGGTGAGACTCATCTTCAGGACCATCAAAAGTTATCCACATTTTTATTCAAAGAGTCACGGTCTCTGTGCGGCAAAGCCGCACATTTTGCCAAGAATTCAAAATAAAATAGCTTTTTGATGGTAAAACAAAGGGGAGAAGATGTGACAGCGTCACAGATTCAGCAGTAGGCGTAATAAAAGGACAATTGGGGCGCGTTAGCGCCCCCTCCTCTTGCGGCGTGGCGGCGGTGTGGCGGCGGCGTGGCGAGGGCCGATCATTGCCGCTTGCGGCTATATTTATTAGTTATACTTATGTTTGTATTGCACTTTGGTCACTTTGAGTGTTGTAAAGGGCTCGATAAATAAAGCTTGATTGCTTCTAAAATGGTCACGATTATTACTTTAGCTCGTCACAAAGCATCTTGGAGAGAGTTTGTCGACGACTGAAGACACCAGACAAACCTGTTTTTGTTTTCCAACTGGGCAATCAGCTCTCTCTTCTGCTTGTTGGCATCAAAGTTAATGCTCCGGTTTGGTATCATCTAAAAAGCGGCAGAAAGTAGCAGTTCAAATCCAGATCCGGCGTAGACATTGTCAGCGGTTGTTCGCCCGTGAATAGAGCACAAATCACTTACTCCCGACCCCTCGGTTTCCGCCAGTCGAGACGTGTACCTGGCGATCAGTTTGTGCTCCTCGTCTTGTCGGCTGGGGCTGTCCACACTAAATCAGGCAAAATGCGACAAGCTCTTTTCAAATTGCATTAATCTCATTCTAGGACTCGATCTGTTCAGTTCAAACTACTGTGACCGATTTCACACTTGCATGCTTGTCAAAACTTCAAAATTGGGACTAAACTGGGACTAAAACCAGAGCTGAATCTGGACTGAACCAGGAATAAACCAGGACTACAGAAGGACCGAAGCAAGAACACATTTAGACTTAAACTGGGCTAAAACTAGGACTAAGGACCCCCAGTCAATGCTATAAACAGGGAGTATTTCTTATTCCAGGCTCTTTGCAAATGAATATGTTACAATGAAATTAATCATTTTGACATAAAAAGAACAAAATGTCTCTCACCGTGGGCTGCCCTGGAGCCGGTTCACATAAGCTGCAATAAGTGCATGTTCCTCATTCATTCTCTGAGCAGCTGACAAACTAAAAGAGACAAAACACAACATAATCAAAAATAGAGACTTAACACTTATTTTTCACTTTGCTGAGATGCTCTAAACAAAGTCTACACGCTTTTACATGTATTAAAACAAATCCATGAACAATTTTGTATTTGTCATCAGCAACATAGTAGCACAATGTATAATAAATACCTCTTTGATGACTCAGGCACCACAGGGGACAACATCATGTCTTCACCGTCGTTCCCAATGGGTCGAGAAGGTCTGCAATCCCAAATACACGGTCAGCAAAGCAAACAAACGCAACATGGATTGAAGGCTAAGCAAACACACTGTAACAAAACCTTCAGCGCTGCATATTACAATGAAATGTAAGCAAATCATCCGGCGCACGCTCACTTGCTTGTGCCTGTAGTTTGGTCTAAATGAGTTCTACTGGAGGTCTGTAATGATCTACGCTGAGGTCATTCAGAAAATCAAAGACTGGAGGTGGAGCTAGATAAATGTGTGGCAATTGAAGCAGACATTTTGTAAACACAAAGCTGCTGTGTCCACACAAAGCAGCTTATCATTTTAGAAACTGTATAAAACTAGTTTGAAGTTTAGTGTGACAGAATTACAGACACTTAAAGGTTCCATAACATGCAAAATCGACATTTCAGAGCTTTTAACCTTCTTACATTGCTATTTGTGCTTCATATATGTACCCAGAGTGTTTTTTGATTGATTCCCGCAGTGTTATAGTAGCTTTATTACAGACTATCTCCTTTCTTCGAATCTCCAAACTGACGGGGGGTGGATGCAAGACCGCGTCATAACCACAGGCACGCGTCATCACCCCCCCTGTTAAGGGTGTTGTACAACCCTTATTATTATCAATTATACACTTAGGATAGACTACGAAACGTGAAAAAAGCATGTTAATGCACCTTTAACTACAACTTATAGGAATACAGTGTATATTTGACAGTTCAATGCTTACACTAGATAAAAAACAAATAATATGCAACACTTGTATATTCTGAAATGAACTACTTCCTTCTACCTCAAGCAGCACTGTACATGATGATAAGTATGCTTCACTGGCGTCTGAGCCTCTACAGAAAATAATGTACCTTTTGCCTTTGTTTGTTTGTATTATTTCTATTTTCTGGACCAATAAGTGTCCGAAATACAGCTAATGAGGATGATGATGAGAGACGAATTTTGTGTACCTAAATCTGAATTAAAAATAGGTTCTACCAAAGACAAGTTCAGAATCACAAAAAATATATGTTTATTGTTGCTCATTGTGCACAGTGTGTGACGTGGGCTTACACAATGTTTGAGAGGTTGAGGGTTGGCTCTGGTTCCTCGGGGTAAACCGGGGGAGGAGGCTCTCGAGACGACACACAACCCAGAGTCTTGCCAAGGGCTCGGCCAAACTTTGAGGCTGAGGATTTCTACAGTAACAAAGTAAAATACAGTAAACCTCTGACGAATCCGGAAAGGTCCCACTATCTTATGCATAATTTAGATTTTTACACTTGTAATAGAAACGGGTCCGTTGACTTGACAGTTCAAAGCTGCAGAACATGTCATGTCATAGTGACATTTCACAGAAACAAGAGTATAGTTAGAAGCTCAATAAAGTTTATTTTGCATAATAAGTTCCATTTAACTTGATAAATATTATGTATATGTATGTGTTTATAGAACAAGCAAAATCACCCTTAAATATAACATTTCAACACACAAATGCCAGCAGCTAAAGAACTGTTTCCCAGTTCATAAAATACCGCCCCCTGGTGGCCGCACTCACCCAGGACGAGTGCTCCTTCATCTGGTGCTGTCGACTGTGGGAGCTGCTGGTGTTGCCTTTCCAGAAACAGTTCTGACAGAGCTGGTAACCACGACAACGAAGACAGCGGTACCTGAACCCTGTCATCCCGTTACTACGGCAATAGGAGCATGACACCGGGTGGTACACTGAGGAGAGAGAGACTGTGCTAGTGACCATTTAATGTAACTATTTAGTATGTTCCATCCAACGCTCTCGTCAAAAGCACAGATGCAGAAAGCCTGTACCGTGCTCCACGTTGGTCATGCGGTGCATCAGTGGGAGCCACACCAGACACTGGGGAGGGTCCGACACGATGTCCAGAAACATGTTCAACATAACCCTCTTCTGCAAAAAACAGTGCAGTTTAGCATTAAACCAGTCAAAATAATCAAACGCATGGATTAGACAATGTACCTGTTGTGGGAAGCATGAGCGTGCTGAACTGTGGTTGTATCCAAACGAGGGCCCTTCATGGGCAGCTGTGGGCAGCTTCAGAACCTCCCTCAGAAAAACATCAAACTTTGGCAGCACCAGGACTCCATGGGAGTCAGAGACCTGAGAAAACACATCTGCACAGACAAAGTGATTACTGAGGAGAGTAACTACTACATTAGATAGCTTTTATTTTATTTCCAAATTCGATTCACAAACAAGGCTGCAACTTAGCACGCCGTCCAGTGGGGGTATGAAGTGACTTTTGACGTGACATCATGTTATCAGTAAAAAAGACTCCTCTTATTGTAGATAGAGATACTCACAGCGGAGTTTATCGACCAGTTTCCCTCCACAGAGCACAGAGAGCAGAGCCTTCACAGAGAGCACGGTGAGACGGCCTTCAGGATCACTGAGGACACGGGAAGGATTCAGTGGCTGCAGCTCAATACAACAGAAACACAGCACCAATAATCCAAAACTATAACAAAAGTGCGACATGAATCATAATGGAATAACCCACATACTTTAATACTGCTTATATTTCCACTAAATACATTGTATAAAAGCACACATACAATAGCAGCCTAAACCCCAGAGCCCATTATATTGCCGGTGCGTTTCTCTGCCGCGCGTGACCAGGCTGGACATAGCAAAGTGTCGCCCGGCGTCCGCACCTGTCGACGGTGGCCAGTATGAGCTGGACGAGCAGCGCAGCGCTCTCTCGGGGGTCGATGGTGTGAGTGGTGGGCAGACGTTTGCTGAGCTGGTTGAACAGAGACGAGACCAGGTTCTCCAGACGCGTGACCGAGATTCCGGCGTGCAGCTCCACCGCGTTCAGGCCGGCATCGCGCACCGCCTCGATCACGTGGTATATGTCGATCAGGTGCACTGGAAGAAGGAGATGGAATGAAGAAGCAAGTAGGTAGAACGTTAAATAAATAAATAAAATACAGCATTTCTAACCTTTGTTTTCTAGTTGACAAAACGTACAACTTTACTACGATTTGCCAAGTATTTTGAAATATACGAGTTACGTTTAATTGCAGGTAGTCACAATTTCAACATTTTAGGTCTTACAATTGCTGTGAGGGGAAAAAACACCACTTTTTAATGAATAGTCACAATCGCGACCGCACTAAAGTAACATCTCGTCTTTCATCTTGTTTTCGTGTCCGACACGTTGCTTTTCCTCAAGTTTGTGACCAGCTTTGTGAAAATTAACTTTATGAACGAGTGAATGTGACAAACGCAGCCAATGTTTACGTTTAGATGTATTTTCTGAAGCGTCGATTGAATTTAAACAACACAATTTTGCTTCTAAAATTGTCGGGATTGTTCTTTTTTTAGTTTTTTGGATTATATTGACATAAGCTCAACCTCCCTAGTTTTTATTAATAATGAATCAATGAAACCCTTTTGCAGTTTTGCAATTTCCAACACTTAAATTCTCATTCTTTATCAGTCTTTCACAAATGTTTTTACTGTTAATCCCCAAAAAGAGCATAGAAATCATAGTCATAAGTAAAACAAAAAAAATTAAGCAAAACCATCAAGATTTACTCAATAATCTGTTTCAGTGGACCATTTCCACATTGCAAAATTGCGTATAAAGTATTTAGAAGGACGAGTTGATGAATTCACGATGAATTAGAGGAGGATTTGGCAGATAGTGACGCTGTGTGAGACTCACAGTTGCAGCTCTTCTGCAGAAACCTCAGTTTGCATGCTGTTCGATACGTCGACAGGACGATGGCATCAAAGTCCTGCTCCCCTGGGACCAGAAAAACAATATGAACACTCAGAACCACCAGCCTCCACTCGAGCACACCTCGACGTCCCACAACACACTTCCTCCATGCGTCAAACACAGTGCAATTCACGTGACTCACTGAGTTCCAGCAGGATCTGTCGGCTCTGGACGCCCCGGTCTCTCGGCCCGCCCTCCTCCATCCTCACCATCCTGAAAACAACACAAACCATTCATTTTAAACTCCATTTCCATTAAAGCTGTGCTAAAATATCGATATATCATGATATATTAGGGGGTATGCCAAAATATATATATATATCATGATACATTAGGGGTATGCCAAAATATCATGATACATTAGGGGTGTGCCAAAATATCATGATACATTAGGGGTGTGCCAAAATATCAATATATCATGATACAGTAAGGCCAAAATATCAATATATCATGATACATTAGGGCTGTGCCAAAATATCATGATACATTAGGGGTATGCCAAAATATCATGATACATTAGGGTTGTGCCAATATATATATATATATATATATATATATATATATATATATCATGATACATTAGGGCTGTGCTAAAATATATATATATATATATATATATATATATCATGATACATTAGGGCTATGCCAAAATATCATGATACATTAGGGCTGTGCCAAAATTGCCAAAATATCAATATATCATGATACATTAGGGCCAAAATATCGATATATCATGATACATTAGGGCTGTGCCAAATATATATATATATATCATGATTTGTACAGCAGTCTCCACAATATCGATTCTGTATCACCAAATTCTTCTATATTTTGGCACACGCCTGTATAAAACATAAAATGCTTGAATCAAGGCACGGTCAGGGAAATAGGCCATTTGCATTTGACCCATCTTTTAAACTGTCCATGAATCTTTATCCTGTCGCTGGAGCATTTTTCCCACGATGTTCAGAGTTATCAAATATAAATAGATATTGAATTACCTGCAGCCGCCACTAATGCTATCCTCACATTTCTCTCATTTAAAAAGTGGCATAGTACTTACACAAACAGCACGCTACCAAGAATCAAAATATGCAATAAATACCCTGTGTGTCCATTAAAATCCCTCTCGACTCCTGTGGCAGAACAAACATTTAGGTCCAAAACTTGATAAATGATAAATAAACCCGCCGTCATAGTCCCTCATGCGCCTAAACCAACACGGTCCGTCCCTCAACACCGCCCCCCCGTCTCTTCAGTCGTGCCATTGACATTGTTGGCGTTATCCTTGGATCTGGACTGAGAGCGGCGCAGGTATCGCTCTATTGACGCGACACAAAAGCCGCGCACCAATTCTGCACCTCGTAACTTTAGCTTCAAACGCCGGCGCGCCTTTTTACGAGAACGCGTCGAGTTCAGGCCGCTCGAGCGTCACGGCGACAATACATTTCGCCCGCGGGATTAAGAACGTGTAGCGTATCCGTAACCTCACAAATCAGTCCGGGTGAACGATTGCGAGACGGGGTAAATGCTGTATAAAGTAAGAATGTAAACGTGTACCGTGTAACGACAGGGTAAGAAGGTGAAACACTCAGAGCTCACACGAACGCATTACAATAACTGCAGCCTTTGTGACGAGCTAATAATAGCCCTAAAAGCAACTAAAAGAAAATAATAAGGTGGAGTCAATTAGCGTCTCCACGGCAACAGTCAGACTGGTCTAAGACAGTGACTCTCAAATATTTGCGCGTTACACTTCACGCTTCACGCTCCACGCTCCACGCTCCACGCTCCACACTTTCACACTTTCACACTTTCACACTTCAACACTTCACACTTTCACACTTTCACACTTTCACACTTTTACACTTTCACACTTTCAACACTTCACACTTCACACTTCACTCTCCACTCTCCACACTCCACACTCCACACTCCACACTCCACACTTTCACACTTTCACACTTTCACACTTTCACACTTTCACACTTTCACACTTTCACACTTCAACACTTCACACTTCACACTTCACTCTCCACTCTCCACACTCCACACTCCACACTCCACACTTCACACTTTCACACTTTCACACTTTCACACTTTCACACTTTCACACTTTCACACTTTCACACTTCAACACTTCACACTTCACTCTCCACTCTCCACACTTCACACTTCACTCTCCACTCTCCACACTCCACACTCCACACTCCACACTTTCACACTACACACTCCACACTCCACACTCCACACTTCAACACTTCACACTTCACTCTCCACTCTCCACACTTCACACTTCACTCTCCACACTCCACACTCCACACTCCACACTCCACACTCCACACTTCACACTTTCACACTACACACTCCACACTCCACACTCCACACTTCAACACTTCACACTTCACACTTCACTCTCCACTCTCCACTCTCCACACTCCACACTCCACACTCCACACTTCACACTTCACTCTCCACACTTCACTCTCCACACTTCACTCTCCACACTTCACTCTCCACTCTCCACTCTCCACACTCCACTCTCCACACTCCACACTCCACACTTCACTCTCCACACTTCACTCTCCACACTTCACTCTCCACACTTCTCTCCCTAAACTCCTACACATTCCTCAGAGGATTTCAACACCTCACCAGGAAACAAAAGAGAGAGAAACCTCCTCCCTCTCTCTCCCCTCCTCTCTCCTTCCCTCTCCCTCCCCTCCTCTCTCCCCTCCTCTCTTCCCCTCCCTCTCTCCCTTCCTCTCTTCCTATCTTCCTACCTCTCTTCCCCTCTCCCTCCCTCCCCTCCCCTCCCCTCCCTCTCTCCCTCTCTCACAGTGGGCTGGTTGCATGAGGGAGCAGCTCTTCATGTCTTGTTGCAGCTGTTTCACTCCCTAAATCTCAGATTCAAGTTCAGTGAATCCACAGACACTGACAGCTGAATTGCAGATCACTATTTTCCATCTGTGTACGTCTCTCGTACACTTTGGGGGAGTGGAAGCAAAGAAACCATAACTTTATGCGAGAAAGCTGTAATTTTTTATACAAGCCCACTTTTCTGATAGTTTGGATGGCATAGTTTAAGTCCATTGTGCACTGCAACTCATAAAGAGCTGAATGAAACACTTTAGTTGTTAAAGGTGTACTGTGTAATCATGCCGTAGTAGAATATACTCACAAAGGATTCCCCACGAGTACAAAAATAATGTACGGTACACACCATAAATACTGAGGTAAGATATACCGGTAGTTCCAGCTGTCACTTATTGAACCATAAGTTGATAAAGTAATAAGGTGTGACAGGCAGAACGATACATGACAGCGAAGAAGAAACACGTTGGCTCAATAAACAACATATAAAGATATAAATATAATGGATCGGAGACGAGAAGGAGGCAGTTGCTGAAAGTGTTTGTGAGGCTCGTGTTGGCTTACAGCGGACCACACTGGAGGGTATAAATAACACTGAGCCTATACGTGTTACCAGCGCTTCCCAAAGTCACACAGTTAACTGCATTTAGCGCATAGACCGCCAGCCATGAAAACACTGTTATTTCCAGCCCGGCGTTGGAGAAACTGCATCCTGTCTCTATCTGTCTGTCTGTGTCCAACTGATATGAGCATATGCTTTGTCTATTTTTACTACAGGGCCTTTAAACCATTGGAGATGTAATTCACCTGCTGCAGTGTGTGTCTGGTTGACCACAGCGGGCCTAGAGTACATTCAACTTTCACTGATCCAATGTGTGTTTGAGGACGCCATGGAATGTCCTCATGGAATGTCCTCAGAGAGTTAACAAACTATGGTCAAAAATGAGACAGAATAACTCATCTGGTCAATTTATGAACACATTTCCCCCCCTCATATTGATCAATCACCATACTTTTGCGCAAACAGGACTAGGGGTGTCAAAAGTATTGGAAATCAGACACAAATCAATGCTTAAAACTAGTATCAAAACTAGATACTCCTTTGAAAAAGTATCAATACTAAAGAAAAAAGTTTGACCTTTCTTTAATAGTCTTAGCAAGCTTAAAGGTTGAATGACTTAATTTGAAAATTTATAAATTTGACAGACTTTGGACTAAATGGGACAATTCCATTGGGTTTTATGTGCCATGATTTTCTCTTCTTTTGCTTCATTATTTGCTGCTATCATATATCTGTTTTCTCTCTGGTCTTGTTTGTTTATATTATGTGGTGTTAAATTTAAACTAATTATGAAAAACTTAAATATTGAAAAAAAAAATGTAGATCTAGTCTAAGACCACAGAGGAACATAAAAAGTACTATTATTTTGTGTTCAACATTACATTCTATTGTGTAAAAGTGCCTTTTTTAAATCATCATTGTGGTGGAATTGGTATCGAGTATCGAACTATCCCTAGTATCAAAATTTAACCCTGACTCAATTTAGTAAGAGTAAGACCTCTGGTACATGTAAAGTAAGACATAATAAATACCTTTAGTCCCAAAGACAATCATTATTTTAACTTTAGCAGGAGCTTGCACGAGGGTCTTTCTTTTACACAATAAAACTACCGTAACTACTGACAACACTTCTAAGATCAGACTGTAAATAGTTCAGTAGTTAGTCGAAAAGACAGCCCTGAAATGGTTCATTTGTCACAGTACATCCCATTGTACTTGTCTTATCCAAAGAGGTCAGTAATGAGTCAAAGTGAACATTATTCCACTTCATGAATAATTGCTCCACATCAAATGCACAAATAGTCTTTTGATGTATGCACAATTTCTAAAAAATAATATCACATTTTCTACTATAAAAAACAGTGATTTATCTTTTCAAATCTGGATTAATTTGCACATTTTACATAAAGATTTCAGCTTTGAGAGAAGAAATCTGGACCGACAAACACAAAGGAGAATCTCATGCATTTTAGATCAGGTCTGTTCATCAATAATCGTGATTATTCAGTCACAATATAATCGTAACAACTGAATAAAGTATAAATAATAATCGTGTGAATCGTAGTCGGCAACAATGAATACTTTCAGTTTATTCTTCATGACCAAAATATTAAAATTACACGTAAAGTACTTTACAGTTTATTCAGAATGCTAGACTTTCAAGGCCAATGGCGATTTATTTGATCTTTTATAGCAGATTAGTTATTTTGAGGCTGATACTTAGGTCGTTTTCCCCAAATTACACCACATGAAATGACTATAAACCCACTGCGACCCACGGTATCTTTTTTATCTTTTTACTGCACGTGTTTGTTTATTTGACACGGTGTTTCATTGCCGTCGATATTTGCGTCTGAACCCTCCATACACGACGGGCGTACAGTGGGAGGCGGGCGCTGGCGTGTGCGGTCGTACCTCTCCGTGTCAGGGGGTCACGCGGGCAGGAGGGGGCCTCGGCGGGCGGCTAAAAGACGGGGGCAAAGGAAAGAAAGAGGTAATTAGACAAACGGAGAAAAGGTCTACAGGGACTGCGCTAATAAGGACAATAAACAGCACTAAAGGAGGGCTGTATTTTACATCTCTGTTCACTGGCCTGACGTGTGCCTTTGTGCCGGACCCTCTGGGGTTTTTAATTAGAAAAACACACTTACAAACACTTAAACTTACAAAACACACGCAGAATATAATCAGAGAAGGACATAATAAGTATAAAGGGACGATTTGTAAAGCACAGGTGGCATAAAAGGGACTAAACTAATGAACTATGATATCTTCTGAATGGGAAAAAGTGTTCAAAATGTTGCATAAAACAGGAAGTTGAAACCCATGGATACAACGTGACTTTCCGATCTTCGAAAAGGACAGAAAGTGGCTGGTACGTGCTCGGGACTCTTAATGAGATAAGATTGAATGAATGTTGCTTGAGTTAAACGCACGATCAGACGAGAGGCACGTGGACGAGGGCTTCAAGTGAATACGTTACAAACTGCTTTTGATCGGTCAGTACCAGGGATGTCACGATATTAGGTTAATCAATGGTCGTGATTATTCAGGTCACAATAATCGTGAGAACCGAAAAATAATAATTATGACAGTTTTAGAAGTAATATTAAAGGTGGAATGGACGATTTTTTTCAGCAAATGTTTTATCATATTTCCTCGTGGAGTGGATAAATCATTTGTCCTGCCACGTTTCAATCATAAAACGCACCTATCGCTCACCTGCAGCCGCGTGCGGTTCGTCCCCACGTTTCCGCGTGCCTAAGCGCATGGATCTATCATAATATAGTTCCCTCAGTGTACGGGGCAAAATGAAGACGGAGAAAGACAGTTCGAGCTGACGCAGAAGTGGACAGAAATCTATGGGAGACGAGAGCGCGACGGATCGCATCGCGTCTCTCGTCTCCCGTAGATTTCCGTCTTTTATGAGTCAACTCGAACAGTCTATATCCGTCTTCATTTTGTCCCGTACACTGAGGGAACTATATTATGATAGATCAATGCGCGTAGACACGCGGAACCGTGCTGCTCTCGGGGGACGAGCCACACGCGGCTGCAGATGAGCGGTAGGTGCGTTTTATGATTGATACGTGGCAGGAATAATCGGCAGTCCACGCCACGAGGAAATAAGACTAAAATTTGGGCCAAAAAAATCGTCCATTCCACCTCTAATCTGGCTGTTTTGGTCAAATTTTACTTTATTTTGTCTTTCCGAAAGGTATATTTTGTAAAGCTGGTCACAAACTTGAGGTAAAGTAACATGTCAGACCACGGGAAGGAAAGAAAATAAAAGATTTCACTGTTTGGTCTCGATAATCGCGAATAATCGTTAAATTGTGATGTATTTTCCTACAATAATCAAAACAGTAAAATTTGATATCGTGACATCCCGAGTCAGTATGAATTTATTATTTAATTTCTAATGTCACGTTTGCACAAATACAAGGGAAATTACTTCTCACATACAGTATACCCGGATTATCGCGACGATAGTGACTAAAATAACACAGATTTCTCCAAGCTATTTAATCAAATAATCCAAGAACACCAACTGAGTGCCAATCGACAGAAGCTTGAAAGATGTTAGCAAAACATCATCTCAGAAGCTCAAATGCGGCGGGTGGAGTGAGGACGCGGGGGGGGGTCCCATTACAGACCACCCAAACCCGGAGCTACCGCACACATCAGCAGCTCCTGTAGTTACGGCACGGTTACCACATTCAGGCCTCCTTATATTTGCCCTGGTCTTCAAGATACTACTCTATCAAAAAAAACATTAAAAGGATAGAGATGTCATTTTAGGGGCGAATAATTTGAGAAAAACGTCACAATATTATTCACGATTGCTGACCAAAACAACAGAGAAATGAAACCCTTATTTCGCTTCCATTTGCTCGTCTAGCTGATCCGTTCCTCACCATCTTTATGAAATCCAACTTTACGACGGTACTGGCCTGGTTTTACGTCTCTGGAGTTTAGACTGAACAGAAACGACTCTTTGTTACTGCACCATTCTCAGGATTATCACTGTCTTGACATGACTTTGACATAATTAAATGCATAACAGACAAGTTTAAGGTCATATGTCGTGGAACATTCCAGTCAATAACCTCACAGCTGGTGGCACACTCCGCGCCAGAAAAGTGCACCTTTATACTGGACAACACAATCAATCATCTCTCCATATGTACATCAATCATCACCACTTCGTTATTCGCTCTTCATTAAAGAAATAAAATTGGCCCGTAAGCTTTATTAGACGGCACAGTGTGATTCAGGAAATGGTGCTGACGTTTGGGGAAAGACAGTTCACACAACAATCAGTCTCACAATGCAATCCTCGCCCATTTTGTAAAGTTATTGGCTACTATTAACTACGAAACCCACAAAAGAGCTGTCGTTTCAGATGCTCGCTGTTTTGTACCTGTGTTTAAGTGTGTCATTTCTCGTGCTTGTGTTTCGGGCGGATCGTTTTTTACGGACGCTTGCCTTCTTATGCATCTGACCCGCAGCGTGTTTTATGATGAACAAATACTAGGTGTTACTCAACAGGCTGTTTACTGTCCCGTTTAGTCCGCGGACAGTTGAGGCACGCTGCAGCTGCTCTCCATTCTCACAGAGACTCTGACAGTACCAGTCTGTGTCCATGGCTGATCATTGCTGTAACTGTAGACCCCCAAATACCTGGGCAGTGCACTATTTATCCTCCAAACGACCCTCGACTGTTGCGCACGCAGGCAGGAGAAGACAAATCCTGCACAAATTAGGTTTGAGGAGCTATCCAGGATATTAAAAACAGAGAGGAGTAATAATAAATGGCTATATTGTTTTAATTAAAGCTCTCACAAACCCTTTAACACATCATTAATATACACACGTGTTTATTTTAAGGCACATGCATGGCTTTAAAACAGCTTTTCCAGACAGCAACTGCAGCTGGGGTGGACCACCCAAGCGCAGCCAATCAGAGCACTTCTTTTGGCTCTTACTTCCTGGTTTAAAAGTACTATTCTAAAAAACCTTATTATTAGCTGCAGACAGTGTACAGTGGTCTCCTTTTATCACAAAGAGCTGCTTTCACTCTCTGGGGAAAACACAAAAATCACTCATTTACATCGCAAAAGTCAGGTACACATCTGTTACCACCGAGCGCTGTCATGGATGAACTTCTCCAGTCTGGGACCAATAATGGCTCTCTTATTTTAACGGGAAAATACGATGCATTATTTCTGTTGTTATTGGCCTTTAAACATGCTCTTGAGTAGCTTTTTTATTTTATTAGGCCCGAGCGCCACAAGCTGGCGAGAGGCCTATTAATCTCGTAAGGCCGTGCGAAGCACGGCTGCGAAAGTGCGCACGTAGTGCGCACGAAATCGAGCGCGAAGCGCTCGCCCACTTCCAAACACTCACTAACGCACTCCTCCACTCATGCACGCCCCGTGCATACTAATTAGTTGTAGGAAAATGGAACATTACCGTTGTAAACGGGCGAAGCCCGTGCAAAAGTTCGCACTAAACGAGCACTTTACATTGGGATGACGACCGCGAAGCGGTCGTCATCCCCATATAAAGCACTCATTTGCGCTAAGTAGCTCACGAATACGTTCCCCATCTCTTGCATGTTCCGTGCATATAAGCATGTAATGCAAAAATTGAACATTATTACTGTATAGAGGGCCAAAAACACAAAGTGGGCGGAGCCCACTCAAAATTATCGAAAGTACCCGTCAGTGACCAGGGACCCACACCATGAGGTAGGAAAGCGCGAGCGCTTTCCGAAAATGTATAGTTTATGATATTTGAAAAATGGGAAACATTGTTTTCGCATCGGAATATTATTCTTTCTTTCTTTCTTTCTTCTTCTTCTTCTTCTTCTCGGGACCAACCCCCCTATTTTTCACCCAGTGAACATTGACGAAAAGTCACAAAAATTTGCACACCTCTAAAAATCGTGCCTCTCTACATTCTGGCTATTTCCCTTTTCTAAAATAAAAAAAAATTGGCGCGTCAGCGCCCCCAAATGTACCAAAAATGCATTGAGAGATGGGAAATGACCCAAAAAAAATCTGATCGTAGAATCATGAAATTTGGCGCAGAGGTAGATGGTGACAAGAGAAGTAAAAAATATTATTACGGCAACGCCGTCCCCCGAACCAAATGTCGGCCATATTGCTTCAAAAATGGCTAAACATGACTTCGGAGTTTTTCCAAACGTCGTACTTTTACGAACTCCTCCCAGGGCGTTGGCCCTAAAAAGCTGAAATTTGGTGAAAATGCTACTGAGGAGTGGGACATCAAAAGTTATCCAAATTACATTGATACCTCTCACGGTCTCTGTGCGGCGAAGCCGCAAACTGTAACTAAAATTTCAGAAATCTCCCATATTTAAAATTTCTGCCGTTTGCGCAGATAAAGTCCGAATTGCGTCAAATTAGAATCAGTTGTTAAACTCTTTGCCCTAAACCTACTTGAAGTGAAATAAATTCATTTGGCGCCACAGCGCCCCCTACAGATTTTATATGGAGGTTAAATGTTTAGTTTTGCGAAATTATATGAAATTTGACACACAACTCAATTTTAGCATCCCCATCAAAAAAGTCAATGAGACCCATGTCATAATTGTTATGGCGTTGCCGTAACGATGACCGAAACCTCCCATGTTATTCCAATGGGGCCAGAACATGTTTACACTTTAGACTTTCACAAACTCCTCCCAGGGCGTCAGCCCTATTAACCTGAAATTTGGTGAGACTCATCTTCAGGACCATCAAAAGTTATCCACATTTTCATTCAAAGAGTCACGGTGTCTGTGCGGCAAAGCCGCACATTTTGCCAAGAATTCAAAATAAAATTGCTTTTTGATGGTAAAACAAAGGGGAGAACATTTGACAGCGTCACAGATTCAGCAGTAGGCGTGATAAAAGGACAATTGGGGCGCGTTAGCGCCCCCTCCTCTTGCGGCGTGGCGGCGGTGTGGCGGCGGCGTGGCGAGGGCCGATCATTGCCGCTTGCGGCTATATTTTCATATTGCCTTTGTACTGCACTTTGGGCCATTGTGGTGTTTTGTGCCTTATAGATAAAACTTACTTAATTGCCTTTTGTTTGGCATCTCATGTTTTAGAACTAAAGAAAATATTTATAACAAACTACATTTTTAGTTTTCTATCCAGATTCCTCAAACCAGCATGAATGAATGAAGTGCTACTCCAGATATGTTTTTGATGCATGAACAATCTTATAATATGTGTCCTTTAAAACATAGACTTATGTAAACATGCATACTTTACTTTTAGCAGGTTGGACTGAAAGTTAAAACTCTCAGATCTCCCCTGCCTCCTGACCTTTGACCTCTGTGTCTATGGCGACGACCACAACCTGCCACGTTTGACCTCAGGGCAGGTAAAAACAGAAGTCACAAATCTCTGGTTACACATCACTCGTCCAGTTCCAAAGTGTCACCAAAGTTAAAAAAGACTTTCTAAACAAATACACAATGTTTTTGACTGACCATGATCTTGGTTAACTGAGAGTAGGGCTCTGGTCAAAACTTCCTCTTACCACACTACAACTTTCTCTTACCACACTACAGCGCCACCTGAGGTGTGCCAAAAAAGATTTCCACAGGAAAGAACTAGGAAACAATGCATTTATTTGTAAAAAGGCGGAATACTATCGACCGCTTCATCGACTGTTCATCGACGGCCTAAAGGCCCCAACTAAGAGCATTTTGACTTTTATAGTACAAACTACAACAAAAATAGTCAGATAGGAATGAGGAAATGTTGAAGCATAATAGAAGACAAGAGGGACATCATATCATGTTGTGTATGTGTATATTCCCCACTAAAAACCTTGTTCTACTATTTTATGTAAACACAACGATATGGGCTTTAAATAAGGGCAACGTATGAGAAGCTTTTACACAGATCTAACCGTCCCCATCGAAAGCAACATTATGTTCACTCTTTTCAGGCCGGGACCCCCCAAAACAACTGTGCAACTGACCCTGGACCCCCACTGCTAAATGACCATCAGCTGCAAAACATTTAAAATCAGGTTTAAATCGTGTTTATCTGGGTGGCTTATTAAGTAATATGAATACATTTCACTAAAATAGACAAAAAGTACATTGAATACTGTGTCATAATTATAAAAATCGACATCTTCCAAGACTATTGAGACTCGAGTATCAAAATGGAGTGCTTTAGTACCCTGACAACACTTTAGTTAATTCTAAAAAAGACCAGATCAAAGTACAAGAGACACAGGAAACGCGATGGTGAAAGAGCAAAAGCCACAGCTCCGGAAGTCGACAAGAGGAAATACACTCTATCATGTCGCGGTGCTGAAGCGTGACGGGTTTGACTGACGTTTGGCACTCAAGCCGGCCAACCATCCACATGTCGGTGGTCGTGAGAACAAACCAAATCACAAAAAAAAAGGATTTAGGTTCAGCGGAGGTCGTGAATGAGTAACAGCGGGGTTTTAATAAATGTGGCTCCTGTGGAATCAAATGAAGCTGCGAGAGGAATGAGTCGTCTCCTAATCATAGGTTACTCACTCACCACCGCCGCAATGATCCCACCCACTGCCCCTGACACGCAGCAAATAAAAAAGAGCTCACGTTGGAGACAAAGGCAGCGAACGAAAGCAGAGAAATTACTAATTATTAAGCGCGTGTTTGCAGAAGATTCACGAACGAGTGTTCTTTTCATGACAGAGATTTTGACTGATGTATTTGACGAACTGTTATTTATGATGCCGTCAGTGCTTCCGTGCATGAAATGTTTAAATCCACATTTGACACACGTGTTTAAGGTCAAGGTTTAGGAACATGACAAGTGTGTTTGAGTGAAAAATGATCAGAATAACTATTACTTTCTACTTTATCAAATCCAAAGCCTAAAACGTGGCTTGTTCAGTGCATTCAAACTGGTCAGTAACAAACCCTGTCCAATGCCACTTTTCTCCTCTTTGTATTACAAATGTTATTCTAGCAACAGAATGTCATTAGGTAAAAGCGTGCAGCCAGTTGA
The DNA here is from genome assembly GCF_026437365.1 of Eucyclogobius newberryi. Classification (NCBI taxonomy): domain Eukaryota; kingdom Metazoa; phylum Chordata; class Actinopteri; order Gobiiformes; family Gobiidae; genus Eucyclogobius; species Eucyclogobius newberryi. The sequence goes on from NW_027315723.1 coordinate 31,994,156, forward strand.
GTTTGTTTAGTGTGAGTGTGTTTTGATGAGCCTCCACACCTTTAATAAGGCACGGAACATTAATATTAGGTCTGTATCTCATCAAAATGTGTGTCCTATAGGTTATTAGAGCATAATTCTTCCAATTTTACAGAAAAAAGTTCTATTTTTTGTTGTTTGGGCCAATTTAGCCGAAAGTCTGAGGGCCACATTTAGCCCCCGGACCATAGTTTGGACACCCCTGACTTGACTTATTTTTTATTTATTACTGCTGTTTAGGCCAGGTGTTTTTCTTTAATCCAGACACAACTTTACAGACAAAATAGAATAGAAAAGATGTTTATAAAGTGATGATCTGAGGCAGTGCTTCTGACTGTGCTACGTGTATTTGGTTACTTTAAAGTACATTTCGCCCACAGTTTTGTCCTCGTGGTTTGCATCTTGTACAGACATTGAGCAGTCCTATTGTAGAAGTCCACAATTAAACTTAAAATGATGGTTTATTTTCCCCCAAATCACACAATGAATGAGTCTTACTACTGACAACTGGCCCACGATCCCCACAAACGCACTGGCCCACTCAGAGCAGAGGTTATGATTTGAAAAGTGGGCATGCCTTCAGAGCGCGTCATGGGTTTAAATGGAGCCATCTACAGCACGCCAAACTTACACTCGACTATAGACATTCTTCTGCCGTTAAGATAAACTCCGAGCTCGTGGCGTGTGTTTGAAGTGTGTTTGAGCTGAAGCTTTGTGTGAGTGTAACTTTTGGGGAAACGGGCTCCTGAGCGCGGCCATGTTGCAGAAGAGTTCGACTCCCCGTTCGTTCACCTTGTTCCATCGAATCAACCGCGCGTTCTCATTTCACCTGAAACATGTCGCAGACGTGTTCGTGACTGCTGCTGGCTCGTGTGGCTCGTGTGGCGTGTGTGGCGGGCTCCGTAAGAGGCCACACGACTCGGGCTTTTACTCACCGGGAGGACTATTTTCGGCAGGTATTCGTCGCCAAATGACATGGAACACTTCAGCGCAAATCTCCGCTTCCTCTCTCTTGTGTCCTTCCCTTGTGTCTTCTCTCTTGTGTCCTTCCCTTGTGTCCTTCCCTTGGCGTCCTTCTCTCCGGTTCAAACTTCCCGTTATGAAGTTTATTTCCGCGCAGAGTCACGTTTCCCAGCCTCCATAGCCGCCCCGCTCGTGTGTAGTGACCGGGAGCCGACTCGACGCCGTGTGGGCTACTATTTTTGAAAGAAAGTCACTCCTCTGTGCGCTCGTGCGTCCGCCCACCGCGCGCCCCTTTTGACAGCGACACAAAACATACAAACCCCGCTTATTAGCCCGCTCCATGGATGTGACCGGGAGTAACGTAACCAGGAGTAACCGGGAGTAACAGAGTAACCAGGAGTAACAGAGTAACCAAGGAATAACCGGGAGTAACAGAATAACCAGGAGTAACCGGGAGTAACAGAGTAACCAGGAGTAACAGAGTAACCAGGAGTAACAGAGTAACCAGCAGTAACTGGGAGTAACAGAGTAACCAGGAGTAAACTGCAGTAACAGAGTAATCAGCTGTAACAGAGTAACCAACAGTAACTGGGAGTAACAGAGTAACCGACAGTAACAGAGTAACAAGTGGTAACAGAGTAACCGACAGTAACAGAGTAACAAGTGGTAACTAACAGAGTAACTGGGAGTAACGGAGTAACAAGTGGTAACAGAGTAACTGGGAGTAACAGAGTAACAAGTGGTAACAGAGTAACTGGGAGTAACAGAGTAACAAGTGGTAACAGAGTAACTGGGAGTAACAGAGTAACAAGTGGTAACAGAGTAACTGGGAGTAACAAGTGGTAACAGAGTAACTGGGAGTAACGGAGTAACAAGTGGTAACAGAGTAACTGGGAGTAACGGAGTAACAAGTGGTAACAGAGTAACTGGGAGTAACAGAGTAACAAGTGGTAACAGAGTAACTGGGAGTAACAGAGTAACAAGTGGTAACAGAGTAACTGGGAGTAACAGAGTAACAAGTGGTAACAGAGTAACTGGGAGTAACGGAGTAACAAGTGGTAACAGAGTAACTGGGAGTAACGGAGTAACAAGTGGTAACAGAGTAACTGGGAGTAACGGAGTAACAAGTGGTAACAGAGTAACTGGGAGTAACGGAGTAACAAGTGGTAACAGAGTAACTGGGAGTAACGGAGTAACAAGTGGTAACAGAGTAACTGGGTGTAACGGAGTAACAAGTGGTAACAGAGTAACTGGGAGTAACGGAGTAACAAGTGGTAACAGAGTAACTGGGAGTAACGGAGTAACAAGTGGTAACAGAGTAACTGGGAGTAACGGAGTAACAAGTGGTAACAGAGTAACTGGGAGTAACAGAGTAACAAGTGGTAACAGAGTAACTGGGAGTAACGGAGTAACAAGTGGTAACAGAGTAACTGGGAGTAACGGAGTAACAAGTGGTAACAGAGTAACTGGGAGTAACAGAGTAACAAGTGGTAACAGAGTAACTGGGAGTAACAGAGTAACAAGTGGTAACAGAGTAACTGGGAGTAACAGAGTAACAAGTGGTAACCAGGTCTTGATGTGGGGATTAAAGGGAACATCATGTGCAAAATCCACTTTATTGAGCTCTTAACCACAACAGTGTTTCCTCATCATAAGTTCCCTTTGCATGTTCAAGTATTGTCCTGTGTCTGAGGTTCCGGTGGTGCTCACTAAATTCCTGTTTTCACCTACCCTCTATCCCCGCCCACAGCCCTGTAGTTAGTTATGAAAAACGTAAGACTCTAAAATGTCATGTAGCCACTTTTGAAATGTGACAATAGAACTCCTGCAGCACGTGACTATTTTTACTGTGGGGAGCATTGGCAGGGAATAAACAACAGTAATGAAAGGCAAATTTAGCTTTTGGAGTTCATCTTTGTATTAATTGAAGCTTCAATTAACAATACTCTTAATAACAAATCAGATTCAACTCTGGCGACCATCACGTGTCAGGGGTGCTTTTAAACAGTTTAGTTCAGAGTCGATTGCAGCCTAAATTGGCAACATGTGGATGAGTGATTCACTTTCCACCTTCTAACATCATGATAAGTTAAGATAAGATAAGATAATCCTTTAATATCCACACAAGGGGAAATTTCGTTGTTACAACGCAGTAGAAACAGGAGGAAAGGACAGATTATAGGAAGTTTCAAAAACACACTCTTAATAGAACTCTTAATAGAACAAAACAAAAAACTCTTATTAATAAAACTCCTCTCCTATCTTAATAGGGAATGGAGGGGGGAAATAAAATAGATAAATAAAAATAAAAAGATAAAAATCAGATAATAATAAAATAATGATAATAAAATAAAGTGAAATAAAAATAGCTAGCAGTACGTGTCTCTGGCAAGATGTTTGTGAGAAATACACTTTATTATAAAACCCTGTACGTATAATGTTTACTGATATTGATTAATGACGTGATCTTGATAAAACAGTGAAAACATGTTGTACTTTGACTAATGTGAAGTTTTTGTACTTGACAGGAGACTAATACACTCCAATTTAATAAACACCCAAAAAGCATTGGTTCAAATATACTCTGTGATTTTATTAAACAACTGATTATGTTAACACTGTTTTTCAAGGGAATTTGTGTCTCACTGAATCAACAAAACAATGATTAATACAATCTTTATAATGGTTTTAAATCGAGAAATGAGAAATACATAAAAGCCCATATCAACATTCTCCTTAAACTATATTTTTGTAATTTTATTTTTATTCAGTTTCATCATCTTAACGTGCTTCAGCAGGTGTGTAACTCCTCTGAACTAAATCCAGTTAAAACTTTTGAGAATATTTACACTAAGTGGCCGTTAAAACATCCATTTTTATGTCTTAAATGTCCTTTGATTCCAAAATTTGCAATACTGTGCTTTTGCAAAGATCTCAAAATCACGTTTTTTGAGTGAAAATCTTCAAAATGCAATTTGTTGAGAATCCATCATCATTACATTTTTCTAATCCTCAGATACTGGACTTTAATTTGACACCAATCTTTTCTTCTGAACTTTTTTTTTTACCTTAACAGCACTTCGCAAGACCTGTGTAACGTATCTTAAATGTCTGAATTCATGCATAATCTGTGTAATCTCTGCATAAAAGCCTTATTTGGTGTTTATTTGAGTCTTTGCATGAGCTCTGTCTCTGTCTCTGTCTCTGTCTCTGTCTCTCTCTGTCTCTGTCTCTGTCTCTGTCTCTCTCTCTGTCTCTGTCTCTCTCTCTGTCTCTGTCTCTGTTGTTTGAGCTGCTTCATTCTCCTCCATTTGTGAAATTCACCACAACAGTGCAAGTGACCTACAAACCACACAGCGCCGTCGCATTTATTTCTCCTTGTGAATCCTCTATAATATGAATAGAGTTCATTTAACCCGCATCAAGGCTCTTTTCATCCCCATTAGACACATCGGATTATCAACTGACGTGCTGTTTTCAATGGAAAGCGTTCATCTGCTGAGACTGTGTGGACTTGGGACTTGGGACTTTTACTCTTTTACATTTGTATTTTCCCAACTTGAAACCTTTTACAGCAGTTGCATTGTCGCAGAAACAAAGGAGAACTCAGTGTACCGCATCTCCCAAAAGATCTATGAAATAAACACATTGCAAATAAAGATTTATAAATGAACTGAAAGTGACTTAGCAAAGTGTTTGTTTTTCCTTTTTATTCAGCCATAAGTACTGTACGTCTTTAAGGCATATTTGTTTGATTTTAGGGTTTACTCTTTTGTCCTTTGTTTACCAATGACATCTCCAGAAAAGTATTGTCATTATAGCAAGTAAAATAAAAAAATAAAAAAGCTAAATACTGTATTTTCCGCACTATAAGTCGCACCAGCCAAAAAAATGCATAATAGAGAAGAAAAAAACATATATAAGTTGCACTGGAGTATGAAATAAGGTTGCAAGTGTGAAAATAACAAATAATATCACATCTAAGTCGCTCTGGAGTATAAGTATATAAGAATAAATATAAGTATAAGTCAAAACTATGAAAAAAGGTGAGACTTTTAGTCCAGAAAATACGGTATATTCCTAACCGAGATAGAGTCTTCACAAGTACAAATACTATGATCAAAATATATATCTCAGCATACTACAATATTACATGAGGTTCTACGCTTTTTTTTTTTGATCTTGTAGTGATGTTAGAAGTGGTAATAACTGGTATTATTTTGTCGCACTGTTGTAATAAAAGTAAAAGCATTATAATAGTGTAATATTTGTCACTGTTGGTAGTAAACAATAGTTGAGGCGCTTTAGAATATAAAGTCTAGGGTAGCTGAAGTTGACAGAAATAACGCGGCGATTTGTAGTTGTTTGTCAGTCTAATCCATGCGACCATGACAACACGAGTGATTCCAGAATGACAAGAGCAGGAGTTTCCCAGAGAACAGGAAAGACCCATCACGTCAGTGCTTACAGACGGTGGCGCAACACTCGCCAATATAACGGCCGATCGGAAACGTGAGGCAGAAGAGGTCTGAAGATGTGGAGACCGTTTCTTCAGATTGCCGTAATCTGCATTGTCCTCCAGGTATGTTTAAATTTATAAACTGATTTTTGACTGCTTCCTGACTGTCCCATTTACTCTTATGGGGCCAACACAGGGATTTCTGTGAATGTGTTTACAATAACTACTAAAGTATGAGTATTTAAACGCGAGTATTTTTATTTAATTTAATCTGAACACTTTATTTTTATCTCAATGGTTTAGATGATTAAATTATAGAAAAAAGATAAGTGCAGCCTGGATTAACACCTACTGAGATCACAAGGTGGAACATTGGAGTATTTTGACATCTGGAGAGGGAGACAACATCTGTAAATGAAACAAAACACCACTCTAAATGTGTTTTCAACAAGGAAACAGTGACTATGTTTACATGTTTATCTTAGCAAACAATCAGTTCATGATTCTGGAGAGATCAAATCACTGAATGTGATGTGAGTGATCTGATTTATTTCAGATTGTTCACACACGTGTAGGCTTTGACAAGGAAATTGATGCAAAAATGGTAAAACTAATGTGGCAAAGACAGAAATCAATGACAATGTTCAGGGTTGAACCAGTTATTTTAAAGCTTATTGTACTTTTGTTCTATAAATGCAACAGTTACTCTAAACATCCTTTGACTAACTGGCACGTGTTCTAGTTGTTTTTGATAATCAGATTGTCATATAAACACACAAATATTGGGTTCTGTAATTATTATAGTCATCTGATTCTCACTGGCCTTATAAATGTTTCTGTTTCTGTACCTAATCTGTGTTGCAACAGTGAAATTTCCCCATTGTGGGACAAATAAAGGTGATCTTATCTTATCTGTACTTATAGTGTTACGACTTGGTTAAAGGCTCAAAAAAGACAGTTACACACAACCTTCATTAACAATGCCTAAAAGATTATTAAATTCTCGACACTATATTCCTGTCTGCAGTATATTATTCACGTGCTCTGCATCACTTTCACAGGCCCAGAGATGCTCCTCGTGCATCATCACCGGCTCCCTGGCTAACTGTGCCTTCCGAAACCTCCGCTCCGTCCCCGCGCTCCCTCCTCACATCACGCGCCTCTATCTGGAGATGAACCGCATCCGCGAGATCACGCCCGCCTCCCTGTCCCGCCTCCCCAGGCTGCAGCAGCTGGACCTGGGTCACCAGCACGTTCCCCTCGCCATCCGCAACCACGCTTTCGCCAAACAGACCAACCTGACCGGCCTTGTGCTGGGCTCGAACAGGGATCTGCGGCTGGAGCCCAAGGCCTTCGTGGGACTGTCCAGCCTGAGATCTTTGCATTTGGATCGCTGCAATTTGAACGAGACTGTGCTGAGCGGCGGCGTTTTGGAACCGCTCACGTCTTTGGAGAAGCTTGACCTGTTTGGCAACGACATCAGGAGGCTGCGGGCCGCGACGCATTTCACGAACATGACCGCTTTGAAAGATCTGAATCTGAAATTGAACTCCCTGGACCAGATTTGTGAAGCTGACGTTGCCGGTTTTGAGGGAAAGCGCTTCAGGCTCGTGAGTCTAAACCGTGTGGCTCTTGGGGCGATGTCAAGTGAACATTTTGACTGGGAAAAGTGCGGAAACCCCTTCAAGAATATGTCGTTTGAGTTTCTTGACTTCTCCAGCAACGGTTTAAGTTTGGCGAATCTAAAGCGGTTTCTCAGAGCAACGCATGGGACAAAAATCACCAAGCTCAAACTCTCTGGGCATTACGGAAGAGGCTTTTCATTCAACAACTTACCTGATCCGGACAACACGACATTCGAAGGCCTGAGGGACAGTCAACTGCAACATCTGGATCTGTCCCGCAATAGGATCTTCGAGCTAAAACACGGAGTGTTCGCCACGATCAAAGGCGTCCAAACCATCGACGTATCACTAAACAAAATAAATCTGGTGGACAGAAATGCTTTCGACGGTCTCCAGACACATTTACAGACCTTGAACTTGTCTCACAATCTCCTCGGCGAGATCTACTCTCATACCTTTGCGTCACTGACTCATTTGATAGTGCTGGACCTGTCCCATAACCACATTGGCGCGCTTGGGCACCACTCGTTCGGTGGACTTGCGCATTTGCGAGCGCTTCTCTTGACAGGGAACGCCATCGTGAACTTGGGTTTCCCCGCACCGTTGCCAACGATGCAAATACTCAAGCTGGACGACAATAAATTAAAGTCCGTCTACAACATCGCGCGCTTTGCCAACTCCACACAGTACCTGGATGTTTCGAGTAACAAGCTGACAAACTTGGGAGATGTGTACACGTTTTTGAGCAAATTAAAAGACCTCCAGTATCTTAACTACGAGCGTAATCCGGTTGAGCAGTGCATGGTGGATTCGCCCATAACGTCAAATCAATTAAAAATGTTACATCTTGATCGTATCGCGCTGCAGTCTGTTTGGTCGAAGGGAAAATGCTTGGATTTATTTGACCGTCTGGGACAACTGCAAGTCCTCAGCCTGACTGACAACGGGCTCCGGACGTTGCCCGTTGGTGTATTCAAGGGCCTCGAGTCCGTCCGGCAAATCGACCTGTCTTCAAACGCCTTGACTCGCGTGAAGGACGGCGTCATCCCGCCCGATCTGCACACGCTCAATCTGGCCGACAACTTCATAGCTGAGCCTCGGCCCCGGACGTTCAGGGCCCTGCAGCATCTCGATCTGAGGATGAACCGGTTTTACTGCGGCCCGGGCCTGAGGGACTTTGTGACTTGGATGAAAGAGACCAACGTGACTTTGCAAGGAGACGCGGATCAGCTCAGATGTGCGTTTCCGTCAAGTTTGTCCGGTGTTTCTTTGGTAAATGCTTACGCTTAGGCTGGCACATGGTGAAAAAGTGTTGCATGTGCTACGTCTGTTCTTCTTGTACCACCACAATACTGTCTGATACTACGGGGGCTTCTCCTGACGTTCACCTGTAACGTAGGGGTCTTGTTTTCAAGGTAAATTAATAGATTACACACGTACATTAAAGGAATGATAGAAGATTTTTGGCGAGCAATCTGAGTCTCATTTCTTCGTGGCGTAGACAGCCGAGTAGTTCTCCCACATGTCAATCATGCCCTGCGTGCTACTGCACACCTGCAGTCTCGTTCCCTGCATAGCAGCACGTTTCCCTGGCTGCCCATGCGTGGTTGATAAGCCGCTGTGTGTTTAGCGAGTTCCTTCAGTGTACAGGACAAAATGACGACAGAGAAAGACTGTGTTCCAGCTCAGAAGAGACGGAAATCTGCGGAGACGAGAGATGATGCGATATCTGTCGCGCTAATAAACAAACGCACAAGGTTTGATGGGAGGCGGCCTCTTGGAAACAACAGGAGGATGGGGGGTGAATGTCACCATGCGCATTTTGAAGAAAGGGACTAACAGTCGCTTGAATTCTCAAATCGGTGAAAAAAATCTTAATTATTCCTTTAAGGTTTAGCTAAAAAACTTTACGCATTTTATACCTATTTGGGCATTTTTTCCTGGTTGTAAATCATGACTCTGGGAAATTCCTTAACTGTTAGCTAGCAACAAGGAATACCTCCACCTATGTCATCAAAAAATGCCATTCCATCAAAAATGCAGAGAAACTTTTATGACAGCGTTGTCAGGTGTAACTATGTCAAATCATAACTATTGTATGATTTAAACAGACGCTGGCTCTTTTTTACAATCTCTTTGCCAAGTAACAATTGTGGAATCATGGGAATTACTTCTACCTATGTCATATTTGCTGGCCATGTCGAAAAAGAAAAACAGGCAAAATGTTTAGTACAATCATAAATACAATCATATTCCCTTTGTTTTAAAGAAAAGTGTAGTCTAATGTGTCATATGGACTTTAAAGAGTCAGAAAAATGTGTTTGTTTGGATTGAATCCCCTTAATCTGATCAATCAGTTTCTCTGCACTACTTTCAGTTTCAACAGATTTTTCAACTTTTCTTCACTAATTGCCACTGCATCAGTGCAAATTCATCATTCATATTTCTAACAGGTACTGACCCACCAAATACAGTCTATAAAGTCTCATAAAAACCTGTCACACGCACTTTAAAACACACAGACTGAGACTATTGCAAATAGAATATCTTACATTTGCTGGTGATACAATGCTGTACCCTGGAGAGTGGGTACAAGTCCAGAGAATCCACACAATTTAGCCCAAAATAATCCATGTGTAATTGTTAGACTTTGCCAGCAGAGGGCGCTACCTCACAAGCAGCCACAGCATGTCTTATAGACCTGGACTATACAGAGACTATTGACATCACGTAAATCATCCCCGTGAATCAGATTGAGTCTAACCAGCTCCTGGGATCGTGGTTGCATTTACACTGCAGTGGAAAAGGTCTTGAACCGGCTTGAATGAACACCACCAGGGGGCGCTGTACTGTCTGTTCCTTTTAGGATGCATGACGATGCGCACGCAAAGAGAACACATCTAAATAAACGACACACCTTCTTATGTGCGAGTTTGACATTTATTCCCTGCTGGACACGGCTTTCTTCTGTCCTGGAGAGTTCGTTTCCTCTTCAGAGAAAATCAAACTCCACAAATCTTGAGCTGGATTGATCTGTAAGTGCAGCACGTGCCAGAGAAGCTGCTTTCACCAGCACGTTACAAACTATTACAGCCCAGACACAGGAAAACCCCCCATCCATCCCACCGTCACCGGCGCTCCGCCCCCTTTACTCCAAGTCGTCATGGAAACACCATCCTCAGCTTCCTCTCGCCTCAGCACACCCTTCAAATGGAGGCAATTGTGAAGTGGAACATAATGTGATTTCAAGTGAGAAACTGGGATCATCAGAGCCTGGTTTACAGACATTTACTAATGTATTTTACATTATATGTTTATTTAGTATTATATAGAAACTTTGTCACATTTTTAGGTTTTACAGGACAAATATTTAGAAAAATGTTGACCGCTCAATCGTTTTTTATTTTATTGTATCCACAGTTACACACTTGAACATTTTTGTGAAGCTCAAATACAATTTTAAGGCTACAAAATAGTATATTTCTCCATGATATAAAATAGAAAAGCTAAATTACAGCCTTTATAATACTGGAAATTCGAAATTGTTGCTTATTTTTTGAAGAAGGAACTGCAGATTCTTACCATTTAGATCTGATGTCACTTTATCGTTGAAAATCTCCTGTGGTTTAATTCAATTTACCTCCATCCCATAATAAACAGCTTCACAAAATGTCAGCTGATGACACAGTTGGCATGGAAATGGCCAGAACAGACGCAGACACGAACACAGCAGTTTGCTTCTCGCTTTATTCACTCACTTGCTCCCGAAGCCAAAGTGCAGAACAGGATACAACGCGTTTACTTACACCATCACCACCGTGTTTTAAATATACAATATACATCATAATCTCAAGATCGTTATATTATGTGCGACCCACGTGAATACAGCCATTTATTTAAACTTGGGACGAACCGACTCAATTGTGCAACTGAAGAAAATGAAAAGATGCAACAAAACACAAACATTTTCACTAAATTTTGCTTTCTGAAAAGACACGTCGAGGAAATGTTCTAGACGTTATTTCAGTAGTTCAATGACACTTTTAAAGAATGTATTTAGAATGCACAATGTTAAAAAAAATCCTAAAAAAGCATTGAACACTTTAACTACTCCAACACTTTGGAATTGAACTACTTAAATAAACAGATCCCACAACATTCACCGACACGTCACACTCATCAGACCGAAAAGACATCATATCCATCACTGGCGGTTTTCAGATGATTCTCGGTCGCCACGGTCGCCGTAACCTGAACCCCAGCATCAATAATAAAGGGATGGATTAGGCCGGGCCCTTCTGCAAACCCTGTACAAAGCACCCGGCAGGTAGATTCAGTTTTTCAGTACATTTTTCCTCACACACACGTTTACATTTTCGTGACATTTCAGGAGCGTTTGCCTTCGGACGGACCGCGAAGGATGTGGCGGAAGGAATGTGAAAACGCTAAGGAGAAATCACAGTTATTTTGGAGTGTTATTGGGGTTCGGCTGCAGATCGAGCAGCGTCGCGGAGACATAATTATGCACTTTTCCCCCTCAGTTTATGCTCTGTCTACTGTAAACTGCAATGTTGATCTAAAATTGGCATAGAAATAGAAACATGGACTTCCGACATGTTTTTGTTTGTGAAAAGTGGCATTTTAAAATAAGGTGACCAGACGTCCCTGTTTACCCGGGACAGTCCCAGTTTGGAGCCCCGTGTCCCACGCCCCAAAACCATTGATTTGTCCCAGTTTTTATCGAGACATGTCCCAGTTTTGACCACTTTGAGCGCTTCCAAGGGTAAAGAAGGGAATATATTGTTGTTTCTTTAGCCAAACTAGAGACAATCTGGCTTTGGAATAACCAAAACACAAAAGATGCTCTCATTTCCACAGATAAAAAGTCTCTCAGATTATATACTGAGCCGAGAAAGAGTTATGAATGATCGAGTGCATACAAATTTACAGTGTTTTTTTTTTTTACACTTCTATTATTACTTCCCGTCCCAACCCGGGTGTGTCCCAGTCTTAAAATGTGAAAATCTGGTCACCCTAATTGCAAAACTAAACCGTGTATATCATTCAGAGTCTGAAATTGATCAACAGTCCAAACCTTTTGCCACAATAACTGTTTATTTGTCTCTGCCGATGGACTTGTTCACTTATAATAAATCATAAACCTGTAATAACTCACGTAAACACTGCTCGTTTTGCACTCTCGCTCTGACCACACTGTACATGTTGTGTATACTCAGTCAAAGTATTTAGTCTATGTCTGTATTTGTTATATTGCATTTCTCCTTGTTTTTATTTACCAAAACTTTGCATATATTTTGCTCTTGATATAAACTGTATCGCTGAAGAAAGTTCCTTGTTTGCGCATTTTGGTCCCCGACAATAAACCTTTTCTCTGATCCTGAAACACAACTTTGAGGAAACTATAACGAGGACGAAACAACGGGGTTTAAAATCTCGTTATTGTCGATGCCGCTTCGCCCGGCCCTGCCTTGACCCGACCCATAAATGTGTTTCTACTTTTTCCTACAGCACACACAGACATTAAAGGTATCATCGAACAGTCCCGAATCCTGCTGAAAATCCACACGTCGTCGTTGTTGTTTTTTTTCTTCTTTTAAATCTTCTTTGAGTCTGTGATTTCATGCACGAGCTTCGATCTTCAAACGCCACCGCAGCGTCGCGTGAAGTTCGTCGCGTGGAGTTCGTCGCGTGGAAAAATAAGTTAAACTGAAATAAATAGGTGTTTTTAAAAAAAGAGTTTTTATTGTGCCACGGCGGGTGTTTGACAAGCCACAAGCGAGCCGTTTGAAGAGGACGACTTGAGGGATTTCTGGGACTGGCACCTGCGAGAAACGAGAACAAATGATGCACAACTGGGGCCGAAACAAGTCGTTATTGTTACTGAAAGTTAACTAATACATTTTTAAAAAAACTAAACACACACCAAAGAATGCCATGTGTGGACAGAAGGTTGAGGTTGTATGACTCAGGCAGAGCAGAAATTGCCCAAAATGAATGTTTTTAATTATTTTTCTTTACTCTATGAAGACGTTGTCATGACGCATCGGTTTAGCTTCTTCTTGGTCTTGTAAAATGATCGACGGATTAATTGATTACTAAAATAATTGTTGGAAGGCTGTGTCAAGATTCAATCCAAGGTGCAAAAAATACATTCAAAATTAAAGTTTTTTCTTTTTAGCTTTATTTAGTCTTTTTCATTAAATCTAAAGTGCAAAAAATACAGTCAAAAGAAAAGTGTTTTTTAGCTTTATTTAGTCTTTTTAATTAAATCTAAAGTGCAAAAAATACATTCAAAAGAAAAGTGTTTTTTAGTTTTATTTTGTCTTCCAGAACGTGTGATTTGGTGAAGCCGGTCACAAACTTGAGGAACAGTCACGTGTTATAAAACGGTAAAGAAAGAAAACTATAGATTTAACGGTCATTAATCGCGACGTTATTCGATCGTGACGGTAAAATGTGAATATCATGACACTCTTCGTTGCAGCCCAAACATTGCACATTTTAAAGAATTGCCCTCGAGACATTTTGTGATTTGAAAATGGCGGATATTACAAGGAAATTAGGAGATGAACTGTGAGATTAGAAAAATCTAGGGAAGGATTATACAGATAAATCCATTTGTGAGGCTGCACCGGCACTAATCCTATTACAGGAGAGAAGCAAAATGGAAACAGTTCAACGCGAGGAAGTCGGTCCGTCAGTCTATTTATTATTATTTATTAGGTATTGAATGTTGTTTCAGGTTTTGTCTTTCTGAAGCACACTTAACGAGACTCCAAGTGTCAGGAAACGTGATTATTTATCCAAATGAGAGACGAGACCAGATTTAAAAATAAAAATACACAATACACACATACATTTTTATTGTTTCTCTATTTATTTGATAGATATTGTGCTGTGAATTTACTGTGTTGATAGATAGAAAGCTGAAAGCATCAACAGCCTTTTGTCAATGTAAACTACCACTTGCATCACCACAGATTATGACAATATAGCCATTATCTAACGTGTTTATTATAGGTCTTAGTACTTAAATGATTTGACCAAAACTGTTCCGCACTGTCCATGAGAGAATTAGACACACGTATGTTCAAATATATTTGTTCTCTATCATTTTTGACAGACTTTAGCACTGATTTTTGTGTGTAAATATTGGTAAAATCACTATGAAGACAAAAGCAGGTACATACTGTAGTTTATTGATTTGTTTTTCCCGAGTTAAGGCGCATTTTGTGGTGGAATATGTCAGAATATGTCCGCTACAAGTCCATGTGTGAGTCTGTGTGAGTCTTTTAACTGCAGCGGCTCAAATGTGGATTAAATACCGTATTTTACGGACTATAAATCGCACCCTTTTTCATAGTTTTGGTGCGACTTATACTTATATTTATACTTATATACTTATACTCCGGAGCGACTTGTATGTGATATTATTTGTTATTTTCACACTTGCAAAAGCATTTCATACTCCAGTGCAACTTATGTATGTTTTTTTCTTCTCTATTATGTATTTTTTGGCTGGTGCGACTTATACTCCGGTGCGACTTATAGTCCGGAAAATACGGTACATGGTTTGAGTGACGCTTCTCTTTCTCGTTTGAGGGTTAAAGAGTCGCAAACTGACCAGGAGGCGGACCTGCAGACGCCGCCGTCCTTGGCGGGGGAGCCGCCCTGGGACGGGCTCTGGGCGGGCTCGGTCTCGGCGTATCGGTCCGGCGAGCTGATGTTCAGGGGGCTCATGTCCAGCTCCAGAAGCATGACGTTCTCAGCCTTCGGGTGAACGCACATCATTGAGTAAACGACTAAAACGTTACCAAACAACAGCTTTTATCCACTATTTTTAAGTGGTGTGGAATCAATGCGGCGACTAATGTCCATGCCAATGTCTAGTTCTTTAAATTCGGCTATTTGGTGATTTATTCTGACATTTTGTAAAGACGCACCAGGCGAAAACTTGTGGTGCGCATGTTGAAAATCAAGGGCGTGATGAAAGGTTAAACTAAAAATGTATTCTAAGTTTAAGAATTCAAGGTTTAAAATCAAGGGCGTGATAAAAGGTTAAACTAAAAATTAACTCTCACACACTCAAGCTCTGATTATACTGCTCGTTTAGGCACAGCGCGTGACACAAAGACGCTAACGAACGACAATGTTGTCATAATAAACATATCGATGCAATAAATAATGCGGGGGATTGAACCACCTTTGTGTTGGTGGGAAAACCATAGGTAATAATGGCTCCTGAATAATAGAGAACAACTATCGCAACCATAGAAACGGAGAGCAGAAAGGTAGGCGGCCTTTCACGCTCTAAAAATAGACAGGAGACAGTACAACAAGAATATAAAACATACAAGTAGTACGTTAACTGTAGTCTTTCCTAAACGACAAAGCCTGGAGTTGCAGTGTTACATAATGACACACACGGACACGCACTGACCCTGTATCTGGTGCGAGGGCCCACTGTCATGGCGACGCGGGCGAACTGCGTGATCGGACGCTTGTACCCGACAGCGGAGACGGGTCTTTTCTTCATCTGGGACGACTTGCTGTGCGACAAACAAAGAGATGGATCGATAAACCAAACCAAAGGCCAAAAGAAAGAAATCAAATGAGGATTTATCTACGAGGCAAACCTCTCCGACTGGACCAGGGGCTGAAACTTCCACTGGTCCTCCTCCGGGTCGAAGGTCAATCTGTTCATGATTTTGTTCTTTTCCTCGGGAGGGATGAAGTTTTCTATGATCAAGTATCTGTAGAAACAAAACAGACCTGATTGTAATAATGTGTAGACTAAGATGAACACGTGTATACTGCCATACCCATGTGCAATACTGCCATACCCATGTGCAATACTGTCATACCCATGTGCAATACTGACTTAACCATGTGCAATACTGACTTAACCATGTGCAATACTGTCATACCCATGTGAAATACTGACTTAACCATGTGCAATACTGACTTAACCATGTGCAATACTGTCATACCCATGTGAAATACTGACTTAACCATGTGCAATACTGACATACCCATGTGCAATACTGTCATACCCATGTGCAATACTGACTTAACCATGTGCAATACTGACTTAACCATGTGCAATACTGACTTAACCATGTGCAATACTGACTTAACCATGTGCAATACTGAATTAACCATGTGCAATACTGTCTTTACCATGTGCAATACTGACTTTACCATGTGCAATACTGACTTTACCATGTGCAATACAGTCTTAATCATGTGCAATACTGACTTAACCATGTGCAATACTGTCTTTACCATGTGCAATACTGACTTTACCATGTGCAATACTGACTTAATCATGTGCAATACTGACTTAACCATGTGCAATACTGTCTTTACCATGTGCAATACTGACTTTACCATGTGCAATACTGACTTTACCATGTGCAATACTGACTTAATCATGTCCAATACTGTCATACCCATGTGCAATACTGACGTTACCATGTTCAATACTGTCATCCATGTGCAATACTGACTTAAACATGTCCAATACTGTCATACCCATTTCTAATACTGACTTAACCATGTGCAATACTGACTTGACCATGTGCAATACTGACGTAACCATGTGCAATACTCATGTGCAATACTGACTTAACCATGTGCAATACTGACTTAACCATAGTCAAGTCAAGTAGATACAGACACCAAAATGTCCCCATTGTGTGGACAAATAAAGGCATATCTTATATTATCTTATCGTGGTTGTTTGCTGTAGTAGGTGTTCATTCTAAAAAGTGAATAAAAAGCCAGTTTGCGTCTCAATGCGCCTCTGAAGTGTTGTGCAGCTCCACCTGGCGCTGAACTCACTTGAACTTGAGCTCTCGCGTGAGCTCGTTCTGCGTCTGCTCCAGCTCCTGCCGGCTCCGCACGTGCTCGTCGTTCACGTCCTTTATCTCCGTTTTGATGCACTGGAGTTTGGCATACAGCTATAGGCGACAAAGCAGCAAGCAAAGAGACAAGAGTCAGCGCGGGGTCTCTGGTCGGCTGGGGCCCGGTCGCCCGTAGCAACGGCACGGTCCAGCCAATAGCGACGCAGCGTTCGCGGGGTCCGCTCCGTCATCATATCCTCACAGGCAGCAGATTATTTATCTATTTATTTGTTTTCACATTTTGTTCTACGTCACAGAACAGTCGATATTGCAGACTAGTGTTGTCACGGTAACAGTTAAAACTCCATTTTAATCGGGTTCGACGCCCAGTTTTGACACCACAATGAAAAAAAACACTCTTTTGCTTTAATGCTTTTCAAGAGAAGACAGTAGTTTCTCTAATATTACTCTAAAACTATTCAGGAAAGGTCACATTTGGTCCTATTTGCAATGTTTTTCAGAATCAAAACTTTATCTAAAAGGTTATAGTAGTTTTAGTATTTATTAGTATCCGAGTATTGATTATTCGAGAGCCCTGAAATAGACAAAACAAACTTAATCTGAATGGTTGACTCCATGCAGTGAAATGTGGAGATGGCAAACGAGTGCATTAGAGTGAAAAGGGAATCAGAGTTTATCATTCGAGTTACATCGTTCTTGTCCAGTCGTCTCCTCGAACGGAGCATGACGAGGTTCTGCTGGGAAACGGGGAAATGGTGAGTTTGTTGTTTGTCAATTAGGACCCGTCGTGTTAGTGAGGGTGGCAAAAGGCCCAAGACAGGAGTCGTTTGGGTGGAGGAGGAAGGCAGGCGGCAGGACGAACCTTCAGATACTAAACGGGATCCGAGGCACGGTCCGAGTCAGGGTCAACGCGCATGAGGATATACAGCACAGGCACATCAGAACAAAGCGTTAAAATTGTGTTTTTCACCCCGTCATTTCATGCACAGGAGCTACGGTTTGATTACAGTTAATTACACAGTGTATTAAGCTTGCGTGTAAGACAAGTTTGACTATAAATTTCACTAAAACACATTTCACTGTAAGATGTGGCACAAGGCTGGAGTAGTCCGAGACGTTGGACCCAGAGACATTGTGATGGTTTATTGTTTATTCTAGTCTAGTTATGCTTCTGTTGTAAGGAGAATTATTGTTTTGGACCTGTTTTAGTCCTGTTCTAGACCTGTTTTAGAGCTGTTTAGTTCTGTTTTAGACCTGTTTTAGTCCTGTTAAAGACCTGTTTTAGACCATTTTAGTCCTGTTTTAGACCTGTTTTAGTTCTGTAAAAGACCTGTTTTAGTCCTGTTTTAGTCTTGTTTTAGACCTGTTTCAAACCTGTTTTAGTCCTGTTTTAGACCTGTTTTAGTCCTGTTCTAGACCTGTTTCAAACATGTTTTAGTCCTGTTTTGGACCTGTTTAGTCCTGTTTTGGACCTGTTTTAAACCTGTTTGAACCTGTTTTAGTCCTGTTTCAGACATGTTTAAGACCTGTTTTAGACCTGTTTTAGTCCTGTTTCAGACATGTTTAAGACCTGTTTTAGACCTGTTTCAGACCTGTTTTAGACCTGTTTTAGTCCTGTTTTAGATCTGTTTTAGACCTGTTTTAGACCTGTTTCAAACCTGTTTTAGTCCTGTTTTAGACCTGTTTTAGACCTGTTTCAAACCTGTTTTATTCCTGTTTCAGACCTGTTTTAGACATGTTTTAGTCCTGTTTTAAACCTGTTTTGGACCTGTTTTAGACCTGTTTCAGTCCCGTTTTAGTCCTGTTTTAGTCTTGTTCCAAACCTGTTTTAGACCTGTTTTAGTCCTGTTTTGGACCTGTTTTAGACCTGTTTTAGACCTGTTTCAGACCTGTTTTAGTCCTGTTTTAGACCTATTTTAAACCTGTTTTAGACCTGTTTCAGACCTGTTTTAGGCCTGTTTTATAGACTTGTTTCAAACCTGTTTTAGTCCTGTTTTAAACCTGTTTTAGACCTGTTTCAAACCTGTTTTAGTCCTGTGTTAGACCTGTTTCAGACCTGTTTTAGACCTGTTTCAGGCCTGTTTTAGTCCTGTTTTAGACCTGCTTTAGACCTGTTTTAGACCTGTTTTAGACCTGTTTTAGTCCTGTTTTAGACCTGTTTTAGTCCTGTTTTAGACCTGCTTTAGACCTGTTTTAGACCTGTTTTAGACCTGTTTTAGTCCTGTTTTAGACCTGTTTTAAACCTGTTTTAGTCCTGTTTTGGACCTGTTTTAGTCCTGTTTTAGACCTGTTTTAAACCTGTTTCAGACCTGTTTCAGACCTGTTTTAGACCTGTTTTAAACTTGTTTTAGACCTGTTTCAGACCTGTTTTAGTCCTGTTTTAGACTTGTTTCAAACCTGTTTTAGTCCTGTTTTAGTCCTGTGTTAGACCTGTTTCAGACCTGTTTTAGACCTGTTTCAGACCTGTTTTAGTCCTGTTTTAGACTTGTTTCAAACCTGTTTTAGTCCTGTTTTAGTCCTGTGTTAGACCTGTTTCAGACCTGTTTTAGACCTGTTTCAGACCTGTTTTAGTCCTGTTTTAGACCTGCTTTAGACCTGTTTTAGACCTGTTTCAGACCTGTTTTAGACCTGTTTCAGACCTGTTTTAGTCCTGTTTTAGACCTGTTTCAGACCTGTTTTAATCCTGTTTCAGACCGGTTTTAGTCTTGTTTTAGACATGGTGGTATCCATAAACCAGAACCTCTTATACGGCGGTACTTGGGCGCTCTAAATCAATACCTTCTTGAGTTTCTTGGTCTTGGCCTCCACTTCCTGTTGTAATGAAGTGAAGGTTTCTCTGAGCTCCACCGTCTCCTCGTCCTGAACAAACATCTGCTGCTGCATCTCCCTCTCGCTGCGGGACTGAGGACACGGGACACGTTGAGTAAAACTCGCCGGTGCGATCGTTGCCGGTGTCGAAGCGCGCCGCTCACCTGCTCAGCGATCTCGTGCCTCTTCACCTCCAGCATCTTCTGCTGCTCGTTGGTGTGGTCGATGATGTTTTTGCCTCCCACTAACAGCTTGCTCTCCATCGCCTGAAAGTGGAACCGGTATCATCATCATTCATTGTGTCGATATATTGTATTACATTTGTTTTGACTTATTTCTTAAGTCAGCATTAGCTACAGTGACAAGAGAAGTACTCAAGATTTGCTCCTTGAGTCAAAGAGAAGATGCGACGAATGCAGAACATAAAAGTTAAAATGTTACTTGTGAATTTGAAAGAATTGTGTTGATTTTTGGTCAACAGTAGCAATTCAAATATATTTCCATGTGCGTTTTATGTGTATATTTTTGTTTGCTCAATACAGTACTGGAACGGAGAATGACACCATAAACGTGCTAAAAATAAAAAAGAAAACCCCTCAATCCAGACGTAGTACTTCCTACTTTTCAGTAGAAAGTAAAAAGTACAGATTTCTGCTCACAAACGTAGAGAAGTAAAAGCAAAAAGTATCCTTCAGTAAAGTACTTAGAGCTAAAAAATGTACAGTACTTTGTTACTTTCCACCACTGGTTGAATTAGATAAAAGTAAAACGTGTTTATAATGCAGATTCATTTGATCTTGAAGGTTAAATTACAGTCACAGTTGCTGAATTCCTCGCTCCAAAGATGCGGCTCCGGAGGTCGAGCTGAGTTCATGTGGACATTTAATCCGTGCGCGTGGGTCTCTTTGTGCTGATGAGTCGAGGACGAGAGAACAACGAGCTGAAGTCTGCTCAAAGTGAAGCGCGACGGCCCGAGGATCTTTTAGGCCTGACTATGACACGCTGCAGAAAGGCCAACGGGCCGTTATGCAGCACGCCACAGCAGAGTACGCGTTATTATGGAGATGAATCAACAGATTTCTGTCATTGGAGGCTGAAGTTTACACCACTCTTCTACAAGCTCCAAGCGTCAGTAGAGCTGGGCCTCGGGCAAAGTATAAGGATGTAATAATAAAACGTACGCACACAGAAACAAACAAACAGACACAAAACAACAATAAAATAGGATTCTGGATGAATATTGAATTGTGATTTTGACTCTGACAAGCTTTGCAAGTACGATTTGGTTTGTGTTTTAAGCTCGTCTAGGAGCGTCAACATTCGACTAAAGTGATAAACTTATGCATTTCAGAACATGTTTGTACAAGTTTAATCTAACATTTAGCAGCTTTTACACAGTCTAAGACAGGAGGAGACTTTGTTGTTTGCGATGGAAATTGTGCAGGCGATAAGATTGTGATGTATACTTTGCAGACTTAAAAAGAAACATTCATGTGTGTTTTACTGTGTTGCTCAGTAACAGTGACGAAGAGAAGTTTGTTTTTTATCCTCTAAAATAGTTAAATAAGATTAAGACAGGAAATAACCTAGCTTTGGTCATAATGATAATAATCATAGAGGTGAACATTCATTCAAATTTGGATCATACAGTTCATAAAATATTAATATTGAGTTTATTGTTGCTATAATGAAAAATGCTACAAAAAAGCAGATTAAAAATAGAAACGAAAAAAGTTATGATGATTTAAAATAAGGTGATATTTCTGACATTTCACGTTTGATAATTAAACCTCAATGAATACGTTTTAAGACATGTTTTAACACATTTCTGTTGGACTGACATAACATCATCTGAATATTGTTATCTGGATTCCTTTCCGTCAATATCACCCAGCCATAAATAAAAACTTTTAGCTGGCTTTTGGCCTGGAGCACTTTACAAAACCCTGAACAATAATATAATATATAACGTAAAGAGGGTTTATGTTGGTCCAGTTGTTACGCTGCTCTCAAAGGTAGAACGTGAATAAATCAAAGTGTTTATTTTTACAGGTATTTCTGGCAGTTCTAATGAAACCAGACATAACTCAAATGTGATTTATGTGCTAATGCTAATGTATAATAATGTTGCCTTTGGATCAGGGGGTTTGCACGGCAACAGAGCCTGAGGTCATGTGACGTAAGGAGCAACTCGCACACACACACACACACGCACGCACGAGCGCGCACGCACACACACACACGCACGCTCACGCACACACACACGCATACACACACACACACGCATACACACACACACACACACGCACACACACCCACACACACACACGCACACACACACACACACACACACACGCACACAAACGCACAAACACATGCACACACACACACACACGCACACACACCCACACACACGCACACACACACACACACGCACACACACACACACACACGCACACGCACACAAACGCACAAACACATGCACACACACGCACACACATACACCCACACACACACACACACACACACGCACACGCACACAAACGCACAAACACATGCACACACACACACACACACACACGCACACACACACAAACGCACAAACACATGCACACACACGCACACACATACACCCACACACACACACACACACACGCACACGCACACAAAGGCACAAACACATGCACACACACACACACACACACACGCACACACACGCACACAAACGCACAAACACATGCACACACACACACACACACACACACACGCACACACACGCACAC
Source organism: Eucyclogobius newberryi (assembly GCF_026437365.1). Lineage (NCBI taxonomy): Eukaryota > Metazoa > Chordata > Actinopteri > Gobiiformes > Gobiidae > Eucyclogobius > Eucyclogobius newberryi. The sequence goes on from NW_027315723.1 coordinate 32,016,699, forward strand.
GCACACACACACACAAGGCAACAGTGTCCGCGGGGCTCGACCGTAAGACCACCAGTGTCAACAGAGCGGACAGAAAAGAAGAGTCCACATTCCCGCAGCAGAGAGCCCCCGTTGTCCGGCTCTGCTCATTGTCCCGCGCACATTAGAGCTCAGTGCAGTCCTCCAGAGACGCACAGAAGACCCCTTTGTGTCCCCGAGCCGGTCTTTGTGCGCCGCTGTCCGCTCCTCTGCGCTTTGTGCGTCGCTCGTGTCCAGTTCGAGCCTCGTCGCATTAAAAGGCCCAGTCATGGTAACGGCGTCAGATCTCCTAACGACGAGTCAAGCTTTGTAGTAAAAAGGGACAAAAATAAAGCTTGATGTCGTTTTAATGAGCAAAAGGAAGGAAAGAAGGGAAAGAGAGGAGTTTTAACCTCTTTAATTTTGATGCACTTTTATGTTTTTATGTTTGATTACCGTATTTTCCGGACTACTACTAAGTCGCACCAGCCAAAAAATCCATAATAGAGAAGAAAAAAACATATGTAAGTCACACTGGAGTATGAAATGTGGTTGCAAGTGTGAAAATAACAAATATTATCACATATAAGTCGCTCCGGTGTATAAGTATAAGTATAAGTCGCACCCCGGCCAAAACTATGAAAAAAGGTGCGGCTTATAGTCCGGAAAATACGGTATACACCACGTGGCCTTTTATCAGTCTTTCTTCAATTCATAAAAGTGTACACAAGCGATACAAGTTTACATAAAGGTCTAGTTATTAGATTATTATTGAGTGACAGTCACGTACATGCGATAAAGTGGAATGCCAGCTACAGTTTGTCTGCGTATAAACCGTGACCGATCCTTTTCGTGCCGGAAGTCACCGAGCTAATCTGTCCAGAGCGAGCCAAAGAGAGCGGCATCCGGGGAAACTTCAGGACTAAAAATACACTCCTGAGGGCGGCATTCGAGAGTCAGAAAACCGAAGGGGAGGAAAAAGAGAGGAAACCGAGTCACGCGGGTCAATTGTAAAGGCACGAACAGTAGAGCTACACTCAGATTCCGATGCGACGCGTGCAAGAGGACTAAACTGAACACGCTCCCGTCAGTTAGTCGTCAGTTAAACGCAGGGGATGGAGAAGAAACTGGAGTAGAAAATACAACAAGAGGTTTTGGCAGTTTTATTCTTTTGTTTTAGTTTTGTCAATCATTCTTTAGTTTGAAGTTGATGAAAGCTAAAAGAGAAAAAAGGACTTGACTGAATCCACAACAGTGTTAGTCAACCAGAAAGTATATTGTATGTTTTAACTATTTCTTTAGCTTCATGGTACATGTAAAGACGTGTTTCTAGGATGTGCAGTTTGTTTGGGGTTTGAAAAGTGGAACTAATCTGAACTGACTGAAATGATTGTCTTTGCACTCTTCTCTTTTAGGTCTTAAAAGAGAAGTGATTGTGATTTCTGTCATGTCTTTGTGATTTTAATGCATGTTTTTCCTGTTGTTTTCCTGTGAAGCACTTTGAATTGCCTTGTGTACAAATTGTGCTCTACAAATAAAATAGCTTTGATTATGTGAAGAAAACATCTGTACATTTCATTCATTCATATATACAGTATTTTCTACTATAAGTCGCACCAGCCAAAAAATGCATGATAGAGAAGAAAAAAACTAATATAAGTCGCACTGGAGTACAAGTCGCATTTTGGGGGGAAATTAATTTGCTAAAATCCAAGACCAAGAACAGAAATTTAATCTTGAGATGCAATTTAAAACCCTATATTATTTTAAATCTGTTCGGTGTCACTTCTAAACAACGTGGAAAACTCCGGAGGTAGTGGAAGTGCCGATTCTTCTTCTGCGTCGCTTAGAGCCTAGAGCGCCCTCTTGCGGTTGCCAGAGTGAAAATAACAAATAATATCACATATGAGTCGCTCTGGAGAATAAGTCGCACCCCAGCCAAACTATGAAAAATGGTATATAGTCTGAAAATGATGGTATATTATAGTCAATTAAAATGTGTGTGATTTTAGTCATTGTTTTTGTCATTATTATTACATTTTAGTTACATTACATTGACAAAACCAATGATGAAACATTGCAGGAGGCAAACTTAACACTGGGTCTTTTGTGAGTCTTGTAATGTACATAATTGTAAAACTGTTTGCCACCATCCAAAGCTCTGTAATGAAAGGCTTTACTTAGTGGTCTCTGAGGAGCTTCTGCACTGCTTGAGAAGATGTTACAATACATTATTCATACGCTTGGTAATTTATTCTCTACATTTCATGAGACAAAACAACAGATAGATACTCGAACTGTTTCTGCGACAGTCTGCGGAAAACAAAAAGCCAAATTAGCGTTAAACATTGGATTTCTCGGAGGCGGTATCTCTGACAAATCAGATAGTCTGAACTCGAGCTAAAAACAGACGCACGTTCATCAATAATTCAGAGCTGGATCGTTTGGAGCTGAAAGATGGAGAGCAGAGATGAACACAGACTTTACGCCGGAGCAGGGCCGGACGAACTGAACGGAGCAGTTCTGTCAATGCATCCATGACCAAAAACCTTTAAATACTTGAATGTGAGACTAAATATTGTACTAAGGGACAAACTTGATTGTAGATGTTAAAGTAAATGTGTCGCTACTTTGGCTTTGTACAAATATGAGTGTTTAACAGGTTTTAAATACGGTTTGGAGCTGATTTATAACAACAAATCTTAAGCTAGTTTCATTTTAGTCGTGATTTACAGCTAGAATATGTGCAGAAAAGAAGTACAACTGTTTCTCTTGGTAATCATAACCAGCTATACATTCCCATAAAACCCAAAACACAGACAAAAAGGCTTCGCTCTCTGGGCCCAAGCCTTTCCTTTTCTAATTAGACTGGACGGCAGAGCGTAAACAGGAAGTGCACTCACTCCATCGTCTTTCGTGAGCAGCAACTATTCTACGTCCTAATGTAACTTGCATATCGGACATTTCCCTGACTAACACTTACATCAGAGCTGCCAGCTAAAGGCTCACGCCAAATAAACAGAAAATGTGATGTGAACTTCATGTGACGTGGTTCCAAATGAAAAAATAACAGGGGAAAAAAGGCCATCACAAAGAAAAAAGGCTCAACCATTGAAGACTGGACTGACATATTAACAAACATCAGACAAATGGAAATAATTATATTCAGCTTCATTGGAAAATGGACAAATTTGACCGACTTTGGACCAAATGTGACTTTTATTTTCACTTACCGTATTTTCCGCACTATAAGGCGCACTTAAAAGCCTTTAATTTTCTCTCAAAACGACAGTGCGCCTTATAATCCACTGCGCCTTATCCTCAAAGCGATTTTGTGTGGTACACGTTTTGTTTCGCTTAATGCACCTTATAGTCCGGTGCGTCTTATATATGAAAAATGAGCGAAAATAGACCATTCATTGACAGTGCGCCTTATAATCCAGTGTGCCTTATAGTGCGGAGAATTCGGTAAATGTGCTGTTCTTTATGTTTCGGTGTTTGCGCTCTGGTCCCGTTATGTTGTGTGTTTTAATTCTATTTATAAAACATAAATAATGCAGTTAAGAGTTTAAATAATGCCGAGCTATAACAGAAACGCTCTTCTGGGTTCATCTATTATTACGGCGGTTAAGATCATCGCAGCAGTATTTCAATCATCGTAATCTTTATCTGGACTTTGCAGACTCTAAAAACACACACAAAGAGACCGTTTATAACAAAGACAGTGGCGTTTTTTTAAACAAAACGTTCAAAAAGAATCAACTATTTCAGACTTTTGTTAATAAAACACTGTAGTTTTGAATATTCTCTACCTACAAGCCCACGCTCACTATATTTAAACCCTTTTGCAAACGTGTCAAAGCGGTAGTTCTGGACGATGTGTGGGTGAAAGTTGAGAGAAGGGGCCGCAGCTCAGTTCTGACCCAGAAAGTGTGATCTAAGAATAGTCCAAAGGAGGAGCTGGAGAGTGCAGCGCTGCATAAAAGGATCTACTGATGATAAATGACTTCTGTTCTGTGCAGAGGAAAAGAACCGCAGTGAAGTCATAATGAGGTCCGGGGGAAACGGACTCGGGCCAAACGCCGGCGTCACAGAGGTGCAACAGCAAGAGGAACGGGTCAAAGGTGACGCCACAGAGACGATGAGACGCCAACGCAATTTGACCAGGAAGTGAATGTTCAATTTGACAACAAGGCTCAACACTTACGGGCTGAACGAGTTTGCAATTATTCTGACAAGCATTGTGATTACGGTTTGGTTTTTCCATTGTTATTGATTTTTTTTTTTTTTTAATGAATTTTCTTTAATTATCATAAATGAAAGATTTCTTTAATTTCTTTCTCTTTCTTTACATTAAACTGGGAGTAAAAAGGAGGAGAAAGAAGTGTAACTTTATATATTATCTGCCCCTCTGATCTGCGCTTCGTGTTTTAATTCTGTGCACATGTTAGTTCTGTGCGCATGTTAGTTCTGTGCACATGTTAGTTCTGTGCGCATGTTAGTTCTGTGCGCATGTTAGTTCAGTGCACATGTTAGTTCTGTGCGCATGTTAGTTCTGTGCGCATGTTAGTTCTGTGCGCATGTTAGTTCAGTGCGCATGTTAGTTCTGTGCGCATGTTAGTTCTGTGCACATGTTAGTTCTGTGCGCATGTTAGTTCTGTGCGCATGTTAGTTCAGTGCACATGTTAGTTCTGTGCGCATGTTAGTTCTGTGCGCATGTTAGTTCTGTGCGCATGTTAGTTCTGTGCGCATGTTAGTTCTGTGCGCATGTTAGTTCTGTGCGCATGTTAGTTCTGTGCGCATGTTAGTTCTGTGCACATGTTAGTTCTGTGCGCATATTAGTCCTGAGCACATGTTAGTTCTGTGCGCATGTTAGTTCTGTGCGCATGTTAGTTCTGTGCGCATGTTAGTTCTGTGCACATGTTAGTTCTGTGCGCATGTTAGTTCAGTGCACATGTTAGTTCTGTGCGCATGTTAGTTTTGTGCACATGTTAGTTCTGTGCGCATGTTAGTTCTGTGCGCATGTTAGTTCTGTGCGCATGTTAGTTCTGTGCGCATGTTAGTTCTGTGCACATGTTAGTTCTGTGCGCATGTTAGTTCTGTGCACATGTTAGTTCTGTGCGCATGTTAGTTCTGTGCGCATGTTAGTTCTGTGCGCATGTTAGTTCTGTGCGCATGTTAGTTCAGTGCACATGTTAGTTCTGTGCGCATGTTAGTTCAGTGCACATGTTAGTTCTGTGCGCATGTTAGTTCAGTGCACATGTTAGTTCTGTGCGCATGTTAGTTCTGTGCACATGTTAGTTCTGTGCGCATGTTAGTTCTGTGCGCATGTTAGTTCTGTGCGCATGTTAGTTCTGTGCGCATGTTAGTTCTGTGCGCATGTTAGTTCTGTGCACATGTTAGTTCTGTGCGCATGTTAGTTCTGTGCGCATGTTAGTTCTGTGCGCATGTTAGTTCAGTGCACATGTTAGTTCAGTGCACATGTTAGTTCTGTGCGCATGTTAGTTCAGTGCACATGTTAGTTCTGTGCGCATGTTAGTTCTGTGCGCATGTTAGTTCAGTGCACATGTTAGTTCAGTGCACATGTTGGTTTTGTGCACATTTTAATTCGGTGCACATTTTAAACCTGGACAATTGACAAAAAGACTGAAATAAGCCCTGACAAACTACAATGTAAGAATCACATTTCTGCTCATGTTTTTCGCAGAATCAGACGATTACGGTGCTTCAGAAATGGCAGACTTTGCGATTCGCAGATTCCGTTGCAATTGAGACTTGCTTCAAATGATCAAAATTGGGGAAGAAAGTGAACGAAACCAAGTCAAAATGTAAAACGTGTAATAAATCTCACACACAAAAGAAACCAGCCATGGGAAAAAGGGAGGACCTCGGGCGATAATCAATGCCGACTTGAGATTGCAGCGTGAGTCGGCCCCTGGAGCGTGAAGGGCCCCTCCCCCAAAGTGCAGACGCTGCAGCGGCATGCGCAGTCGGGGGAGAAGACTCCAAACAGCGATTTTGACACAAATCGCTGAATTTTACGTAATATCGTGAATGTCGTTACGTCAAGGGGATTGTTTATCGTGAAAAAAGCTACAAAAAGAGCTGATTAAAAGTAAAAAATCAATAATATCATGACGTGTAAGGTGATATTTCTGCACGTTTGTGATTCATTTTGCAGATATGAGCAATCGGCCACCTTTAATTTAAATTTAAATTGATAAGCACAAATTATGGACGCGTTGTGCTGCAAATACTACACATTCATGTTTATTCTTTTCTTTCTTTCGTTTTGTCTATTTATTCGACACGTGCAACTGGAGGGAACTGAACTCAAAAGGTAAATAACTAATTGTTACGATTTAAACATTTCACACATCGACTGTAGATGTTTTAGTGAGTGTAGCAGTTATCGATACTTACCAGGGCTTCCCAATGTAAGAAAACATTGCGATATGTCTGTTTAGTGTTGTGGTACCAGTATTTTTGCTGTTTTTTATTATGTTTTTGACCCAATCATTTCAGTTATATCGAGACAAAAACGCCTCCATGCCTTAATGTATTAGTCAAACTCTGTCAAGGTAAAAACTTAGCTAAAACCAAATAAACTGAATAAGAAAAACATGAACTAAAACAGTCATTATTGCGATGTATTTGGCTTGTTGTGAGCGCTTCGATTTAAAAACTGCCACTCGTCTCAGATGTCAGAGCTCCCGATTTAAAGACTTTAAATGTGTACTGCAGTGAATCTGTATTTCCCACATCGCTGCTCGATTTGGCCTGAATTGATCAGCTTTAGCGCACGATTGCTGGTGGTCGAATCTGTATTTGTGATGTGACTAATCTTTTCTGGAAGCACTTTGAGCCCACTACGTCTCTGAACTAACTTAAGACTGCGTTTGTCTCTCGGCCACAATCACATTACAAACGTCAGAGCCATTATAGAGCCTGATGCGAGGCTTACCATTATCACCCACAATGCAATATGGCAGCTAAGGTTACAGGAACTCTCGTGAGATGCTGTGAAGTTGCTGCATAGATGTTAGAACTAGGCTTAAAACGACAGAATGGAGAGGACTGGAGGAATAAAACCACAAACGATTTTCAATGATATAAACTATAATAAAGAATTGTATGTATTTCTAACAAAAAATAAGGAACGATTTTGGATTTTCAGCGTAGAAATGTCAATTAGTTTATAACAAATCGAGAAAATACTATTTTCTAGTCTCAAAAGTGTATTTTAGCTTTACAAAAAGTATAATTTGTGATCAAGTATGTAATATTTGTAGATGAAATGAAACTAGGGTGAACATTTCTGTGCGAATTTGTCCAGTAAAACCACAGGATTTTTCCAAAGTGTCCGTCATAATCTCATTAGATAAACATAAAACACAAACATTTAAAGCAGGCTCTGATGTCTGACTGTTTTTCATTTGACAAAACCAACTGGATTTTTTTTATATTTTGTGAAATTCTCTCAGTTCCTCCAATTAAATCACTTTATGTTCTCTTTGGCTTCATTCAGAACTTATAATGTTTTTGTGTTCAAACTTTTACAGGGTCTATATAAAAATACTACTGTGAGATGAACTCCCTGAACCTACAAACGCTACCGTGACGGTGCAATTTTATGACCTACTTAAGATTTAGTGTGCGACGAGCAGCTCTGGGAAGTAACTAAATACACATGCGAGGGACGAGACGGTATTGAACGATTATTGTGAGAAGAAACATCACAATTATTCAAGTAAAATCCTTACTTTTCTTTCATTCTAATACAATCCCGTTCCAATAGTGTGTGACCAGCTTTGGCCTAATCCAACTATCTGAATGTGAAAATTAAAGTTGTACTGATAAGAAAAGCCACATGAAAAGCACTATACATTTAGATGCATGTTTTTGGAGTACGCATTTAATTTTTGCATCTAAAATCATCATTGTGACCTGAAAAATCCCAATTATCAATGAACTGAACAATCTGACGTCACTAAGATACAATAATTTAGTACAAAATCCAAATGTTTGCACAGAATTAGTGAGGAAACGAAAGAAAACACATCATATAGAGTGTTACTATTATTGGATCATACATTTGAATGCAGATATTCAGTATTCCGTAAACACATTTTGAAGTATTCTTCCCAAAGCTGACGATGAGAACGATACTGACGCAGACGGCGAGAGTCAGCGGCTTCTCAATTTGCTTTTATCTGACATTTTAAAGTGCATTTCCCGCTGCCTTTACGGCCCCACTCGTCCACTCTCCCTCCATCCTCCTGCGGAGCCTTCGTCCTTCACATCCGCGCCGTGATTGGCTGAGGGACGATGCCTGCGGGTCGTCGGCTGTGATTGGCTGGCGTAGATTAGACGGTACAAAGGGAGGTCGTGGAGGCTGAAAGTGGCATGTTTTGTGTGATCTTATGTTGTAATAACGAGATTCAGGCCAATTAAGGCACATTTTCGAGATCAAATTCAAAATTTGTCCGGTTTCAGGATGTCGCCCAAACAAGTAACAAAGCATAACTCAGACCATTGTCTGAATATAATCGATTAATTACTAGTATTTGTTTAGATAGCTGTTTTTACCAAAATGTTTGACTGAAATTGAGCTTGATAATAGTTCATTTACAACAAATTGCAGTTGTTTCTTTGTAAAAACACTAATTGTATAAATGTCTTGTGTCATTCTCATGTAATTCCTGCACATAAACCTCTTCTCAACACATATATATATTCTGGAGTCCGTGTATTGTCCATATAACGATTATTTGATCACTAAAAGTAGATACAGATTACTTCAGATTAAATCAATTAACTAATAAATTCAGTCCAACTGAATATGACATGCAATACAGTGATACATCTGGTTGGTTTTAGTCACAGTTATGGTTTTGAATGAAGGTTTATCGTCCTTTGAGCACTTTTGGTGTCGACTCAAACGTGCCTTTACAGCGGTCACATGGAGGAGGAAACCGGCCCCGGGGCTTTTGGACGAGGAAACCTGAGCCTCGTCGCCACAGACATGAAAGCTCCGTCTGCGGGACACGGGGGCGCATTATTGTCTCCTCGCGGAACTTTCCTTTGACCCGAAACCTGCTCAGAGGAACCGGAGCTCAGAGAAGATGCTCGGACGGCCGCTTTCGACTGAAGTAATGGGACGCAGCCGAGTCAGCGACACCGAAGAACATCTAGATCCTGCTTATGTTCACGGTCAAGTCCAGACATTGTTCCCCACACAGGATATCAACATCGTTCAACATGGAATACATTTTCCCCAGTCTCTCTTTGTGCCCCTGTGTGTATCAGATGTGTCTTTTTTACTAGTGAGTTGAGAATGAAAATACAAGAGCAACTGAACTGAACATGTCGCTGTATCTTTGCACAAACTATCTACTGTCCAACGATCTTACACCTCAGATAAATATGTTTGTTTTTTAAATTGTGAGAAGTTAATTTGTGAATTTTACAAAAACTTTAATCAATTTGTGGACCTTGTTGATTTTAAAAGCTCTATATCAGTATTTGCAAATATCTGATATTGGCAAAGATCCATATCGAAGCAGAAGAGACAATGTAAACAACAGCATTTGTATGTGAAGAGCTAAACAAGAGCGACAACAAGAGCGTCAGCGCTAACGAGTAATGACAGTATTGAATGTTGTTTGCATCGAGGTCGCACAAACATCGTAATAAAGTGGAATAATACTGAGTGATTTAGGTTATTAGGGATCCCGACAGCTTTGAGAACTGTTTAAAGCATTACTTATAAATGACTGCAGTGCTAAAAACACACTTCTGAATGGGCCTAGTTCAAAACATCTCCACTGTACAGTCAAAGTGCACTCTGCTGCTACAAATACACACAATGAGCCATTTCCTTTAGGTGACTGCTATTGTTCCCAAACGAGTGACACATTCGCTGCATCTCGCACTTGTTATGAACCTTGAGGACGCCGGCAACTCCCCGGCCCGGCTAAGATCCTGTAGATCCAGTCCAGTGTAGATCCAGTCCAGTTTAGATCCAGCCCAGTTTAGATCCAGCCCGGCTTAGATCCTGTAGATCCAGCCCGGCTTGGATCCAGCCCGGCTTGGATCCAGCCCGGCTTGGATCCAGCCCGGCTTGGATCCAGCCCGGCTTAGATCCAGTCCAGCTTGGATCCAGTCTGGCTTGGATCCAGTCCGGTTTAGATCCTGTAGATCCAGCCCGGCTTGGATCCAGCCCGGCTTAGATCCTGTAGATCCAGCCCGGCTTGGATCCAGCCCGGCTTGGATCCAGTCCGGCTAAGATCCAGTCCGGTTTAGATCCAGTCCGGTTTAGATCCAGCCCGGTTTGGATCCAGTCCGGCTAAGATCCAGCCCGGCTTAGATCCAGCCCGGCTTAGATCCAGCCCGGCTTAGATCCAGTCCGGCTTAGATCCTGTAGATCCAGCCCGGCTTGGATCCAGCCCGGCTTGGATCCAGCCCGGCTTGGATCCAGCCCGGTTTAGATCCAGCCCGGTTTGGATCCAGTCGGGCTAAGATCCAGTCCGGCTTAGATCCAGCCCGGCTTAGATCCAGCCCGGTTTGGATCCAGTCGGGCTAAGATCCAGTCCGGCTAAGATCAAGTCCGGTTTAGATCCAGCCCGGCTTAGATCCAGCCCGGCTTGGATCCAGTCCGGCTTAGATCCAGTCCGGCTAAGATCCAGTCCGGTTTAGATCCAGTCCGGTTTAGATCCAGCCCGGTTTGGATCCAGTCCGGCTAAGATCCAGCCCGGCTAAGATCCAGTCCGGTTTAGATCCAGCCCGGTTTGGATCCAGTCCGGCTAAGATCCTGTAGATCCAGCCCGGCTTGGATCCAGCCCGGCTTGGATCCAGTCCGGCTAAGATCCAGTCCGGTTTAGATCCTGTAGATCCAGCCCGGCTTGGATCCAGCCCGGCTTAGATCCTGTAGATCCAGCCCGGCTTGGATCCAGCCCGGCTTGGATCCAGTCCGGCTAAGATCCAGTCCGGTTTAGATCCAGTCCGGTTTAGATCCAGCCCGGTTTGGATCCAGTCCGGCTAAGATCCAGCCCGGCTTAGATCCAGCCCGGCTTAGATCCAGCCCGGCTTAGATCCAGTCCGGCTTAGATCCTGTAGATCCAGCCCGGCTTGGATCCAGCCCGGCTTGGATCCAGCCCGGCTTGGATCCAGCCCGGTTTAGATCCAGCCCGGTTTGGATCCAGTCGGGCTAAGATCCAGTCCGGCTTAGATCCAGCCCGGCTTAGATCCAGCCCGGTTTGGATCCAGTCGGGCTAAGATCCAGACCGGCTAAGATCAAGTCCGGTTTAGATCCAGCCCGGCTTAGATCCAGCCCGGCTTGGATCCAGTCCGGCTTGGATCCAGTCCGGCTTGGATCCAGCCCGGTTAAGATCAGCCCGGCTTAGATCCAGCCTGGCTTAGATCCAGCCCGGCTTAGATCCAGCCCGGCTTAGATCCAGTCCGGCTTAGATCCAGCCCGGCTTAGATCCAGTCCGGCTAAGATCCAGTCCGGTTTAGATCCAGTCCGGTTTAGATCCAGCCCGGTTTGGATCCAGTCCGGCTAAGATCCAGCCCGGCTTAGATCCAGCCCGGCTTGGATCCAGCCCGGCTTAGATCCAGTCCGGCTTAGATCCTGTAGATCCAGCCCGGCTTGGATCCAGCCCGGCTTGGATCCAGCCCGGTTTAGATCCAGCCCGGTTTGGATCCAGTCGGGCTTAGATCCAGTCCGGCTTAGATCCTGTAGATCCAGCCCGGCTTGGATCCAGCCCGGCTTGGATCCAGCCCGGCTTGGATCCAGCCCGGCTTGGATCCAGCCCGGCTTAGATCCAGCCCGGTTTGGATCCAGTCGGTCTAAGATCCAGTCCGGCTAAGATCAAGTCCGGTTTAGATCCAGCCCGGCTTAGATCCAGCCCGGCTTGGATCCAGTCCGGCTTGGATCCAGTCCGGCTTGGATCCAGTCCGGCTTGGATCCAGTCCGGTTTAGATCCAGCCCGGTTTGGATCCAGTCGGGCTAAGATCCAGTCCGGCTAAGATCAAGTCCGGTTTAGATCCAGCCCGGTTTGGATCCAGTCCGGCTTGGATCCAGTCCGGCTAAGATCCAGTCAGGCTAAGATCCAGTCCGGTTAAGATCAGCCCGGCTTAGATCCAGCCCGGCTTAGATCCAGCCCGGCTTAGATCCAGTCCGGCTTAGATCCAGCCCGGCTTAGATCCAGTCCGGCTAAGATCCAGTCCGGTTTAGATCCAGTCCGGTTTAGATCCAGCCCGGTTTGGATCCAGTCCGGCTAAGATCCAGCCCGGCTAAGATCCAGTCCGGTTTGGATCCAGTCCGGCTAAGATCCAGTCCGGCTTGGATCCAGTCGGGCTAAGATCCAGTCCGGTTTAGATCTAGTCCGGTTTAGATCCAGCCCGGCTTAGATCCAGTCCGGCTTAGATCCAGTCCGGCTTGGATCCAGTCCGGCTTGGATCAAGTTACAGGCCGTGTTTTGTCTGCACGAGTGACTTATTGAGCAGGCTGTGAATCAGAGCAAGTGATTATAACCCGGACCTGACTCGTGACTCGTTTTATGGGTTGACGATGTGGACCAGGAACTGAAGAAGTGGTTTTAGGCTGAAGCGGTCGCAGCTCGTCGTCAGGGTGACATCACAAAGAGTCGTCTGCAGCGGTGAACGTCCGAGACACAGATGCATTTTCCACACTTATGTCAAATCCTCCGGCTTCTGACTTCACAATTATTAGTAGAATAAATCCAAATGGGAATATTTGTATGTTTAACTTTGATGTGCTTGAATTGTCAAAAGCCAATTAATGTTTTCATTATGTTTCAAGAGTCAAGAGCGTTTGTTTATTCTGAAATGAAAAGGCATTGTGGGACTACTATGTCTGAAGAGTGTCACAATAACCAACCTACTGTCAAAAGTCGCACAATAAAAATAAATAATACAAATAATAATATTGTGGGCTGTCACAATAAATCAAATTAGAGTTTATTTTGAGGGTAATGGACAATTAATTGCAGAATCGAGAGATGGAGATTTTGAAGGTCCACAGACTCTGAGCAGATAAAAAATGTTTATAATGTTTGTGTTAAATGGAACAAAAATATAGTTTATGTTAATTATGTCATTACTAAAAGAAATGTTCTATTGTTTTGAAATGATAAAAAATAAATAAAAATCTACTCAAATATTGAGTTTGATCAATAGGAGGGAAAATATAAAAAATATATATATTATGTACATATATATATATATATATATATATATATACACACATATACACATATATATATATATACACACATATACATATATATACACATATATACATATATATATACACATATATATATATACACATATATACACATATATACACGTATATATATATATATATATATATATATATATATATACACACATATACATATATATACACATATATACATATATATATACACATATATATATATACACATATATACACATATATACACGTATATATATATATATATATATATATATACACATATATATATATACACATATATATATATATATATACACATATATACACATATATACACGTATATATATATATATATATATACACATATATATATATATACACAATATATATATATATATTATAAAATATAAAAATATATTGCCCACATTGACCAGCCTTACTCAACAACAACAACAACAACAACAACAGAGCCATGATCAATGACCATGACGACATGAAGTAAATTACAGTCATTAAGTCTTTAAAAGCGGCATATCTACAGTTCTGTTCACCTCTCCAACATGTCGCATCACAAATAACGTTCCACGAGATGCACGTGGTGAAAATACGTGAGATTTGCTTATCGTTACATTGCTACATCGCTACAAAGTTTCTGTTTTCTGGGATCCATTTAAATAGTTCAATAGTTCAATAAAGAACCCTTTTGGGAGGTTTTACGACACAACGAACACTGTAGCATCGTTCTGGAAATAAACTAAAGTGGGTCAACTCCTCGAGCCCTGGCACCGATCAAAAGGACTTCACTCGAGTACAATAACGCCTTGGTTACGGGCGGGCACTGGGTAGACTGATTCTATTTTGGGTTTAGCGGGTTAATTCGATGACATAAATGCACTAATTAGAATAGGCTGAATAGAAAGGGGGCAGTTTGTTGATGGTGCAAGGCCGATGTTGGCACGGTGAGATCAGATCACAGCTTTTAACGATTTACCAAGCGTCTTTGCCCAGCGTGACTCCCGTTTCACCCCAAAAGACGACAGGCCAAAGGTGTCTTCCAAAACATAAGACACGGACACATTTCTGATCATAATTTGACATGTTCAGGAGCACGCCCCACAATCTAAGCAGCTCTGAAGGAAAGTTATCACAGATTTAAACTTATGGCTATTGCATCTAGCTCAAAGGCAACGTGTCCTTGCAGAGCTGTAGGTGTTCACATGGTCTTGGGGGAGACTTTGGGGGCACTTGGGACTTACAAAAATGAAGAGATTAATTAATTCCGGTGATTAAAAATGATCTAGAGTGGATTTTTATGATGGACTGCGTGTGGTTGTGTGGACTATGATAGCATTGAAACATTTGTCTCACCTTGTACTTGGCCGTGAGCTGCTCCGTGGCCTCCTGCTCCTTCCTCAGGTCTCCCATCATCCTCTCCTTCTCTCCCAGGAGCCTCTGCTTCTCCTCTGTCAACAGGAATCGATCTCCTCTGATGGCCTCCTTCTCGAGTTCCAGCCTCTGCTCCTGCAGCATCACATAATCCTCTCCCTCTTTCTCCTCGTAGTCCTCCTCTCCCGCCGTGTCCTCGTCGCCGTCCCTGTCCCAAACGTCTCCATCTTTCTTCTGCTCGTTTCTCCACTTTCTGTGGTTGAGCTGCGCCCTCAGCCTGGCAATCTCCTTTTGAAACTCTCGCAAAAGGGCATCTTTGGGATCTTCATTGACTCGAGGTTGGTTATGGATGTTCTTGGCCCGATTGGCGTACCTTAAAGTAGTTAGTGTTTCGTCGTAGTGTTGTGGGGCTGGACCTAAGGTGGCAACCATGACCGTTTTGGCGTTCCCACCTAAAGAGTCTTGTAGAAGTCTGGTTAACTTTGAATCCCTGTACGGGACATGTCCACTTCTACCGTCGGCCAACGCTGAAATGACATTACCTAGTGCAGATAGCGATAAGTTGATCTTAGCAGCTTCTTTCAGGCGCTCTCCTTGCACTCCTGTCTTGGCTTGTCGTTCGCTACCTGCAAGGTCCACCAAATTCAAACGTCCCACGCGGATATGCTTCCTTCCATCTGGCCCAGGTTGGCTACACTCCACTGTAATCAAAAATAACGCGTGGGATCTTGACGAATGTTCGTTCATGTCTGTTGCTCCGACTGCCCTGGCTTGGTTCCCCATATTCATAAGTTCTTCTATTTCTTTGATGCTTTTGCAAACACAGGACGTAAGATCTCGAACGTACACGCCAGTCTCAGGACTCTCCCTGAGCTCCAGCCTGGTATTTGCATGGATTGGATCTAGAAGGTCCCGGATCTCCTCAAGGTAGATCTCCAAGTAGGATGCCCGCACAAGATACTGCTTGTCTGACTGAGAGCGTGAAATGTGGGTGAAGATATGGTCAAAAGCGTTTGGGATTACACCTCTTTTGTCAGGGTCCATCCATGCCCCTTGCATGGTGTAAGTCTTACCAGTCCCGGTTTGGCCATAGGCAAAAATTGTGCCATTAAAACCATCAAGAACCGAGTCTATCAATGGCTGGAAGCTCTCGTCGTAAAGATCTCGTTGTTTGGAGTTGGCGTCGTAAACAGCGTCAAACGTGAACGTCTTTAGGGGCTCGCTAGGGGGCGCACGGGGGTTTCTGAGGATGACCTGCCCCAGCTTCAAATCCATTTGGAGGATTCCACCTGCAGGCCCATTGGTGTCCTCTTTTCGGTTCAAAGGCCGGCATCGTACTACCACCTTTATGCATTCGCTGCTTTTGCTTTTAGACATGATTGGTTTGCGCCTCCTGAATTCCTTCTTGATGATAAAATGGATGACACGCTATACCCTAATCTTGGATCAATAATATTCCCGTTTCCTGTTAAAAGGGGGTGGGTTTTAAATTATTCAAAACATCCTCGTGTTTTCTGAGCCATAACACGGGGAAAATGCGACATCCACTTAAAATATCCTAACAAAGACCAACAATTATATGTTCCAATGTGAATAGCTAATTAATGTATAATTAGCTTTATAGACAAACGCTGAGAACCTCACGCACAGGATCGACGCTCCATCGCAGTCCCGCCAAACGTCCCGCTGTGATTTGATTTAAAACAAGCATTCCTGAGAATGACAGCGGTAAAAATGAATAAAAAGCATCATCCAGATAAAGCAGAAGATCCGCAGCAGCGCGCTGTCCGCATCCTCCTGCCGTCTGTCTTTTACAGGCTCCAGTGCGGGATCCAGTCATTTCAACACCACACCCCACATCACTGCAGAGGCGCACAAAGCATCATGGGAAATGGAGTTTTCTCAAATATAGGCTAATAAGGATTGCTGGAGCGTATTGTCCTATATTGGACTCACTCAGTACCATTTTATTTTTTCTATCGTTAATATAATTAACTGATATTATTCAAAACGCAGCAGCAAACCATATAATGCAATCATTAACTAATATTAGATATAAATGTTAATGGTTTTAAAACTTTATTAAAAGATAAAAATCCGGCCAGGGTTGAAATGTCTAGTTTGCTTTTTATTACAAAGAATGGGAAGCGAATACATTTTCTATCTTCAAAACTGAATTTGAGCTTATAATTATAATTTGTGGTAAAGTAAGCAAAATCTATAAAAATAAAAAATCTATAATGAGGTCAATAATTCTGTAAGTATTTGTCCAGTAAACTTATAAATTAGAAGGTTGCCTTCATCAAAATGTGTCAATTATATTCTTTTATTAAATACACAAATAATACAATAGTTAATTTAAACCAGGCTCTGATATCGCTCATACATATCTGAGTGTTTTAAAAGGATCTATACTGGTGGAAAATAAATAGGCCGATGCTAAATGTATAACCAGCTTCTACGCACAGAGCTAAGAAGCCAAAATAACCCAAATTAAATCTTAATTGATAAATAATCAGGTTGCTCATTTTATCTTAGCTTTAACGCAGCACAGCAGCACCACATTGTGGATGAAACAAAACAAACTCATGTCTGACCCATGTTTGTACATTTCTTCTTTTCTGGATATTTAGGCTACTTCATTGATGTTCTGTATGTTTGTATTCTTCAATATTATTCTATAACCTTCTCTGAAGATAAGCAGACAAAAATATGACATCGGGGTTTGAGAGAGCACAATCTTGTGGCCCCAGTGTTGGAATGGTGTGTTAAGAACTGATATCACTTTTTCCACGCTGATGTGACTTTAAAAATGTAAGTTTCAGTAAATGCAATGGTTTCTTTTCAATGGGAGTAATATCATATAGTTGTTTGCAAAAGTGTTCAAACTCTTGGAAATTTTTTTCACGTCACGACCTCAAATTCAAATAAATTGTACTGGCATTTTTTGTGAAAGAGCAACACAAAGCAACACAACGTTGAGAAGTGGAAGGGAAATTATACTTGATTTACAGGAGTGTTCAGCCCCTTTACCTAAGTGCAACCTACTGCTGTCAAAAGATGCCTGATGCTGAAAGATTGAACGTTGACCTAATGATACAATCGATTCTCTCTGTTCTGTGAAGGCCACAAAAGTTTGTGAAGAGAATGTTGAGGAGTAAACAGCATCATGAAATCCAAGAGCACACCAGACAGCTCAGGGTGGTGAAGTTTAATGTAGGGTTAGATTTACCAATCTTTGAACATCTCACGGAGCATCGTTCAATCCATCATCCGAAAGTGAAAAGACTATATATGTATACATTCATTATCCTCTTGATGCTTCTATTATTCTGTTGACACTTACAACAGCTGACCATGAGTCAGTGTTGAGGTACTAGTTGTTATGCCAACAAGTGACATAGAACAAGATTTAGAGTTTAGAGAGGAGCAGTTAATTTGCCAGTTATAGATTTATTTTGGACATGTATTTATTTTGGTATCCTGTTGATTTTAGTATAAATATGGTTAACACATTTTATTTATTAATTTTTTTATTTTACTTTCTTGTATTTTCCTTGTCAAATCATGTCTGTACTTGGCAGAAGTTAGCGGGGCATACTCCACATTCCTGAGGAGTGTCAGAGAATCAGGCTGCGCTGACAAGCGGAAGAAGGACGAGTTGAACTACATGCATTGTATTTAGTATTTTAAAAGTCTATGTCTATTCTATAGGCCGATCTTTTAAATAGGCTATGCCAAAGGCTTTTTATTTGATAAATAAATGCATACATAAATAGTTTAATGAATGATCATTGCATTAATTAATACATATAGTTATGTTATGACTGTATGTCATAACGCCGTAATAAAAGATTGCTGTTATAGGAGCCTTATTGAATGCATCATATAACGGGATAAATGTCCTGACCGGTGCAGAAGACAGAGAAATGGGAAACGCCCGTCACAAGGGCAGAAGTACTTATATTTATGACATCACTTGGCCTGACTCACAGCTGGGATAGTCACCGCTTCAAATGCCAACTTTTGCTATTACAATTGAAACACACCCCGGCTTTTAGTGATCCGCGCGAAACCAGCCGCCATGTTGGGTCTTTGGATAAATGTCACAAGTAAAGCAAAAGGAGATTTGAGCCCGCATGTCCGAATAACTTACGCAGTAACATTTGCCCTTTCTGTCAATCTAAGGCACGCCCTGTTACCTCTGGACGTCTCCCAGAAGAGCCAATCAGATGAGAGTAGACGATGACATGACAGGTCAACTGGCGAATCAGTAGAGTGCATTTTGACACGGAGGGCGGGACGTAGGCGTGGCTTTCAGACTAGGGTGTCGCCCTGGACGAGGCCGCATTCTCAGGCGACGGTTGTCGTCTCTGTGTTTTAGCGGCTATCTCTCCTGAACAAACGAAAGAACCACGGGCCCGGCAGTGCAATTCAGGCTTTCACGCTGAGGTTTTGTCCACACTCTTCCGGAGCCGAGCTTTTGGTGGGGCTGGTATGTCGGGGTGTGCTGAGAATTTGAATTAGCTCGCCGCTAGTTTGAAGAAAGAGTGAGCAGGGCAGAGAGAGGAGCCATTTTGTTCTGACTGTGTGGGAGAAGAGAAAGAGTGGAAAAGAACACTCGCACGGGAGCCGCGGCCGCTTTTGCTTTGTGTTGTTGTGCCGTGGTGGGAAACGGCCCGGATCGGAACACGTACAACGCCGTCGGACACGAAGTTTGGACACGTAACTTGTGCGGTAATTTAGCCAACTAGCTTGCCAAGGCTAATCAACAATTCCCAGATTGTCGAGTGTGTGTAAAGAGTGCGGCAGAAGTGGCTTTGTTGGCAGTGGAGCTGGCTTTAGACCGCACATAGGCGTGTTTAGCTTTTATTTTATTTCCCTTTTTGTTTTTGTGTTCGTCCGGGTAAAACGCGAAGCTTTGTCAAATGGCGAAGAAGACGTACGACTTGCTGTTCAAGCTGCTGCTGATCGGAGACTCGGGCGTGGGGAAAACCTGCGTGTTGTTCCGCTTCTCCGACGACGCCTTCAACACCACCTTCATCTCCACCATAGGTAAAACACACAAACAAACACACAGTGGCACAGCTGGGTCTGGTTTCCTCACTAAATGTGGCTTTGATTAGCCCTGACAGCTGAGTGACTTTGGGCCACGGGCGCTTTTACTTGGCGAGCGAAAAAACCCACGCAATCGAGACATTTGACCGGCCACAGTCTTTATTTTAAACGCATAATGTAAACATCGGCGACATTCACTTGACTTTGTGCTTTATTCAAATGGAAGTGACCGTTTTTTTTGCGGTGCGATGATCCGCTGTCACGTAAATTGACCCGGTGGCTAATGCTAAGTGCTAACGGTTTGCACAGAGTTGCGCCGCTGTGAATTATTATTATTATACGTACGCGAAAAGCTTTCAAACTAAAAGACGTTTTGCAGCCGTGTTGTCCACGTACAACTTTTGTGATTCGTCTTAAACTTGTCAGCTGCAATAACTTGGTAAGAAATGGGCCTAAGAAGTGTTGACTTCGTGCAGCTGAGTAATTGGGCCATTTGCTTCACTAAGTGCCACGGAAATAATGTCTTGTTCATCTTGTTGACTTGTTGAATAGAAAACTTGGCGGGGATTTTGAAGGATTCTTGGAAAAACACCGCATTGCAAACCGATACATACTCATAACTGTAGATATTAAGAGTGAAACTGATCATGGGACCCAGAACAAAGTCGTTTTACAGTCGTTACTGGATCAAATTGAGCCTCTCCCTGGTTTGAATAGTTCATCCAGAGTCTATCCTGCACTAAAGTACCTCACATGGGTCAAATACGTCAACCGTTCACGCTCATTAAAGACTGCACTAAGTGTCCATGTGTACGAATACTGTAACTTAATATTGTGACTGGATTTATGCTGCTGATGTCCCGAGCTGCAGGTTCAATCCTGTTTTTGTGTGTTTCCAGTCTTCTGTGTGAGGAAGATCTGACCATAAACACACAGACTTTGACACTTTCACTTGGATTTGTTGAGACCCAGAACGACTCCATAGGCCAGTCCCCATAATTACTATATTGACTATCATTCAATAAAATTACAGTTGGAGTATGATTTATTGGGGCAAATTAAGGGTCAAATAAGTACTTCTGGAACAAATAATAGATTCTACTATTATTGCAGTTCATGTGTTTATAACGCTGTTTCGATTAGATGGTTTTTCGTAATATTTTTCTTTAGCAATATAGCACAGTTTAAAATGTGTTATTGTGACAACTTTGTGGATTTTGTGGATTCTGTACTTTTCGTCAGGCTACAGCGATCACTGTGACTTTGTATTTCTAGAGGTTAATTTAACGCCAATACTTCATGTGGAAAATCTAACCTTAAAGAAAACCATAGAAAGTCTGTTAAGAGTGAGAGTTAAGAGTCATAGATGTCATAGATGAATCACACGTGGACACAAATCATTTCGAGATATTTTGTTATTGTGGGTCATTCGTGTCATAACTTTATCAGCTTGAATCACAGCTTGTCAACAGATCTTGCTTAACGATGTCCATTGAGCGAAAAACTACAACTGTATTGGTCTGAATATCTCCTTTTTAACTCCCCGATTCGTTAAGGGAAAACGCAGGTCTAAATCATTTTTTAAAGACCTATTTCGTCCACTTCAACACCAGGCCACCTTTAATCAACCTAAAGATGAATTGTATTGAGCTTCTATTGAGTGAGATGAGACTGGATAAAGAAAGCCTTGTCTAAACACCTATTTGAGAACACGTGTGACACAAAGGTGAGTCATACAGTGTTGCTACATCTGCCTGTAACCAGCGTTTTGCAAAAGCACAGTTTAATGAATGTAGGACAAAGTTCCAATGTGAAAAACCATTTGCGTCATGTCTTTGCCCTCAATATGGGACTTTGGTTTTGTTGGGGGTTTTGAATGCAGAAGTGAATGTTTAGGATACATTTTTCACGGTTATTCATTAATAAACAATATTAATCCATATTGTCGCATAGTTCAGAGCGACTGGGTTTGATTCTTGTTCCTCCGGTGTTTTCCGGCTGCTTCTTTCAAACGTACTAGGTCCTGTGCCGTAATCAGTCAATCATGATGTAGATTTATAGATTGGAACCGGCTGTGATTGTTGTAAATCGAGTTATTTGATTAAGCCTGCCAAAACACTTTACTACAGTACAGTATTAAAAGTGATTGTGTTTTTTATTCAATTATAAAAACCCTCAAGGACTGCCCCAGGACCTGTTCCCGTCGGCCCCTCCTCAGGCAAAGACCGGGAGGGCTCTCGCTCTCAAACCTTTATGATTACCCTCAAGTCTGGCATAAAGTGAACGATAAATGAACTTAGTACAGTCTTTCCTCGCCATTTTCACCCTTTTCTTGTCATATATTTGGCCATTAGCGTAAAAGCAGTGGAGACGTCTGTCCCGGCTGCGGTGGATGTGTCGCTCTGTTGTTCCACGTCACTAGTGGTTTAATAAAAGAAGAACAGGGCCAAACACGAACAGTGAACTAGAGACATTTGAAATGTGGAGACACTAAGTTCACAGACTGAGATGCGCAGCTGTCTCTCAAAATACCCCCTGGAAACCCCCTGGCCTTCCTCATCGTCTTCCCCACAGTTCTTCTTCTCCCTTCAGAGCCAAGGGTTTGGTGAAGGCCGTCATGTGACACGTGTCCGTCATGTCACGGTCATGTCAATGGTCCAGTGTTGATCCCAGACTCTGCTTCCTCTGTTCAGAGCTGCACCATCCATTCATGTGGAACTCCTTTTATTTGTGCTCTAAATGTCTTCTGATCTGTGTGGACACTTTTCTTTAACCTTTTAATTATCGCATTTCATTTTTATTGTTGATTGTTTAGTGATGATTAAATTGGCTAAATGGAAATATAAAGCGTGTTGGTGCTGCTCAAGTGTCTTCATAATAAACCGTGTAATTACTCGCGCAACACACTACATGCCTCTCTTTATATGGGGTCTTTTGCAGCTGAGCCATTGCACAATGTGCATATTTTCTTGACAGTTCTCCAAGAAAAACACCGCTTTTTCTTGGACCAGTTCAGCATGTGTCATGAAACGTTTCCTCCCTTCATATGATCTCATGGATGTAATGCTAAGCCGGGGTTAGAGCTAATGAATGTGCTGTATCATATAAAGCTCTGAGTCCCGCCCTCTCTCTGGGGCCGTGGGGCGTTCACTAAATTCTGTGACTCACTCTTTGGCTTCACTCTTCATTTGACCCGCTCAGTGCACAGCTGTGTGACATCCTCCTGACCAGTGTGACCCAGGCACACATTTCAGATGGTTAAAGTCAGAACAGGCTATCATGAGACATCTAATTAAAAATATGTCTTGTAATTAAGATGTTGTGACTTAATCCACTGCTTCTCAGTCAGTGCTGTCCAGTGATGTGCACACGGCGATGACTCGGTTATAAATATGGCACCGCTTTGCTCAGAAGTGAAATATTTTAAACTAAACCCTCTGAGACGGCTTGGTTTCAGAGCTCTGTTACTAAAACGACGCACTGGTGGTGGAGACTTGGGTCTCGTCTGTGCTCTGACAGATGCTTTGTGTTCATGCTCTGGTGTTTGGACAAAAGTCAAACCCATTAACCTGCACGTTTTGTCTTTTCTTTCAGGAATAGACTTCAAGATCAAAACGGTCGAATTACAAGGAAAAAAGATCAAACTACAGATTTGGTAAGAAATCTAACTAAAGCTGAATTATATTTATATTTTTACACATTTCTGTAGCGGCTGGTGCTTTGAATGAATGTGGTGACTTTTGAATATCAAGGTCACAGTATCTTGAAAGTGAAGTAAGTAAATAAAACATGAAATTAATGTTTTCAAGCCTCTTTCCTTCCTCGTTTCTTCTGCTCGTGTTCGTGGTAAAATATGTTTGACAGAGACTTCCCCGGGTCCAAAACTCTGCTCCAAAAGGAAATGCTTGCGTCCCTCCAGGATCTGTCTGCTCTGCATCTGGACACACATGCTTCTACTGGGCCTGGTAGTCACGGGTTCCCTCACCATGCGATGCACCATGAGATCAGGACTCCATTTTGCCATACGTGCGATAATCGATGTATTGCTTGTGATATTCTACCATATATCACCTTTTTTAAAGAACCAAATACCGTATTTTCCGGATTATAAGTCACACCTGCCAAAAAATAGAGAAGAAAAAAACGTAGTTGCATTTTTGGGGGAAATTTATTTGATAAAGTCAAAGAACATCTTGAAATGCGATTTAAAATAATAGATTAGTGCAGTGTTCTCGCTGGGCTGAGGTTGAAGGATGGCAGTGGGATCATGGTGAATAGGTGTACGTATGCTAACGTAGCACATTCAGCTACATGACGCATAGACGACAAACTGTGGTAAGTGTCTGGTATGTTAAAGTAACATATTAACAGTTATTCAGATAACTATAGCATAAAGATCATGCTAACAAGTTTACCAAAGCATCAGTTTTACCCCAAATCACTAAATCCATAGAATTCTTCTTCCTCGGTGTCACTTCTAAACAGCAGTGGGTCTGTTCTTCAACAGCAGACAATAGACACCGCACGGCAAAAGCACAAGCATCAACCGAGTTCAGTTTACAGTCGTGCGCTGAAGAGAAAGCTGCGTTCATACCTCAAATATCTTCCTTGTTGAAGACTTTGGTTTGGTCCTGTTCTAGTCCAGGTTTAGTTCAAGGATTAGCCTCGGTTTAGTCCCAATTTTGATGCAGTGTTTGCGTAAGTGTGAACACAGCCTCAACGTTGTTTTGACGAGTTCTGATTTGACCCATACATACATTACTGGACATGTTACTCTGCACAACTAATCACAACCAATATGTCACTTCGAAACAATTCTGCAAACTCTGGAGGTAGAAGTGCCTCTTCTTCTGCGTCGCTTAGAGCCTAGAGCGCCCTCTTGTGGTTGTCAGTGTAAAATGCTATTGCCAGTGTGAAAATAACTTATCACAAGTCGCTCCAGAGTATAAATCGCAGCCCGGACAATTTATAATCCTGAAAATACGGTACATTTTAACTAAATTTTCCCATGTTTCCTTGGTGCTGCAGTGATACCTTTGGTACACTCCTAGTTTCTACACTTTGATTCTGCCTAAAGTCCATAATGAATAAATAAATTAAGCCCAGCCACTTTTCAAATGTACAAATGGCACAAACCTTTCACAGAAGTCTCAAAAGCCGAATCGCAAACCGCCCAATAAACTTTTCTTGAGGGGTTTTCGCTCGATTTTTTTTTTAAATCGCAAAGAGTGATAATCTTATGATCGTCCTGTGGTTTTAGACGTAGCCCTGCAATGCTTTTGTTTCAGCGTGAATGTGTGTAATTTGTGCTGCAGTCCACTTGGCTTTTGGTTGGGGAAAAAAAGTGAAATCACATGAATAAATGCCAGTGAAAGGTTAGTTCAAAGTGCTGCTCTTTAGAAAGGGATTTTGTGATTTCGTGTTGTTCTGGACCAAAGCGCAGCAGTTTGTCGTGTGCGCTGTCACTCGTTTAAAACTGTGTGATTTTTTTTTGTGCAATGTTCAGGTTTGCAGCTTTTGAAACGACATTTAAACTTGGAGCATGTTTTAATATTCAAATGATTAAAACAAAATGCAGGATCAGAATATTGTCTAGAATTGGAACTATTCAAAATTACCCCAAAAGGGAAAGAAGTGTCCAGTGTCTTCCAAACAAGAGTACTAAGTGATATTTGAAGTGATTTGAAAGTGACATTGTAGGCACGTTTTAAACCATTGTAGGGACGTTTTGGCATATTCCTGATACAACTATGATGCAAAAAAGAAGTGTGGATAACCCAGCCCTAGTGTCATCTTTATTAGACTTAACTCAGACTCTCATTATTACAAAGCTTAAAGGTGTTTTACAAAACGCAGGTTCACAATCATGTTCAGTCATCAGCACAGTTCAATTATTTTATTTCAGATGAATGAGTAGAACAATGTTGCTTATAGAAACGGTCCTCATTATTCAGGTTGTAACTGAAATCCTCTCAATGAAACAATCGTTTGAGCAGAATGAGACCTGGGCCTGTCAATAAATGGAAGATGGATATACTTTATTTTTGGGCTCAATATTTATGTGTACATTATGTTTACACTTTTCATTCTGCCATTCATTTGTTGCAGCTCATGTCTAACATTTTTAACATGAATATGATTCATGTAGAAAATTGTTTACGGGGATTATGCAGCTGTAAATGTAGAGTTTCAGTTGCCTACTGTAGGTTGAACGAGATGTTTCTGTGTTATGGTCCATACTGTTCGGATATAAATATTTAAATGGATCTACTTCTTGTGGCACTGATCTGTTTTGCTGTGACTGGTTTGTTGGAGATTAGGCTGAATCTTGTGTTGTGTGTGTTTCAGGGACACAGCAGGACAGGAGCGGTTTCACACCATCACCACCTCCTACTACAGAGGCGCCATGGGCATCATGCTGGTGTATGACATCACCAACGCCAAGAGCTTTGAAAACATCAGCAAATGGCTCCGTAATATCGACGAGGTAAAGCACCAGAGGAGTGTCATTTATAAAGCTGTATGTGGGGTCTCTGAGTAGAAAAGTGTATTAGAAGTGCTCAAATGGACTCGGCCCAAGGCCGAGTGCCGCTGCGGCAGGAAGTTCATTGTGTCGACTTACGACCTCAAGACTTGTTGTACTTTTACTGTGACAAATATGTGAAAGATTCTATTCTCCCCTTGAGTTACAACCTGGAGCTGAGACCTGCACTATATTCTATACCTGCACAGTCGTTAAACCAGTCGTGAGAAGTCCAGCGTCTAAGTAGCTCCAGCAACAGTAAAGGTCTGACGGGTTTGAATTAAGGCACTGGTGCCCACTTGTAACATGAGATATTTACAATAATACAATAAACGCGCTCCCCTCTGTTCCCCTCTCGCTCCCCTCTCGCTCCCCTCTCGCTCCCCTCTCGCTCCCCTCTCGCTCCCCTCTCGCTCCCCTCTCGCTCCCCTCTCGCTGGTGTGTCTGAGAGTCTTGTTTGTTTTGCAGCACGCAAACGAGGATGTGGAGAGGATGCTGCTGGGCAACAAGTGTGACATGGAGGACAAGAGGGTCGTACCCAAAGCCAAGGGGGAGCAGGTGCGCCTTTACCCTGCCACACAGACACGCCTTTACCCTGCCACACAGACACGCCTTTAACCTGCCACACAGACACGCCTTTACCCTGCCACACAGACACGCCTTTACCCTGCCACACAGACACGCCTTTAACCTGCCACACAGACACGCCTTTAACCTGCCACACAGACACGCCTTTAACCTGCCACACAGACACGCCTTTAACCTGCCACACAGACACGCCTTTACCCTGCCACACAGACACGCCTTTACCCTGCCACACAGACACGCCTTTAACCTGCCACACAGACACGCCTTTAACCTGCCACACAGACACGCCTTTAACCTGCCACACACACGCCTTTAACCTGCCACACAGACACGCCTTTACCCTGCCACACAGACACGCCTTTACCCTGCCACACAGACACGCCTTTACCCTGCCACACAGACACGCCTTTAACCTGCCACACAGACACGCCTTTAACCTGCCACACAGACACGCCTTTACCCTGCCACACAGACACGCCTTTACCCTGCCACACAGACACGCCTTTAACCTGCCACACAGACACGCCTTTACCCTGCCACACAGACACGCCTTTAACCTGCCACACAGACACGCCTTTAACCTGCCACACAGACACGCCTTTACCCTGCCACACAGACACGCCTTTACCCTGCCACACAGACACGCCTTTACCCTGCCACACAGACACGCCTTTACCCTGCCACACAGACACGCCTTTACCCTGCCACACAGACACGCCTTTACCCTGCCACACAGACACGCCTTTACCCTGCCACACAGACACGCCTTTAACCTGCCACACACACGCCTTTAACCTGCCACACAGACACGCCTTTACCCTGCCACACAGACACGCCTTTACCCTGCCACACAGACACGCCTTTACCCTGCCACACAGACACGCCTTTACCCTGCCACACAGACACGCCTTTACCCTGCCACACAGACACGCCTTTACCCTGCCACACAGACACGCCTTTACCCTGCCACACAGACACGCCTTTACCCTGCCACACAGACACGCCTTTACCCTGCCACACAGACACGCCTTTACCCTGCCACACAGACACGCCTTTACCCTGCCACACAGACACGCCTTTACCCTGCCACACAGACACGCCTTTACCCTGCCACACAGACACGCCTTTACCCTGCCACACAGACACGCCTTTACCCTGCCACACAGACACGCCTTTACCCTGCCACACAGACACGCCTTTACCCTGCCACACAGACACGCCTTTACCCTGCCACACAGACACGCCTTTACCCTGCCACACAGACACGCCTTTACCCTGCCACACAGACACGCCTTTACCCTGCCACACAGACACGCCTTTACCCTGCCACACAGACACGCCTTTACCCTGCCACACAGACACGCCTTTACCCTGCCACACAGACACGCCTTTACCCTGCCACACAGACACGCCTTTAACCTGCCACACAGACACGCCTTTACCCTGCCACACAGACACGCCTTTACCCTGCCACACAGACACGCCTTTACCCTGCCACACAGACACGCCTTTACCCTGCCACACAGACACGCCTTTACCCTGCCACACAGACACGCCTTTACCCTGCCACACAGACACGCCTTTACCCTGCCACACAGACACGCCTTTAACCTGCCACACAGACACGCCTTTACCCTGCCACACACACGCCTTTACCCTGCCACACACACGCCTTTAACCTGCCACACAGACACGCCTTTACCCTGCCACACAGACACGCCTTTACCCTGCCACACAGACACGCCTTTACCCTGCCACACAGACACGCCTTTACCCTGCCACACAGACACGCCTTTACCCTGCCACACAGACACGCCTTTACCCTGCCACACAGACACGCCTTTACCCTGCCACACAGACACGCCTTTACCCTGCCACACAGACACGCCTTTACCCTGCCACACAGACACGCCTTTACCCTGCCACACAGACACGCCTTTACCCTGCCACACAGACACGCCTTTAACCTGCCACACAGACACGCCTTTACCCTGCCACACACACGCCTTTACCCTGCCACACACACGCCTTTAACCTGCCACACAGACACGCCTTTACCCTGCCACACAGACACGCCTTTACCCTGCCACACAGACACGCCTTTACCCTGCCACACAGACACGCCTTTACCCTGCCACACAGACACGCCTTTACCCTGCCACACAGACACGCCTTTACCCTGCCACACAGACACGCCTTTACCCTGCCACACAGACACGCCTTTACCCTGCCACACAGACACGCCTTTACCCTGCCACACAGACACGCCTTTACCCTGCCACACAGACACGCCTTTACCCTGCCACACAGACACGCCTTTACCCTGCCACACAGACACGCCTTTACCCTGCCACACAGACACGCCTTTACCCTGCCACACAGACACGCCTTTACCCTGCCACACAGACACGCCTTTACCCTGCCACACAGACACGCCTTTAACCTGCCACACAGACACGCCTTTACCCTGCCACACAGACACGCCTTTAACCTGCCACACAGACACGCCTTTAACCTGCCACACAGACACGCCTTTAACCTGCCACACAGACACGCCTTTACCCTGCCACACAGACACGCCTTTACCCTGCCACAGACACGCCTTTACCCTGCCACAGACACGCCTTTACCCTGCCACACACACGCCTTTACCCTGCCACACAGACACGCCTTTACCCTGCCACACACACGCCTTTAACCTGCCACACACACGCCTTTACCCTGCCACACAGACACGCCTTTACCCTGCCACACAGACACGCCTTTACCCTGCCACACAGACACGCCTTTACCCTGCCACACAGACACGCCTTTACCCTGCCACACAGACACGCCTTTACCCTGCCACACAGACACGCCTTTACCCTGCCACACAGACACGCCTTTACCCTGCCACACAGACACGCCTTTACCCTGCCACACAGACACGCCTTTACCCTGCCACACAGACACGCCTTTACCCTGCCACACAGACACGCCTTTACCCTGCCACACAGACACGCCTTTACCCTGCCACACAGACACGCCTTTACCCTGCCACACAGACACGCCTTTACCCTGCCACACAGACACGCCTTTACCCTGCCACACAGACACGCCTTTACCCTGCCACACAGACACGCCTTTACCCTGCCACACAGACACGCCTTTACCCTGCCACACAGACACGCCTTTAACCTGCCACACAGACACGCCTTTAACCTGCCACACAGACACGCCTTTACCCTGCCACACAGACACGCCTTTACCCTGCCACACAGACACGCCTTTACCCTGCCACACAGACACGCCTTTACCCTGCCACACAGACACGCCTTTACCCTGCCACACAGACACGCCTTTAACCTGCCACACAGACACGCCTTTAACCTGCCACACAGACACGCCTTTAACCTGCCACACAGACACGCCTTTAACCTGCCACACAGACACGCCTTTAACCTGCCACACAGACACGCCTTTACCCTGCCACACAGACACGCCTTTACCCTGCCACACAGACACGCCTTTACCCTGCCACACAGACACTTGCCACACAGACACGCCTTTACCCTGCCACACAGACACGCCTTTACCCTGCCACACAGACACGCCTTTACCCTGCCACACAGACACGCCTTTACCCTGCCACACAGACACGCCTTTACCCTGCCACACAGACACGCCACACAGACACGCCTTTACCCTGCCACACAGACACGCCTTTACCCTGCCACACAGACACGCCTTTACCCTGCCACACAGACACGCCTTTAACCTGCCACACAGACACGCCTTTAACCTGCCACACAGACACGCCTTTACCCTGCCACACAGACACGCCTTTACCCTGCCACACAGACACGCCTTTAACCTGCCACACAGACACGCCTTTAACCTGCCACACAGACACGCCTTTAACCTGCCACACAGACACGCCTTTAACCTGCCACACAGACACGCCTTTAACCTGCCACACAGACACGCCTTTACCCTGCCACACAGACACGCCTTTACCCTGCCACACAGATAGCCTTTACCCTGCCACACAGACACGCCTTTACCCTGCCACACAGACACGCCTTTAACCTGCCACACAGACACGCCTTTAACCTGCCACACAGACACGCCTTTAACCTGCCACACAGACACGCCTTTACCCTGCCACACAGACACGCCTTTACCCTGCCACACAGACACGCCTTTACCCTGCCACACAGACACGCCTTTAACCTGCCACACAGACACGCCTTTACCCTGCCACACAGACACGCCTTTAACCTGCCACACAGACACGCCTTTAACCTGCCACACAGACACGCCTTTAACCTGCCACACAGACACGCCTTTAACCTGCCACACAGACACAACCTGCCGTATACTAAACCTCAGACTATCACCCACATGCACCAGGGTGATGAACATTCTTTCATCTGTAAATAATCTCCACAGGACGTCCTCAGTTCAGATCTATATGAGTAAAAATCTCATTCACGTTCTGAACAACTAATCGATTCATAATAAACGCTTGAATAAATGCTAGACTAATCAATTACTAAAATAATCGTTAGTTGCAGCCCTAAAATACAGCACAGTTTCAGAGTGTAATGTTATACCTGTGGAGATTATTACTCGGGATTTGACGATATTGGAAATATTGCAATAGCAAATTTGCTGTAATATCGTCTGCTCTCAATATTAAACGGCATGAATTTGAATAAAAAATACTAGTTCTGAGTTGGCTTCAGTGGAAAACAAAGGGCTTTGAAACATAGTTTGAAACACTTCTCCAGAGTGACATCTAATGGTTTGTTTAAGTACTATCACATCTACAGTAGGGCTGTGTTCAAAATACAAAATAAAACTTTTCAATAACGTTAATTTATTACAAATTGTCCGGGCGGCCGTTTAGGAGCTCCCTCCTGTAGAGGGCGGTAAACAGCGCGGAACTACTGAGACACACACACCGTGCACCAGCGTGTACACAGGCCTGAAGAAGAGCTTTTGGCTCGAAACGTCGCTACTGTTACACGCCTCCCTTTTCCATTCTATTTGATTTCTTTTTTCATTGATTTCATTCCTTTCACCCCTTTTTATTTTATACAAATTCAACACAGCCCCGGAGCTAACTTAGCCCCGAGACTGCCATTTTAGCCCCGGAGCTAACACAGCCCCGACGCCACCACAACAGCTGAACCGGAGGCAAAAAAACGGACACAAACCTGACACCAACATCACACACCTCTTCCCTACTCTACACTACATAAACCGAACGGTTAAACAATAAAACCGAGCGGTTAAACAATACGACTATCCAACAGGGCCCCGCTGAGCGCCTGTTAGAACAGAGGGTCAACAGACTCTCACACATTACACACCAGATAAACCACGTCCATTTACTCCTTATGGACCCACGAAGGACCCGCCCGCCCCCCGCGACAGGGGAGTGGGGCAAGGCCAACCAGACCCCACAGGTTAACTACTTCCAGGAGTATCCCAGTCCAGCTGAGGCCAGCGCATTGCCGGTCCCCACTAGGGGATGGGCCCCTACTTTTTCACTATTAGAAGGCTAATTAAGATGGCCATGTTTACATTCATTCAAGTTACTGCTACTATTTATTTTGTTCAGACCTTGCCAATTGTTTGGCAACTTTACTTGAATGTGTTCTTTGCATAAGCTTTGAGGATAAACATGAAAATTCATGCTTTTTCTTATCCGGAATAAAACAAATGCCCATTTGGTAAACTTTAAGACCCTTTTTTCAAAAAAGTATCGGGATACGTATCGTAATGAGGGAATTGTATCGGGATACGTATCGTATCGCGACCCCTGTATCGGGATACGTATCGTATTGCGAGGGTCTTGGCAATACCCAGCCCTAATCTACAGTGGTTCAAACCACATTCTATGTGCTGTGGTTGCCAACAAAATAACACATTTTAGTTGTGTGTATTATTGAGGAAACTGTTTCAAGAATATCATGAATATAAAAATATATTTGATTAAAGCGAGGATTTTCTTTTTTACATTTGAAGTTTTACTTAAAAATTGGCCTAGAACTCAAAACTCATGTCTGCATGCCAGAGCGCTAACCAGGCTGAGCAAGTCCCAGATTTGTGTGATTACACCAAAACGACAAGCGAAAAGGAGATGACCAACTGTAACAGTTGAAGAATAGCGTGGTTCTCATGGATCTATTAAACACTCAGGAAATAAGAACTCTATAAGGACTTTTCACTCAGAAATCCAGTCCAGTCCAGTAAAAGTCAGACTCGACAGCACCACCGCCTCACAACAGCACAAGGTCCAGAGCTGCAGAACACCAGGATTAATATAAACTTCATGTAAACTTTACTGCACTGTTTTAATGGATTTTCACATATTAAAGGGGTTTGTAGAGCACAACATAATGTAGGCCCTTGTGTGTAACCTTTTAAGGCTGGTCACAAACTTGAGGAGCGGAAACGTCATGGACACCAAGAATGAGGGAAAATTAAAGATTTCAGTTTTGTCACGGTCTCCGTAATAGTTAAATTAACGAGCCAGATCGGTTCACTCACAGTAACGCACACCTGAGCAGAGCGGAGGGTTCTCATTCCTCTCTTCCCCTCTTTCCCCCTCTTTCCTCTCTTTCCTCTCTTTCCCTCTCTTACACCTCTGCGTGTCCACTCAGTGTCCTGACATGTTCTCTCTGCATGTTCCTCCACAGATCGCACGGGAACACGGCATTAGGTTTTTTGAGACTAGTGCAAAGGCCAACATCAACATTGAGAAGGCTTTCCTCACGTTAGCAGAAGACATCCTCAGAAAGGTACGTGTTTCGGGAGATGAGAAACTTTGCATGACATGGAAGATGCATCAACGTTTGAACATTAATGTTTATAGTACAAAATGCAGCAAAAAGACGAGCCTATAACGAGACCGAAACGGGACTAAAGAGAGACCGAAACGGGACTAAAGAGAGACCGAAACGGGACTAAAGAGCGACCGAGACCGAAACGGGACTAAAGAGAGACCGAGACCGAAACGGGACTAAAGAGAGACCGAGACCGAAACGGGACTAAAGAGAGACCGAGACCGAAACTAGACTAAAGAGAGACCGAAACTAAAATGGGACTCAAAATTTAAATTTTCAGTCTGGCGGCAGTAACAGATTTTGAATTGGCCTTTACAACGGTTCCCCTCTTGTTCCCCGTGGTTTCTCCTGACAGACGCCTGTAAAAGAGCCCAACAGTGAAAACGTGGACATCAGCAGCGGAGGCGGAGTCCCGGGCTGGAAGAGCAAGTGCTGCAGTTGAACGAGTCGCAGCGATGACGCACACTAAACAAACTACACCAACAACACGTCTCTGTCTCTAACCTTCACCTTTGACCTCTTCTTGCACACTGACCCCCGTCTGTCTCCACCAAATTAAAACCACTTGACTCATGCCCCCTTTCTCCACCTCGACATCTCGTCATTTTTATTTCGGATACAAAAAAACTAAAAAAAAAGAGCGAAATCCAGTCACGTTTCTTGTCATTTGTTTTAATGGTTGTGTAAAAACGAGTTCATATTTTTAATATTCTTTGCTCGTCACGGCGCCTCCCACGACACTCATCTTCAGTCCGAGGAAAGAATCAAAGACACCTGTAGATTGAGCATTTTGTACACTTTGTGGGTTTTTGTTTTTGTCCTTAAATGTTTGTTACCAAGTGACAGAGGCGTGGCTCCTTTTTGTATGTGGGGGTTTATTTTGTCCTGTGCCTTATATGGATGACAGGGGCGGGGCTGTGTAGTAGGCGGAGCCACATCCACCCAATGAAATTAAAAATGTAATATTCTGTGTGTCGGGTCTCGACTCGGAGCCTGAACTGAAGCAGAAGAGTTTGAATTTCTCCTCCAGCCAAGAGAACGGCATTATGTGTCCTGTTTATCAATGTTTATTTTTAACTGTATATGGTTTATTTTACTTTGAATTATTTTTCTTTCTTTTTTTTCCTGCATGCAGATTTTTTGGGGGATTGGGAGCGTTTCTGTAACTTTGTAACGCTTGCCGCTGGGCAGGAGGTACAGAAGTTCTCTTTGGAAATTCAAACAATTTTGCAGATCCATTAAAAATAAGCTTGTTTAAGTTAAAGTTTTGGTCCTTGTGTTTTTGTCATGTGTTTGTCTTTTTCACACCCAACACAAGCTATCCAGTCCACGGCGTAAACAATACTATCACAGCACTTAAGTGTCCTGAACGTCCAGCAACAACAAGGATGAGGATTGAACATTGACCGTAAGGGTTCACCTGGACAAATCCATCCATCCATTTTCTGCCGCTTATCCGGGGCCGGGTCACAGGGGCAGCAGTCTGAGCAGGGACTCCCAGACTTCCTTCTCCCCAGACACTTCCTCTAACTCCTCCGGGGGGATCCCGAGGCGTTCCCAGGCCAGCCGAGAGACAGTCTCCAGCGTGTCCTGGGTCTTCCCCAGGGTCTCTGAAACACCTCCCGAGGGAGGCGCCCAGGAGGCATCCGGAACAGATGCCCGAGCCACCTCAGCTGGCTCCTCTCGACGTGGAGGAGCAGCGGCTCTACTCCGAGCTCCTCACCTTATCTCTAAGGGAGCGCCCAGCCACACAGCGGAGGAAACTCATTTCGACCGCTTGTATCCGCGATCTTGTTCTTTCGGTCACTACCCAAAGCTCATGACCATAGGTGAGGTCAGGAACGTAGACCGACCGGTAAATCGAGAGCTTTGCCTTTCGACTCAGCTCCCTCTTCACCACAACGGTCCGATGCAGCGACTGCAGCCGCTGCACCGATCCGCCTGTCGATCTCACGTTCCATCCTTCCCTCACTCGTGAACAAGACCCCGAGATACTTGAACTCCTCCACTTGGGGCAAGGACTCCCCACCCACCTGGAGAGGGCAAGCCACCTTTTTCCGGTCGAGAACCATGGCCTCGGATTTGGAGGTGCTGATTCTCATCCCAGCCGCATCACACCCGGCTGCAAACCGTCCCAGTGCATGTTGCAGGTCTGGGTTTGATGGAGCCATCAGGACAACATCGTCTGCAAACAGCAGAGATGAGATCCTGTGGTCCCCAAACCGGACACCCTCCGACCCCTGACTGCGCCTAGAAATTCTGTCCATAGAAATTATGAACAACCGGTGACAAAGGGCAGCCCTGGCGGAGTCCAACAT
Organism: Eucyclogobius newberryi; assembly: GCF_026437365.1. NCBI lineage: Eukaryota > Metazoa > Chordata > Actinopteri > Gobiiformes > Gobiidae > Eucyclogobius > Eucyclogobius newberryi. The sequence continues at coordinate 32,052,651 of NW_027315723.1, forward strand.
GCACTGGGAACAGGTCTGACTTACTGCCGGCAATGCGACCACAACTCCTGCTCCGGTCATACAGGGACCGGACAGCCCTGAGCAAAGGGCCCCGGACCCCGTACTCCCGGAGCACTCCCCAAAGGACACGGTCGAAAGCCTTCTCCAGATCCACAAAGCACATGTGGACTGGTTGGGCAAACTCCCATGAACCCTCGAGCACCCGATGGAGAGTATAGAGCTGGTCCAGTGTTCCACGACCGGGACGAAAACCACTCTGCTCCTCCTGAATCCGAGGTTCGACTATCGGTCGGATTCTCCTCTCCAGTACCTTGGAATAGACCTTACCCGGGAGGCTGAGGAGTGTGATCCCTCTGTAGTTGGAACACACCCTCCGGTCCCCCTTCTTGAACAGAGGGACCACCACCCCGGTCTGCCAGTCCAGAGGCACGGTCCCCGACCGTCACGCGATGTTGCAGAGACGTGTCAACAACATCCAGAGACTTTAGGTACTCAGGGCGGATCTCATCCACCCCCGGAGCCCTGCCACCGAGGAGTTTGCGAACAACCTCAGTGACTTCAGCTTGGGTGATGGATGAGCCAGCCTCTGAGTCCCCGGTCTCTACTTCCTCTTCGGAAGACGTGACTGAGGGATTAAGGAGATCCTCAAAGTATTCCTTCCACCGTCCGACGACATCCCCAGTCGAGGTCAGCAGGCCTCCACCCGCACCGTAAACGGTGTTGGTGGTGGAGGCCTGGACAAATGTCATGGTTTAAAGTTCAGAAATCGATTTAAAAGGAAACAAGAGCTGCATTTACTGAGTTGAAGCTGCTGTGTCGGAATCTTGTCAACAGCCTTTAAGATTTGAAGTATAAAACTAGATGAAAGTTTCACAGTGACATATTCCGGAAGCCAGTGTCAGCGCCGTCACACGTAATCCTTCTTCCGGTTGTAGTAGTTACCATGGGGAAAATGGGTTCTAAACAGACGAGGGCCGCCCAGATAATCAGTGCATTGTTGACCTGTTGGTTACGTGAACAATGGATATTTTACACAAAATACTTTATATTATAGTTTAGCCGCGAGACTTTTCCCTCGCTCTCCACTTAAAACAACGGAATTCCCGCTGGACCGGAAGTGCGATTACAAACGGAAGTGGCGATGGCGAAGGAAAAGTGGGAGGGGCGAAATAAGGTAATCTTATTGTGGGGTTGTATGGCATCTGGAACTTGTATTGCCTCGTTGTGCTTCGTATTCACAGTGATTTTAAAGGAAATGTGCACCCAACAGATCCTACTCTACATAACTCCCCTTCATCCACGGCCCTACACAAATCCCTCCCGTGCAATCCTCTCCAATTCCTCCCCAGTCATCAACAAACACCTAACAATCTTTTTGCAGCATCCAATATCACCTTCAGATGTATCTGGCACCTCCACAGAAATGTCCACAATCACAACCGCTATAAAAGCGTGGAAACTCTGATTCTCCATCACTTGAGATTGTGAGTGCTTCAGTTTGCTTTGTGTCTGTTTCTTTACTGTTTGAATAACTTCTGTATGACACTGCGATGTCCATACTCCTGGCAGGAGAAGCCCCTCGGGGGGGCTCTGGGGGTCTCAACCTGTAACAAACATCATCTAGAAACACATCTTCTGGAAAATCCCACTCAAAGGTCATGCACCATAATCTTCTCTCTCCTGACTCTTCACACACACCTCAGGAACAAACAGAAAACCCTCCTCATTATCTACTGGCACACCACTAATTACATATTTATTGTTTGCTTCCTGCTGGCAGAAAAAACATTGGACACACAAATAGTTACCAATAAACACAATCGATAACCACCATTCCACTTCTCCCCAACAAACTTTCCAAAAACATGTGGATCCGTAAATATGCTGTGGTCATGGCAACCATGCCAACCAGAAACAACTCCTCGTGCTCTGATTCGTTTGAGGCACTTTCTTTTCTTTCTCCCTCCTCTAGTTTCAGCTTGCATTTCACTTTGTGGCTGGCTTGGTGCCTTCATGGTTCTCATCATGGTTCTCCTTCTTCACACTTGAAATACAGCGCCCTCCAGTGGCAGAGGACCAGACATGTTATACCAGTAGTTTTCTGATAGAAATGGTTGTGGAGCGTCAATGAAACAAAGACTCAATGACAGTTTCACAGTGACATTATTTAAATGTTTTGAGCCCATGATGTTGGCTGCATTTCAAGCCCCTGTGCGCCCCCTAGTGGTGATGCCATTCTGCTCATTCTGTCCTCTTTTAGTTCATTTCAAGCACATTTAGTTGTTTTCCTGTGACAATCTATGCCTTCCTTTGTTCAGGCTTCTAGAAAGTACACATTAGTACTTTGTCAGAGCCTCTTCAAAGTACTGTAATTATCTGAAAGATGAAACTTCAGTCGTAGTTTAATATTATTGAATGTGTCTTGAACACACAGGGGGCATTTCTTATTAACACTGGTGCAGGATTGGCTTTAAGATGAAGAAAATAACTTTCTTAAATCTAAGGCTTCACTTCACTGCCCTCTGCGCTAGAGGGCGCTGCAGGCTAGAGCACTTTACTAAAGACATTACTATTGCGGCCAAAAATGTATTAAAGATTGAGAAAACTGAAAGATTGTGTATTTTTAGTTGTTCCAATGATGTTTATATGTCTAACTGAATCACGTGTTATAAAAACGGTTCACTGAAGTTATATATGGTTAAAAACAAAAAAAACACATCACACTCATTTTTTATAAGCCACTGTGATTACTCACTTTATTGCTGATACCTTTGTAAATTTGAACCAATGTGTAAAAATATGTACAACTATTACCACTATATCATAAAAAGGAAAGTATTCATAGCTACATACTCGCTTACCGCTACTCTGGGCTTTAAATGCACATCTCATTTGAAAAGCTCACACATCTATGACTTTCATCACAGTATATTTACTTCATATTAAAACATCTAAAAGAGCCATATCCCCTGATGAAACTCTCTTGTTGCATCAGGGACACGCCTGAAGCACAGTGTGTAAATCTGAGGTAGACTTCAAGCCAAATTCATTGAAAATCATGTAACTTATGGTCACTTAAATCAACACTGTAGTAAATAGTGCATTCTTCACTCTTCAAAACTACCGCAACGCTAAAGATTTCTCTAAAAATCACACATTAATGATAATCAAGACATGGTATAGTCTTCTAACGCCTGAGTTCCACTGTGCAGCCTTTCAAAGCCATGAGCATTTGAATCCCACGTCCACAAAAATAAAAAGCAGTATTAATGTGCAGGAAGATTTAACATAAAATATATCCATAAAAGCCGCTTGAAAATGCACAAACTGTCAAATCGATCGCAATGAATGTTTTTGTTTTTTTAACGTTTCAGTACAAAACCTCTATATACAAAATCTACATGTCAACAACACAATCCTAGCAGGGCCTTCGCCGCCATTTAAAAATATTTCAAGCATTTTCCTCTTTTGCATGTCATAACAATTGTTTTTGGCATCGTTTTTCCTCCACCAACATTTCTTCCGTGTACCACTTTCAGTCGAGATTGAAAACAAATTTTGTTCAGAATGTTCAATTAAGTCCATTCGGGTTTTTGGGTGGTAGAATGTGAACGAACAGGGCCGTCTCTCAGTAAACACGAGGGATGATTCTGTAGGGAACAGTCCGGCAGTACTCGTCCCAGGCCGAGCCGTACTTCCTCCTGCACGCGCTCGTGTCCCGCGAGTCCCGGTGCACGAGCAGAATGATGAAGTAGATCATGTAGTACCACGGGAGCAGGTGGGAGAAACCTACGCAGAGCAGAGCGGGGTTATTGAAGGCTCTCTCGACGAACGTGACTAGAACACTTTTTCGAGTGGAATATTTAGTCGTGTCTGTTCTGGACGCAGGGACGTGTTCGGGCTGCTCATGCAGCCAAATGTGCTCTGCTCCCGCTGTGAGAGGCACAACTCGTCCTGGGACAAAGCATCTGTCCTAACGAGAGCGTTGGACTAAAACACACTTAAGGCACTTTCAATGTGGCTAAGAATTACCCTATTTTCCGAATTATAAGTCGCACATAAGGTTTTCAGTTTTGGACTTATACTTCAGAGCAACTTATATGTGATATTATCTGTTATTTTCACACTTGCAACCGTATTTTATACTCCAGTGCAACTTATACTCCGGAAAATACGGTGTATAAGTTGCACTGGAGTATGATATGCGGTTGCAAGTGTGAAAATAACAAATAATATCACATATAAGTTGCTCCTGAGTATAAGTATAAGTATTTAAGTATAAGTCGCACCCCGGCCAAAACTATGAAAAAAAAGGTGCAACCTGTAGTCCGGAAAATACGTTATACACATTTTATCCCAGAATAGCACATTTTTAGGTTGATAATTTTACTTTACTTACCACTGGGCCAAACGTCATCTAATGTCAAATTAAAAATAAATAAAGTATGTAAGTATTTCTAAATGAGAGCGCTTTTATTTTGTTGAATTAAGGTCAAAAGGTTTAGATAAGATAACTTTTATTTGTCCCACAAATGGGAAAGTTGTTGCAACACAGATTAGGAAGTATAATAATGAAAAGAAAAAAAAAAGAAAACTCTTAAAAAAAAAAAAAAAAAAACGGTTTCTTTTGTGTAAATTCTGCATAAACTTTGGTCATTTTCTACAGATTTTTCTACTTTTCTCCACAAACAGCCGCTTGTCTGGTGTAAAACTATGATTTATATTTACAACAGGTACAAATACACCCAAAAAAATACACATAAAAGCCTCATTAAAGAAACTAAACTGTGACATGCAGTACTCGTTAAAGGCACTCACCACAGGGCAGGGACCAGGCCAGGGCCATGATCAGGTCTCCCAGATAATTGGGGTGTCGGACCACCCCCCACCAGCCGGACACCAGCAGACTCTTCCCCGTCGCCGTGGGGATGCTCTTTAGATCTGCAATCACAGCCGCACACAGGCGTTTATAATAAGATCAGCCGTAATTGTTACCTGAGCTCTAAAATGACAAAGGCGGCAGCATTAGTCAATCGAAATGTCAAAAACACTTCTTCATTCATTCATAATTATTCTCTAAGCATTAAGTTTACTACAAACAAACAACACGGGCTCTTACGAGACAGACTGGGGTCCGCTGGGTTTCTCCTGAAGGCGTTCTTCTCAGAGTTCGACTTTCTGAAGATGTAGAAACCCACCACTGCAAAACACACAGGGGTCAGGGGTCGTCATGTTGGACAGGAAACATGTCCCTCTGCTCTTTGGTGATCGCGTGATCAGTCATAATGAGAGACGGGCAATAGAACGACACAAAGATACAATCACATGACTTTAGTGTTTTCAGTGTTATTATTATTGAAGAAAGGTCATGAGTGAACACACGTGAAATCCTTCATTTTCTTTCAATTCTAGGTCTAAAATCACATTCTCTGGATCAAAAAAGTAACGATATTGTCACAAAAAACAGCCAAATCTGAGAATCGTTTGAACTGAAACGACTCATTGCGGCCGCCTATGTCTCTCATAATTATTATTTCTTACTTCTTATGATTATATTGTGACCTCAACAATAATAATGTTGACATCTTGCTTTGAATATAGGCACAATATGAACGTCGAGTGCACTGTTTAAAGTTTTTTTTAAAAAGCTACACAAAGAGCTGAAGTTATGAAGTTAAGTTCTACACTTTTGAGACTAATCTGACCGACATTAACATTTGCCTGACACTTAAACGTTGACAAATACATTAAACCGACCGCCGATGACGGGAATAATTCACGTCGGTCTAAGTCTGTGCCGTGCGTGAACAGGTAAACAAGATAGAAAGTAAACGAGGTAGAAGGCAGTGAAAGAGTTACTGACGCTTGACCGTGAGGACGAGTGCCAGCGCGACGGGGCTCAGCGGGTTCGGGTGTCGGACCAGGTAAACGGCCTGCAGCGTGTAGGTGAACGGCACCCACACCAGGTCGCCGAACGCCAGCATGAAGCCGAAGCCGTCGTGCATCAGGTCCATCGTGGTGAGAATGGCCTCCTGCGGACAAAAGGCGTCAGAACACGACAAGAACACACGGCTCGGGAAGCGACGCGCTGCCGTACCTCGTTCCAGAGGCCGTCCGCCACGTAGAGCAGCTGGAAGAGGTTGACCAGGATCATGGCGGGCGACGGCGTCTCCAGACCCTGCTCCTTCATCTCTGCCAGAGCCATGCCCAGGTTGATCACGCACTGGGGACAAAGCGCGAGTCATTCACACCTTAATTTGCCCTGGACACTCAAACGTTGCTCTTCTGTCTTGCCTCTGTCTAGGATCGTTTGTCTCAGTTTGTCGTTTAAGGTGGTTTCTAGGACGTGTTTTAAAGTGCCTACGAAAGGGTGGACCACTTGCTGAGCTAAAATGCTAAATGTATTTTAAATTTAGCTAAAAATTACACATTTTATCAGAGAAAAGCTCTTTTTTCCCCAGGTTTATCATTTTAGTTCCCGTTTGTAACTGGTGACATCACACTAGGAATTACCCAGCAACCACTGGGCCAAAACTCATCTAAGGTCACAAATGTTTTTAATATAACAAATACAAATGTATGAGAGTGCCTCTATTTAGTCGAGTTAATATTTAAAGGGTAAAAAAAAAGTTGTTTGTTTTGTGCAAATTCAACGTAAACTTCAGATGGAACCAGTGTCCCTGGTGTGATGTCACTTCCTGCCATGTTCTAAGTAACTTCCTGTCATGTTGAACAGCTTTTCTCCACAAACAGCTACTTGATTGGTGTAAAACAGATAAAGTCATTTTTTGTAGAGCTCGGATAAAGTGGAAGGAAACGGATTTAGTTTACAGCTGCAACTTATGATTATTTTACAAATCTAAGTTCAGCGATTATAATTTAGATTGAAAAGAAAAAAAAACTGTAATTGAGGATTTATATATTGATATCAAACCCACACAGGTTAATATTTTCAGTTATTCTTGAGGAAAATATCCAAAACTCATAAAAATCCCCAGTTTATAACTAACGCTAGTTTTAAAAACGATTCTGGCCATTCACAGAATGCACCCGACCACGCCCTCAGGTGGCTCATATTTTGACATAATCACGCCTCTTGTTTAGAATTCCACGCTCTGCGCTGTCATGACTGAAAGATGTGAAATGAGCTCTGCCCATGTTAGCGCTGCCTATGGGGGCAAAATATGGCCCTATATGTACATGTTTCTAGTGTAATTATTGTGCTTTGTCTCTCATTAATCCATGGACTTGTTTTAACGCCAATTTAGTAATACTTTTATTTTGTAATCATCCATAGATGCATTTCAAAGTATAAAATATGAACTGCGGCTCACCCAGCCAATCAAGCCAGGACGCATCTCACAGAAGAACTTGAGGTCAAAGTTTTTGATGCGCGGGTTGAGTTCTCGTCCTTTGAAGAAGTCGTAGAGGACATTACCTGCAGTAAAAAGAGGCGTGTTTGGATTCAAGAACAGTAGGTTTTGTGGTGGTTTTGCGGTGGTCTGAGTGAACAGAGCTCTCACCTGAGTTTCCCCCTAAAGCGCGCTGCTCTGTGGGCACATTGCGAGAATGAACATACAAGTACACGCTCAGAAGGAACGAAACGATGAGCGCGGCCGACGCCAGCTGCAACAAGTGACTGTGGATGTAGGTGAGGTCCAGCCCCTGGTAAACTGCAGCCGCCACTGCCACGGCGCTCACCGTGATGGCAAAGAAGCCTGAAGAGGAGAACAAAGGATCAGCCAGACTATTACATCTAACAACCGAGTCTTCTAGATTGTCTCAAACGCAAATCATGATTTATTCCAATCCAGTTCTTTTACATTATGCTATTATTAGGGCTGTTAAAGTTAATGTGTGAACTCAAGCATTTAATCCCCCCAAAATTAAATTATTTAATTAAAATGTTAAATTAATAAGGTGGGCCGGGTGAGGACGAGTGAAGATAACTCGGCTGCTCAAATAATGCAATAATAGAATATGTCCATATATAATAATGTCCAATAATAGGACATTTGCAAAAACATCATCAAGTTGCAATGTTTTATGCTACATTTAGAAACTTACTTTAAATGAATAATTATTGTTATGACAAAATATAAACATAATGTCTTTGTGATAAAATAACTCACCGTTTGTTCTATATGTCAGTCTTTCTCCAGACCTCAAAGGCATTCCTTCACTGAGCTGCACACAAACAGCTCACAAGATTACTATTTAGTGCAGTGGTAGTAGTGCAGTGGTGGTAGTAGTGCAGTGGTGGTAGTAGTAGTGCAGTGGTGGTAGTAGTGCAGTGGTGGTAGTAGTAGTGCAGTGGTGGTAGTAGTGCAGTGGTGGTAGTAGTGCAGTGGTGGTAGTAGTAGTGCAGTGGTGGTAGTAGTGCAGTGGTGGTAGTAGTGCAGTGGTGGTAGTAGTGCAGTGGTGGTAGTGCAGTGGTGGTGGTAGTGCAGTGGTGGTGGTAGTGCAGTGGTGGTGGTAGTGCAGTGGTGGTAGTAGTGCAGTGGTGGTAGTAGTGCAGTGGTGGTAGTAGTGCAGTGGTGGTAGTAGTGCAGTGGTGGTAGTAGTGCAGTGGTGGTAGTAGTGCAGTGGTAGATATTTAGATTTAGCAGATTTCCCATGTCCAAAGTGAAGACTCACTTTTCCAACAGGGAGGACATAGAGCAAGCCCTGGAACAACATCCAGAGGACAACGATCCCAAAGGCCTGGACGTCCCAGAGGGACTCCAGCGGGGGCAGTGGCGGGGGGAAGTTCATCAAACTCGGGTCATCCTGGTCAACTTGAAGCAGCACAAAGAAGACCCACGCGGGCAGGAACAGCAGCCAGAAGTACGCTCCTAAAACCACAGGGTTAGGATCTTCGACAGTTTGGGAGATTTAAGGCAAAGTGAGGAGCGTACCAAACTTTCCTCCAAAGTCTAAAGGAGTGGAGGCTCCGGCTGGGACAGGTTTGGCCTCTTTCTCCTCAGAGACTTGGGGTTTGGCCTCTACCGCGTTGGCGTCACCGTCGTCCTTCCTGCGCCTCAGATTGTAGCGGGTCTGGGCCCTCTCGGGCTCCGCTTCAGGCTTGGGCGCTGGGCTCTGAAGGGGAGATGAGTCAGAACTGTATTACAGAAACCCAGGAGGATGCTTTTATATCATCTTATTACAGAATACACCAGACGTACAGCGCTCTGTTATACACGTGTAAAATAAACAAACTTTATACACACTTTTAAGAGCATCAACATCAAGCATAACTGTAAACACATTTATTATTAAAATGCACGTGACTGTCATTGATATCACACTAATTAGTCAATACAGTCCCAATTTCAGTGCAAATATGTTTGTGCAACATTATTAAAGCCCCAACATGTAACTTTAGGCCAAAAAAAATAAGACATGCTGTTACACAGTGGCACTTTAAATCTGGTGTAAAGCAAAATTATGTTATTGTTTTTATACATTAATCCTGTGTTAAAGAATCTAGTGAAGCAAACTAAACTCCATGGGAATAACGAGACGCTGAGAACAGGAATGTAAAGGCGAGGCACATGTTGCTTCCTCATGTGACCGGGTAAATCGAGTCAGATCTTGTGTCTGGACATGCAAACATCATGACATTCCATGGGCCTTTAAGCCGACTGCAGCGTGACCAGCAGCTCACTGTAAAACTGCCTTTTAACTTGACCAACGCGCTCCGTCCGCTCAAAGGAAACGCACCTGATCGACTTTGCCGGTAGCACTAGTCTCTTCTTTGTTTTCATGCTTATTGTTGCTATTGCTGTCCGTTGTCATTGTCTGTTTGGTTTGAGAGAGGGAAAAGCAGAGATTATAGTATACATGGCTTTGTAGTTCTGAACCACAGTACACACACCACAGTATTCACGATTATACTATAAAAGTCAAAGGTTTAAGTACCACTGGTGTGAGCCGAACTTCGAGCACATCCTTGATCTTGGGCTCTCTTCGAGCAGTCGGGGCTGTTTCTGTGACAGTCGATGTCCGGGACGATGTCCGGGACGATGAGCGCCGAGTGCTCCTCGCCGGAGAGCGAGAGCGACTGCGACGCCGACCCGGGGACCGCGAGCGAGAGCGGGAGCGGAAACCCGTAGTACTCTGAGCACAATTTAGAAAACAGAATGCTTTGTTTAAAGTAGATCTTCCAAACAAAATATCAATATCAGCGAGTTTATTTTCATCCACAAACAACTTTATGACATAAACACAGTAAGACAAACAATTTGTGTTTCATATCAATAACACTGAGAGTGACATTGTAGTAATCGTGCCTGGTGACAAGACATAAGGCTTTATTTGAAGAGCTCACAGCTCTTTATGGGTTTGTTGTGAAATACTATATTTGCTGATCTCTACACATTATATTTGTCAAGAACATGTGCCTCTGGCTGCAGAACACAGAAGAATGCAGTATTTTATGCGACTGTTTAAAATATGATGTCATACCATTATGTCTTGCTCCTTAAGCTCCAGCTCAGTTCCATCTTTGTAGATGACGGTGTAAAGCTGACTTTCGGAGTCAAACCGCAGCACTTTGACCTCATAGTACAGACTGCTGCCGGGCCAGCGCCCCATCACCATGTCCCCGTCCTGATACTTGACCATCGGCATCCTCATAGACCTGCAGCCAAGAAAACAAACACTGAGCAACTGGAAATATAACAATATATTATCACAAGATGCAGCTTTATTTATTTTGAAACTAACAGAATTATATGAATGACACTTTTTTCCTTTTTAAATGCCTTGATACTGGGATGTGAACATTTACGGTCACATTTTACAGACTTAAAATAACATGATGTTGTGAAACGGAGCAATGGAACATGGTCTATGTAGTTCCTTGTTTTAGCTGTTGCTGCCACAAAATGCATTTAAACAAAGGATCTGATAATCTGATAAACTGTAACAGTCCACAATATTATAATAGAGAATATCGACTATACAATGCAACAATATGTCAGTTATTGTTACACACAGGTTTGACTGATTAGTGATGAGTTTATTAGTATCTATAAGTATCTGGAAAGAGGGTCACATCAAATAATGCAGGGGGCGTCCCATGATGCATTTCTTTCTTAAAATTAAGCTTTTCTCCCTGGGCCATTATAATCAAACTACAATGCCATCAAATCAAGCTCTGCTTTTGATCCGTGAGAGCAGTTATATTTCACTTTATGTTCTTAACTGTTGCGTGCACAGCAGTTATATTTCACTTTATGTTCTTAACTGTTGCATGCACAGCAGTTATATTTCACTTTATGTTCTTAACTGTTGTGTGCACAGTACAGAGGATGTCACTGCATGTGGTGAAGAGAGAAACTACTTCGGAAAAAAAGAGCGCTTTTGACAGTGCCACAAAGGGACGTCCAGGCCAATTCAGCATTACGTCCACGAGAGATCAGAACTGCTGACAGGTCTGTCCCGGAGAGGGTCACCAAAGCCCCCCACTCAAACCCCAACAGCAGCACATTTAACACAACAGAGCCCCCCAGCTCCAGGCACGTAAAGGAGTTAAGCACGAGCACAGGACTGAGTTGATTCAATCAGTGATTGGAGCTTTAACGGGACCTATTAAACACACATGTAAACAGTACTTTAAACTACACACACCCTCCACACTACTACTACAATACACTAGAGTACTACTACACTACAATTATACTACACTACACTACTATACTACACAACTATACAACGCACTACAGTACTACAATTATACTAAACTACACTACGCCATTACACTACATTACTATACTATACAACACTACTACTACAATACTATACTAAACTACCATTATACTACACTACACTACTTTTAGACTATACTACAGTACTATTATACTATACTACACTTTTATACTGTACTACACTACTAGGACCAAAGCTGGTTTCAAACCTAGTGAAATGAATGTTTAGTGGCCCCTCAGAGACACGCCCTGAGGCCGAGCAGCTCGTCTCTGCGATGGCACAAACGTGGCACAAACGTGGCACTAAAGTGGCACAAACGTGGGAAAAGTGTGAGAACAATGTCTAGTGTGAAGTGGAGTAAATGTGTAAAATGCGGGGAGTGTGGACTTTTCACATTGACCACTGACTTGTGGGCTCCAAATCTATTTAAAGTTGAACCTGATGTAGATTTAGAGATTCTATAAAAAGGGGAACTTGTTGAATGCGAAATGTAACACTTTTGTGATATAGTTCTGAAACATGTTGAGCTACGTTTTAATCAAATGTGCCAGCGTTTTCAAAAGTCACTCCATCTGCGAGGAGGGAAAACGTCATGCATTCAAATGTCTGCCATTGCAGAGGAGAAGCACGAGTACGTTCAGAAAAGACACTTTACGAAGTATGTTTACTGCACACAGAAGTGAGATGTACACAAATCAACCAGGATCTGCTCAGATTATAAATATTATGTCAACAAACGTCCAGGAGGACTATTATTCGCCTCTTTTTTCCGGAACTTCGCGTGGTAACGTTGTAATAGCTAATGGTTGTGTATGAATTACTAATATTAAATTAAAACATACAAACACACCCATTGTGCATGTAATGACCCGTAGAAAAACATTAAGACAATTTGGCTCCAATAAACCTGCGACGTTGAAACACCGTTATTCTGGTGCTAGAGCTAACAGTAGCTAAGCCCCATTTCCCCACAAAGACCAACAGCCAGTGACCCGGTTTACATCTTTAAATTGTATAAAGATCGAACGTGTACTTACGCGAGAGTACGTTAATAATTCCGACAAGCAAAATCGATGTTGTGGTCCAATAATGTAGAAAAAGTTAGCTTTCAAAGTCAAAGCAGGCTTTGTTACGCCGTACGTACGTAGCTGTGCGTCGCTCTGCGCCCTGACCAAACTGGGAAGGCGCGAAGGCTTCGGATTGGCTGCACGCGCGGCTTTTCAAACCACTCTTTGCGCTCATTGGTCAACGATGGCATCTTAACTGAACTGGGACCGCCCCATACGCTCTATGGCTCGTAGTTACATCTTTATTTACGCGGCAATAATAGCACAACATGCTGATGAAGACAGACACAGGGCAGTTTGGTAGATTAAGATGAATGACTACATTTTACCATAGATTTATTTTGGATAGAACAAAAGAAAATAGGCTAAAATGTGATTCTTGTCCCATGTGCTCCACTTCCCCTCGCGTGAGTCTAGATGAGCAACAGCCTGACCCGGGTTTAGCTGCTGGCACGAAACCTCAAATGAACTGCAGATGCTGATAGAATGTGCTCCACCCACAGGAAATGTCAGCGTGCTCTCCACTCAGAGCTGCTGCACTATTTGTCTCACATGTTTGCTCTGGTGGAGTCCTTCAACTATGCAGACAAACACTTCAAATCATCAAAGTCAAATCCTGTCCAGGGTTTAAAGCTGCTTAAGGAGCAAAGGGGGGCACGAGTGTTTCCTGCAGAACTGGAACAACTTGCAGAAACCTTTAAAAGTCTATTACCGTCATAACCTCAAACACAGTAGGTTATGGATAAGGTCACATTAAAACAAATGGTTTGAAAGATAATGCAACATACAAATTTGTATTGTAACTTTAATAAATTTGCTGAAACAAAATATTAGGTTAGCATATAAGAAAAGAAAAAAAAACATTCACATGAGAACAGTGTGGTCAAAGAAATGTCATAATAAACCTAATACGGTGGGTCCAGACCAAACTGACAGAGGGTGCATCAGAGTTTGAAAGGGGGTACAAAGACAATCCTTCCATTCAGAGTCATTATTTAACCTGCCCTAAAATGGGGTGAGGAGGGTATTTTTAGTGAGGTTGCAATGCACCTTTTCAGAGCATGGAAACACTATATGGGCCTGACGACACCGTTCAAAGAAAGGCAACATGGAAACATCCTTCATTTCTGCAGAAGACAAAAACTAGACAAATAAGAGACATTAAATTAGTGTGGTTTGGATGTGTTTGGAAGAAGTGCCATCCACACCAAAGACAGTAATGAATTATATATTTCATGGAGAACAGAATTTGACAGATAAGAAATAACTATGTACTGTATGTCCTCAGAACTGAGCCGTATCACTTATTTCACATTAAGCGTGACTTTAGCTCAAGGCACCAACTTTTTCACATGTGTCCTTCACTTTCTCATCAACCTTTGGGGAAAAAAAAAAAAATCTAAAGTATGAGCAGCAGCCGCGATGAGACAGATACTGCTCTGACAGATGTTGCTGGTAAAATAGACCTACACTTCATTTTCATCTATTTAAAATCTGCATTTATTTCATACAAGACATCCTTCCTAAAATCAGATCAAACCCAGAAAAATACAGTACAATATATTACTATAGTTGCCAGAACATAACATGTAATGGTAGATTTAGATGATCACTGGTGAACTGCGGTACTGATTGGATCCTTCTAAATGATTTCAAAGTGCTCCTTCCACTTTATAACGCAGATAAAAAAATTCTTGTTCCGATTGATTGTCTTTGTAACGATCAGGTGGCGAGGCACGTAAAAGATGCACTGTAGCTTCGTAGCCGTAGGTAAACACTTAACTTTTATCCACTCAAGACCTGAAACTCTTGGGCCTTGAGGAAAGCCCTATAAACTGATTATATAGAGATCGGCTCCTTTTAGGCATTTATGTGAGTCACCAACTTCTTTGGCCTAATGTGAATTGTACGAGGCGAAAAGTAATAATGGAATTGAAATCGAAAGCATCTACGCTGACCAATTTCCTAGTCTAGAAATGAGAGCGGCTCATCTTCATACAGTGTGACTTTGATTCTTAATACCTTTCCAACGTGAAATCAAAAACTACCACATTTACGGGCCCCAGACGACCAGACATGGGTCTCTGACAATGGTCCAGTTTGAACCCTTTGAACTGGATGAACAAGAAAACACACTGAGCACAAGGGGGGGACAAAAAAAAGTCAATGGCACAATCCTCCTCCGTGCCGGGGCTTCTCCGGTGCACCGTTTGAAATATTGACTCCGCTATTACTTCTGATGTTTTCCTTGGACTGATCAAGAGGAACGCGCGGCGACGTGTCCGACGTGCGGAGGCCTCAGCGTCTCGAGAAAATGCTACACTTATTGCTGATCGGGAGATTTCGTGGCTGAGTCTCGACAATGATATAATGACCGGGGAAAGGGAGGAAAGTGTTATTCAAGAGTGCTGAACATGAAGGTTTGGTAGACAGCGCAACTTATTGTGTCCACTTGGTGCCGAGTTCCAAGCAAAGACCTCTGCAGTAAAAAAAAAAAAAAAAAAAAAAAATCAACCCAAAAACAATTATTGAGCTACTTGTTATGGCCATAAATCTACACTTGGTTTGCTGATACATTTTCTCTTGAATGAGCATATTCAGGTTAAAATAGAATTGAAGGAAGACAAGCGTTTACAGTGGCCACACACACTATGCCACTTTTCAGTCATGACGGAAAAGGTGTAAAGAGGGCCTTTTTCTCCCCCCACATGTCTCCCGTCTGCGCCTCCTGCTGCACCTCCTGCTGCGCCTCCTGCTGCACCTCCTGCTGCGCCTCCTGCTGCACCTCCTGCTGCACCTCCTGCTGCACCTCCCGCTGTGACAGGAGCAGTGGCATGAGTGTGAATCTTTATGCTGTGCTGGATCTGCCCAGTTCCTCCCTGATTGCTGAAAAGAAAAAGAAAGAAATTATTCATGCACTACCTATAAATCAAGCACAGTATCTTCAGTAGATATACTTTCAGCTCTGCAAATGTAAATGAGGGTGTTGAATGAAGCAGAAAAGTGTAATAGCAAAAAGAAAACCTAAATACCATCAATGAGCTCTTCTTTGAGCTTGGACAGCTCCTTTCTCATCTCATCCAGGATATCCTGCAACACAAATGGCACAAGTAAAATAAATATTTCAGTTTAAAATCAACTTCTCTTTGCACAGGGTGAGGAATTGTTCACTGGTGCTTTGGCTCTCCAAGTTTATTTTTTGATTCTGAATGCAGTGTCTAAGCCTCAATGTGAGCTTATCCTCGAGAGAATTCCACCGGCTCAGGCCCAACGACAGGCTTAGTAGAAGTAACATAAACATATTTAAGCTGATGGACAAAGACATGAGTCTTCCAGTATAATGCATTCTGAATATCCTCCTCAGCAGCAGAGTATTCACTCCTTTAATATCTAAAACACATTCTTTCGTCAGGCGGGCCTCTGTGGCAGGTTACCTGTTTCAGTCGGTCGTAGTCTAAGGACTCTGATGGGACGCCGTTGGCACTTAGGGAAGCAGTGACGGACTTGGGTCTGTGAGAACAAGGGCACATATGAGAGAGAGACAAGACTTTTAAAAAGAGAATGAGAGCTCATTAGTAAAGGAAACTGTTTGGATGAAACATGTGGCTTATCATTTGAAATGAATATAACTGGAAGGACAATAAATAAGAGCTGGAAGCACACATTTTAAATCATTGAATACTGTCAACACAAAGCTTTTGTTTCATGGGAAGAGAAGCCTTATTTGAATACAAGTTTTCATTACTTCATTACTTCCAACATAAGAGTCAACATTTTAAAATGTATTATCTGAAAATGAATCTCTGAATGGTAAGTAATATGCAAAAGTGGTCCAAACAGTAGTAATTAGTATGTCATTGAACACTGCCACCAAGTGGTCAACGTCGTAATTGTCCCAGAGCATCTTCTAACGGTTTGGTTTTAGCATATATAATTTAAAATAATGTGTCATGTACTGTATCTTTGTATGAAACATGCTCTGTAAACCCGCTTTCACAAATACTTTTTATAGTTATAAAAATCACATTCAATTAAGTCAAATTAAAAACGGGGTCATGTTGAATATTCAACTCCCTAACATAAAAGTAATTAAAATACATTGATTCTTTAGTGTGGCCTCATATAAATTAAACAGAATTCTAACACATAAATCAGTATGGCCTCAGTGCATGTATGGCCTCAGTGTATGGTCTCAGTGTATGGTCTCAGTGTATGGCCTCAGTGTATGGCCTCAGTGTATGGCCTCAGTGTATGGCCTCAGTGTATGGCCTCAGTGTATGGCCTCAGTGTATGGCCTCAGTGTATGGCCTCAGTGTATGGCCTCAGTGTATGGCCTCAGTGTATGGCCTCAGTGTATGGCCTCAGTGTATGGCCTCAGTGTATGGCCTCAGTGTATGGCCTCAGTGTATGGCCTCAGTGTATGGCCTCAGTGTATGGCCTCAGTGTATGGCCTCAGTGTATGGCCTCAGTGTATGGCCTCAGTGTATGGCCTCAGTGTATGGCCTCAGTGTATGGTCTCAGTGTATGGTCTCAGTGTATGGTCTCAGTGTATGGCCTCAGTGTATGGCCTCAGTGTATGGCCTCAGTGTATGGCCTCAGTGTATGGCCTCAGTGTATGTATGGCCTCAGTGTATGTATGGCCTCAGTGTATGTATGGCCTCAGTGTATGGACTCAGTGTATGGTCTCAGTGTATGGTCTCAGTGTATGGTCTCAGTGTATGGTCTCAGTGTATGGCCTCAGTGTATGGCCTCAGTGTATGGCCTCAGTGTATGGCCTCAGTGTATGGCCTCAGTGTATGTATGGCCTCAGTGTATGGCTTCAGTGTATGGCATGGCATCAGTGTATGGCCTCAGTGTATGGCATACTGTGAGTGCAGAGTGTTGGCAGTGGGTCTTATCTCCTCTGGCTCTACAGATAATGCAGAGTCGAGACTCTCGCTGGGCGGACTCTGAGCACAGCTGATGTGTGTGTGTGTGTGGTGTGTGGTGTGTGGGGTGTGTGGTGTGTGGTGTGTGGTGTGTGGTGTGTGGTGTGTGGTGTGTGGTGTGTGGTGTGTGGTGTGTGGTGTGTGGTGTGTGGTGTGTGGTGTGTGGTGTGTGGTGTGTGTGTGTGTGTGCCGCGTATGCATAAGACGACGTTCAACATCACTCACAATCATGACCTTATCAGACTCTAACTCTAGGGACTAAACCAGCTTCAGTCAATATCACATGTGCCAGAAATGAATACACTATATTATTCACTACCCACAACTTCTGAGCACAAGTGCCCAACAGACAAGATACAACATTGGACTTCTAAAATAAGGATGTACAATCCACAAAGGATTTCCTACCTTCCGATTACAGGAGATTTGCTACCGTTCATGGTGTTTGCTCTTTCCCATGGCTTCCTGGGCATATCTGGACACAAAGAGGATTAGTTTAAGAAACTATGCGTACTGTCCATGGGGAAGGATTATCGTTTGTGTTTTTGATTGCGTGTTTATAGTGAAAGAGCTTTTGATTCTGGTGACCTCTAAACAGCAGCTCTCAGAGTGCTGTAAAGAGCTCTGTAGCAGCTGACCTAGGGCCAACCCACTTTCCCTGTGCACTCTTCAATTACAGCGCCAGCTTGTTGTTGTGTAAACAGTGATCCACAGAGTGCAGACACATGAGTGAAAACACCCCATCTCTGATCTGGGATGATGCAGGAGCTTCAGGGCTCACCTGGGGTGCTACAGGCAGACACTTTAGGTGTTGAGTCGCCCTCGTCCTGTTGGTCAGAAAAACAGAAAAACACATGACACAGAGACATCTGAAGTGATGACTATGAACTTTGTATTATTTACACATATACAATATAGTTTCCCTTGATTCTACAGGTGCAATTCCTCAGCAATGTGTTGTCCTAGTGTGTTGCAAAGTCATAATCCAATATTCTAGTTCAGATCTTTTATCTTATCTCATCTTTTATCTTATCTTTTATCATATCTTAAATATTTTAATTAATAATGATAAATCAATTATTCAAGGCTTTATTCGATAGGACAACTGTAGCATGAAATGTGGAGAGAGGTATAGACCATTGGCACATGTGCAACACCTTTAACCACTGCACCACCAGCGAGCACTCACTACCAAGTACTACATATGTGTGAATAAATTCACATTTTACAAGTATGGGGTGTGCGGGAATGTTTTCCATTTATTACCCTTTTACTTAACCAAGAACGTGCCATTGAGGTTTGCAATCCTGGCCCCAGACAACATGTTTTTAGGGGAGGGAAAACTAACACACACAAGGAGAATGTGCCCCATTCTGTCCAAACGATGCAAAGCTTACTGATCTCTGGTCGGGTTCAGGCGACGAGCCCTTTTCTGCTATTCTTCTCCTGCAAAAAAGGGGAGGAAAATTAGAAGATTTCTAAAAATTCTTACTTTGCATTGAAATACAATAAATACCTTCTTGCTAGCAAGGCGCTCATCTCCTCCATCAGACCACCTCCAGGTAAATGCCCATTCCCCCTGGTTTCAGTTTTGGCACCTGTCAAGGTGGTTACTAAAGCAGATGCTGGATCGTCACTCTGGTCAGAGAACGACACATACAAGGGATATGATTACGTTCAAATGTTGGGGGACACTAAAGTCACTCTGTACTTACCCGTGGCACTTTGCGCAGCTTGGCTCCAGCGAGGGCGGCAGCTAGTCCTGAAAGAGGGCGGTCCTCTGCTGGACTGAAGAGCCCAGCAGGTAAAGGAGGGGCTGGCGGAGGAAGAGGAGCTCCTGGTGGAGGAGGGGGCCCTGGTGGAAGTGTCAGGGTGAGGGGCAGCGGAGGCGGTGGTGGTGGGGGGGGCTGTCCTGGCGGGACTGAGGGAGTGATGGACGGGCTAGTCACAGTGGAGCCGGGTGGCAGGGGGGGAGGTGGAGGAGGAGTGGGTGCACTTAGGCCAGGGGGGGAGTCTGAAGAAAAGCATGAGGGGAACAGAGGGGAGAAAAAGCTATTTAACTTAAACTCTGCAGTTAAGAGACAACCCAGAGACAAGCAGTCTCTGATGTTCAATGACTAAAGCACACTACACACACACACGACAGACTTTACACGCACAAGGAAACCAGAACCGTGTCATGGATTAGATGAAGTGTGTAGGACTTAATCTTATTGCATGCTTCAAAGACACAGACTTACTTTACAATAGTTTTGTTCTTGAATGTAGAAAACTGGATAATACTGATAATAATAAATACTGGAGCCAGTAAGCAGAGAGAGACGCAGGCTATGCTCATGTTAGTGAGTCCATGCTAGATCAACACTCACACAGATGTGCCACATGTCTTATAGGGAACAATAGAGCTTTCAAAGTCAAAAGGTTCTATTGTCCTCCTGGAGTGGAAACCTAAATAGTGTTAGGCTTACTCCTAAATCAGATAAATAAGTTATCTGAAAACGGCTTACACAATATAATGTCTCTATTACACTAACGCCCTGGGCCCCATCATGCCCCGCGTGTGCAGGAGATGCATTGGTTATAGATCGTAGTCTGCGCCAAGCCCTGTCATTTGCCATTCCAAAGATAACCCCTGAATTCTAAGACAGAAATGTTTTAAAGTTGTGTTGTGGCTGGTATGTACTGTGCCCTCCACCAATAGAGCTCAGGACTCGTCACACCTCATGTTAAACCAATGGGGATCTTAAGATCCTAAATGTTACACTTTGCGTTCATTCAAAAGGCTTTGGCTGTTGTATCTCAATGGTATTACACTGTGGGGAGGTGTTTTCCTGTAACATCTGCTTTTTGATGTGTGATCCCGAGCTCTATATTGACACACCTCGATTAAACATATGGGAATATTGCACTGCAGTTTTGTTAACATTGTGACCTTAAAACTAAGCTCAAGTTAGCCAGCAATTATGTTTTTTAGGTCATCAAGTCCAACCATGTGTTCACCAGGACAAAATAAATAAATTATCCTGTTTTCCAAGCTGCTCCATTAACACATGCATTTAATTTCATGTATTACCCTGGAGTTCAAGAGTTAAGATTGGAATATTTCCTCTTCCCAAACACAAATCTTTAAAAAGAGTGAGATCCCTTCCTGTAATATTAATAGTTTATCAAATGATCCATCCATTTTATTGAGCTTCTTTGTTTGTACTGCATTTGGCAAGGGTACGTATGGAGGGTATCGTACAGTATGTGTGGACTCAAGGGGAAGTCAGTGAAATAATGGAGCTCTTACCCTGGGGCTTTGAGGAGGGCCCTCGAGGCATGGTGTCGGGGCCACTGTCTCCTGCCAAGCCTGACGACAAGTACTCCGCAGCTGCAGCAGAGGGCGCTGTAGAGGCAGAGGGCAAACCAGGAGCCTGCGGTGAGGAGGGGGCAGACGAGAAGGACGAGGGGAACGGCAAGGTATGAATGGGCGGCGGGGTGGGTGGCGGTGGGGTTGGACAGCTGGGACCCATGGGAGTGTGGCTGTGAAGCACTGTGACTGGGGAGGGCGCAGGGTATGTGGGGGCACCGTTTGGGGAGGGTGACGGAGGCCTATGAGTGAGAGGAGATGGGGACGCGATCGGGATGAGTGCCCTAGGGCCGGTTGCTTTCCCAGGGGGACTACTAATCATGATGGGAGGCGAGGGGGGCAGCGGGGTGAAGCTACAGGAAGGCCACACAGAGGACTTGGGTGGATGGGCTGTAGGTGTGGGTACTGGAGGTGTGTCTCCCTGTTGACGCCTAGGGACAGTGGTATAGTGAGGCAGGACCGGATGGAAGGCCGACCCAAGAGACGTAGCAAACCGAGAAGCGGCGTGCCTGAGCGGGGGAGTGGGGGGCGCACCTGCGCTGGGGTACGCTGGCGCAGAGGGAGAGGATGGTATAGACATCGGGCTGAATTCCTGAGTGGGAGTGTATGGGGTGCTGTCATGGGCTACATGTGGCAAAGGTGGACAAAACAAGAACAGACAGGGAAGGAAGTGAGGAACAAGGAAGAGAGGAGACAAAGAAAGCAGGCACAGTGCACACGGGAGGATAAAACAGAAGGTTATGATAGAGGAGAGATGGGATGTGAAGGAAGGAAAAAGAAGAGAAGGGTGCAGATGAAGCAGGAAGAACCAGCAGAGCTCGACCAAGGTCTGTTATAGATTGTGTGTGCATTTAGCTGAAGTTAGTGAACATGTTAGCTATAGAGCAGAACACTCCAGCAGCGGTATATCTGTCAACACTCGGATACAAGCAGCAGGTACAGAATTTACTCCCAAAATAAGGTCAAAATGTTCTGGTTTGAGGGGAAACGTATGCATCAGGATTTGTGGAGACTGTGCACATTGTATTGGGAGGTTCTTGGTAACACTCAGCCTTAAAACACGCCTCTACAGGAGCTTAGGAGTTATGTAGTGCTACTCAATTCCAACAAATGTCCTTACTCTCAAGTATGTCGGCGCGTTCCATGCAAAAAAAAAAATAATAAAATGTTTCTTCATTTCAAACTCACTACTATTATTATTTGCGACATTTAAATTAACGTCAACATAGCAATTTGAGCCACAGCTCCCACTGTTCACAAAAACGCTGCATCAAAAACAAACTGCTATTAGTCGATGTTTGTTTGTTTTAGATTTACTGATGTGCTTGACTCAAAGACACAGTCACAATCTGTGCACTTTAGAATGAATCTAAAGTGTCTCGGTGTCTGAGAAGCAGCTCACTCCAGCGTTAGAACAGTCCAGAGTTCATTGAGGAATTGGTTAGCAGCAGTTAGAGAAAGTTCATCTAGAATGCACTTTAGTTTAAACAAATCAGGTTTTTGTGTGGCTGATGGGCCAGTGCTTACAGGTGAGAAATAGTCTCAGCAGAATGTGGGCTCACCTGTGTTGGAGGGGCGTCTCCCTCTGTCCCAGTCAGGCTGCTCTCTCTCCGGCTGCTCGTTCTCTCGCTCCATCACTTCAGCCTCCTTCTGCTCCAGCTCCTCCTTCTGCTCCAGCAGCTCTCGCTGCTCCACATGTTCCAGCTCTTGACGTTCCATTTCGTGCTGCTCCCTTTCCAGTCGTTCCCTTTCTAGCCGTTCCCTTTCCAGTCGTTCCCGTTCCAGTCGTTCCCGTTCCAGTCGTTCCCGTCCCAGTCGTTCCCGTTCCAGTCGTTCGCGCTCTTGGCGATCGCGCTCTTGGCGATCGCGCTCTTGGCGTTCTTGCTCCTGCTGTTCTCGTTCCTGTTCCAACTCCTTCTGTCTTTGTAGCTCCTGAAGTTGCCTGGGAAAAAAAATATTGTGGTCACAATCATTTATATAATAAATAAATAATATCTCTTATCTATCATGAATCACTTCAGTGTTGAAAAACAGTCCATTATATATGTATTCTTTAATTCCTGAAGAGGACAATCGCAACACACTGCATTTTGGTGTGAAAGCTGAGAGAAAACTCAACAAGAACAAATAAAACCTTTGTCAGAGTTCAACTTTTCTTTTGCTATGGAACTTGGAAGATTGAGGGACACAGACAACAAGACTGTTGACAAGAAAATAGATTGTTCAAATTAGACACTAGATGTCACTAGAGGACATCAAGAGGGAAAACCTGCTGTCATTATGTAAGCGAGTGGCACAAATGTGCAAAACTAGACAAATCTAAAAAAAACTTTTTTTTTTTTCAATATCTTAATAGTTGCATCTCCTAGAACATGAATGGACTGAAAAAATAACCACAAAAGAGGAATATCTGCTGCAAACCACACCATGAAGATGGCGCTGTGGACCAACATGCTTTTAAAATGTTTTAAAATAATGATTTAGCCCAGTCAAATAAAGGGTTTTAAAAATTCAGATGACTTGGCTTCCGTTTTCCTGTAACTTCCTTTCAATGCGCACCTTCAATATTGGTTAACTATTTAGACAATTTGTTTGTCTGCTCTCATTTCATTATAGAAGTCAAATCTTGACGTAAGTATCAGACGTCGACCCGAGAGTAGCCACTGGACAAATCTGAGAAAAACAAATAGCTTTCTGTTGTGATTCACATGTACTTATTTACTGGTCGTTAACTAAGAGAGGATAGGAAGTTGCACTCAGAGAGAACCCTCCCATTGAGTCCACAAAGTTAGCAGTGATGCAGGCCAAGATTTGGAACAGAGAAACACTATGCTCTGCTCTGGACTGGAGGTTCTAGCCAATAGTCATGGACAGACAGATCACACTGACGGGAGAGGAAATCCCTCCTCTGTCCTAGTTCCCACGCTGCCTTAGCTCTTTGCTCATTCAGCAGGGCACAGTCAACTTGCATTTGTAGCTACTAAAACTCCTACTTGTGACCATATCTGCTTGTCTAAGCCCAATCTCAGATCTCAAAAGCCAAGCCTGGTTAAGTCTGGTTGAAACTTGGATGGAAGAGCACTATGAAAACCAGGGGCCACAGTGGTATGGCTCTAGTGCAAACTACTGTGTCCTTAGCCACGCCACTTCATCCACATCACCTGATATGAACGTGTGTGATTGTAGGTGGTCGGAGCAGCCTCGCTTCAGTTCACCTCAGGACAACCTCTTTGCACAGTAAAAAGCATTATTTGTCCATCCAAAGCCAAACTCTATGATGGACTACTTTTTGAGCACACATGGAACTCTGCACAGTCTTTGTTCCATTCTGTCAAGGTGCCAGTGTAAATATGTAATGTTCACTTCACTTAAGAATCTAAACTAAAACCACAACCAACAACACATCTCATACAATAACTGTACATAAACAATGCGCACGACCTCCCCCTTCTCATAAATACAGCACACACTTGAGGAATTTCATGATCGGCTGCCCAAGGAATGCAAAGTGTCTACATTGGCTAAAAATAGCAGAATTTGTGGCTGAGGTGTGTGGATGGAAGTAGTTCGTCTCCGCTCACATTCCCAACAGAGCGTTCCTGTACAGTGAGGTAAGCCTAATTTAGGCCAAATGTTGCATTTGAACACCTTTCCTTTTTTGTCCTAGTCATGTCCACACTAAATTTGGTTCTTACTAGTTCCTTTTATGGATTATTCTGCACTTTTCTGTCACTAACTACTTCACAAAGCAAGCTTAAGATAGTTTGCAGATGGTCAGAGGTAAAGGGTAGAGTTAATGCACCACTCAGCGTCAAATACCAATAGGCCAAAGATTTTTCTTATTTGAAGTCTGTAACATGACTTGTTCAGCTGAGCATTAGTGAATCTCAGGTCACATTTTCATTCCCTTTTGTCCAGGTTGCCATGAGATGAATGGTTCTCATAGCAGAGCCAGCAAGAAGGATTTCCATCAGGATTTGTCCCTCAGTAAAACACCTCCTGATCTGCCGTTTAGCTGGTGTCGCACTTGGGTCTTGACAAATGTTGCCAAGGAAACTGTTGCTAGGCAAGCGTAGGCGGTGACACACACTGCACCATAGGCATATAAATTACCCCCACATACACATACTGTATGTTCATCCTGCTTTTGACAACAACCAACAGAGTGTTTGAAAGCCCCAGGCAGGTCAGGACTGAGCCAGCAGCACACATGGCCAATGGTTTAGGATTTCAGGCTCCGACACACTTTTGCACACTGAGGCACATTGGACCCGATGGGGAAAGAGAGCGTCTCCGTGCGGTGCCTACAGCAGCATTTAAAGCACTTCCCAACTCATCACACAGCACAAGCTTGTGTTCTACATGCTTTTCAAGGCATTTTTCTGTTGATTGCACAGAATAACAACCCATATGAGTCAGTGTTTATAGGGGTCTCAAAGGAGTCTCACTACTTGATGCTCTTCAAACATAATTATTCAAGAGTTTCACACACAGTGACATGACATCTTGTTTTGAATGAATTGTTAAGAATCTAAAATAATAATAATAAATCCAGCAGGGCTTGGAGAGTAGCTCTCATATCTCTGAGTTCTGATAAGAGTCACATTTGTGAGAAGACAAGCAAAAGGCATGACTTTTCACATTTTAACACATAATGTGTTGACCATGCACTCTTTGTTTCGTCTCCACTCAGCTCCAATGAAAGGGTCATATTTCTCCCTCTATCTTCAGTAGCAACTTTTATGCACGTAACAAAAATATGATCATAATCTGTCTCCTGGAGTTTTCACATAATTGAAATGTCACTTAAACAGTTTTAATGAATATTTATTATTAGTTCTTTATTATCAGTTTATGCTCTCTGTAAAAAACAATCTAATTAAAGACGAGATGTGTCCAGCACATCCAAATACACAATACAATTATTAAAATGTAACATTTTATACTTAGCAAGGATTTGAAGGATTTGACAGTGATTGTGCCTTATATTATTATATTACGTATATGGTTTCTAGTCACTTTTACTGCCTGATTATATAGAGATTTTAGGGGTATTAATGTTGTTTCACTTGCCCGAGACTCTGCATTACCCATCGTCGTTTGTATGAGTAATGCAGAGTACATTTCAGGTGTATATAAAAACTGATTTTTTAACCCAAATGTGAGGTCCAAGACAAACATACATAACATTTGTCCCATAACGTCAGAGAGGCAGCAACAGCAGAGGTGTCATTTCCATGCACATAAATAAAGGTGTCATCCACATACGAGTAATCATCTGAGTAATCTGAGTTTAGGACCAGGTCTACAAGACTCCACCGAAACCTTTGAAGCTCCCTGTCAAGAAATTACACATGAATCAATGCTATTACTTAACAGTCAGAGAACATAATTCAACTTAGAATATTAAACGACACAGAAACGTCAGTCTTTTGTGTGGCTTGCAAGGAAGAGGAAGGCTTAGCCAAGTCAAGCTGTTGTAAGCAACCTGAACGACTTTCCAAAATCACTCTCAGCGTTCCTCCCTCTTACAAGTCATTTTATTAAAATCACACATAGAAAAGAAGGCGGGTCACATTTCTCATTGGTCAGCTTCACATCAAGGCACTTGTCTTTTACGACTCTTTGGTATTATCTTTAGAGATAAAAACCTTGGTGAATGTTCTACCCATCTGGTCCCCAGGATGGGAGGAACATTCCTCACGGCTGCTTCTACAACATCTTCACACATGTTATTAGAAATACATGCCTTTCCCTCCCCCCAGGCTAATGATGCAGATAACTTTTAACACACAAATATAATCATATATTTACATTTTATCACACTCCCACGACAGTCATTACATTTCGTAAGACTTGTTGCGATGATATCTACGTAGAACTCAGACAAATTCTTTCTCACACTTATTGTGCTTTATCTCCTATATTTTGTAAATATAGTTAGTATATTTTTTCTATTTTACTGTACGATAGGGACACGCGCTGGAATAGTTTTTTAAATTCAACTGTTTTTGACTTTTTTCGGCTGGATTTGAGCGTTTTTCGTTGCGTTCGTTGTGTTGTTGTGACGTGAGCTAGCTCCGAGCGAGCCCACCGTGAAGAAGAGGAACTTCACGAACGATCGGGACACGCACTGGAATCGCTTTAAATTAACTTCTTTTGACTTTATTCGGCTGGATTGAGTGTTTTCGTCGTGTCTTGGCTCTGAGTCCCCCGGCTCCGGCCCCGCCCCCCGGCTCCGGCCCCGCCCCCCGGCCGGCGCCGTACCGCGTTTCCACAAAGGAGGAACTCATGAAACTGCGGAGAACAGTCGTCTTACCCGGAGATCGTCACGTTATCCCGTCGCAATACTGACCTAACCTAATACTGATGTGCAATTCTGTCGTATGTGCAATTGCTGTTGGAATTCATGTGCAATCTATGTGCTGTCGTGACACATATTCATGTGCAATTACTGTCGGGATCACATGCAATGGTATTTATTTATTTATTTGTCTATGGGAGTTTTTATTTATTTATAGGAGATCTTCTACTGAAAGTGTTTTTCAGACTTCCTATAAGTGATCTGTTCTTCTGTATCTACCTCTGTATCTACCTGCGTTGCACCAATGAAATTTCCCCATGTGGGACAATAAAGGAATATCTTATCTTATCTTATCTTATCTTAAATGACCGAGGGACATATTTTACCTTCTGTGGAGGTCCAGCTCCTCTGTTGTGGGGCCATTCTGAACTGCGGGCCCCTGTCTGTGCAGTGCGGCGCCTATAGAGGAAGACACATGTTCAACCTTTAAACTAAAGTGTGGAAAGTGATGCTGAGGAGCAATCATTTGTCATCAAAATAAAACATTGTCTCAAGTGTAGATTCAAACATAAGTTGCTCCAAGGAACATCTATATAGAAAAAAACAAACTAAGTACAGACAGAGACCAAAAGATTGTGATTTGTGTATTCTCTGATTCTTAAATCCTGGTCCACTTGTACTCAAATACTGTCACCGCTTTGCTTTAATTTGTCAAAAAGTTCTTTCTTAGAGTCAACTGTGTGGTCTCCTTTAGTCAATACATACAGAGATCAGTTCCCAGCATGGATTTGTCTTTTAGGTATACCTCCCTCGCTAAAGCTATTGGCTAAAGTATGTAGCGAGTCAGGCAGCAGTTCAGAGGTCATGACCCTCGAGTAACAGTGCAAGCAGTACAACAGCCTTAGTTTGGACAGAAATACTTTACGTTTTCTGCCGTGACACTGTCGCAGCCCGTAGCCTTTTTGTCAGCCAAATGAGCTATAGCTGCATTGTAAACTTTAACAATAGCTATTGAGAATTATAAAGTCCAGCTGTTTTGATTTAACAGCCAACGGTTTTGTTCCCAACCAGAAAGTTTCTTCGGGGCTTGAACTGTGGATCCCTCTAAACTGGCTGGGAGTGAAACTGTTAGCTAAAGAGCCGTTTACCTTCTGTAAGAAAAAAGTTTAAACAACTCTATGCCTGGATGTCTCAAAACCCTCGTAATTGAATAACATACACGTGCAGTGCATGAAGCAGTTTTAATGCGTCAAACATTAGAGTTATGACTGACTGTGGTACAAAGCATTGAAGCTTCATGAAACCTGCCTCTGTTGCCTTAAAAATACACAAAAGAAATGTTCCCAAAAGTATCTAATCAAAAAGCCTGTGGGGTCTATAAAACTGTACAGGGCCATAGAATGTTGTGATGTCATCTGAAACCTAGCATTAGCTCCCAGTGTTTCCAGGCTATTCAGAGCACATATTTGAAGCTTGTGTCATCATCTTTCCTATAGCTGTGCGGACGCTCTGACAAGCCCTGGCTCTGGATCATTTGCCTGTCAGCCTCAGCAGTGATGGAGAGGTCTAACTGCCCCACTGTCCTTCTCAACTTTCTGTCTCCGGCCCAAAAATACACCAGCCGCCACATGCAGGAAGTGAGACAGGAAAAAAGGCCTGTGTTTCTGAACATGTGAGGAAATCTGTTTGGAATCACAGCTTACTTTTTACATTTACGTATTGTTTAATACTTGCCATTAGATAGAATAAATGTCACAATTAACATAAGAATTAGCTGTGTTCAGAATTAGCCAGGTTTCCTGTGTGTTCACAATGACACAAAACACTCAGACAAATCCAGCTCAGCTGTTCGACGCTCCCCAGAGGAGCAGCTGTTTCAGGTCGCTGAGCAGAAATGATCACTGCGTCTTTTGTGAGCCGTGCCCACACTGTGCCCACACTGTGCCCACCTGTGAAGAACAGGTAGAGCTATTTCATAATGTATGATTATTGAGTTTATTTATTTACTTAATAACACGTTACACATTAGTTGTGTGTCAAGTAATGTACAGTTACTTTTCATAACAGCAAGATTTAAATTTAGTGTAGATAACTTCAATACCAGAATTCTCCTCTTTTATTCTGAAAATGAAGGATGTTCAAATAAAATAAAAGCCCTAGTTGTGGATTTGTGATAGAAAGACATGACTAAAGCTTTTATTTGGTCATTTTCTAAATCTTCTTTTCTAGTGAAGACAGTGAAGCCAATTACTAAAGAGAAAAACAGACCCAGAGCCGTTCTTTTGCCTTTTCAGCACTAATTTGCTGGCTCATCAGGCCAGGACACATCACATTCTCTGAGAGAAGCCGTGTTGTGGAGGAAAAGAGTGGATCAACCACAAGTCTCTTCTCAATGTACAATTACCCAACACAGTTCTTCATTTGCCCAGCCAGTTATACTTTAAAACGCTGTATATGACAAGTTAGCCTACACGCTCGACTAAAACATAGTTAACATCATTATTTTTAAGATTTAACAAGTAATTTTACCAAGTTTTTCTTAATTTGGAAAGTTAAACAACTATACTGTAAACAAGGCCCAGAGCCAATTTACACAATAGTTATTATTTCACAAATAAAAATATGTCAATGCCTTGAATTTGTTAAAGGTCGGCTATAGGGCATGTAGCCTGCACTCTTACTGGTTTAAAAATGTACAAGCAGCATAGAGGAATTCATTTATTTATAGAGCTATTTAAAAACAGCACAGCCTAACAAAGTGTTGTAAATATTAAACCGCGAGACAAAACAACACAAACAGGAAACGGAAAAAAAGAAAAATGCTAAAACCTTCAAACAAAGTTAAACAGCAAACAAAAACAATGAGTTATAAGAAGAGGTTTAAGAACAGGAAATGAGTCAGCCTTTCTGATATTTAGATTTTGTCTTTAGGAAGACAAGGAGAGCCTGATCTGCTGAGCTGAGAGCTCAAGAGGAGGGTAGGGCATTAGTCAGGAAATGAGCGCCCGGCTCTGAAGACATCAAAAACAAATAAAATCAATTTAAAGTTAATACCAAAGTGTTTAGGCTGTGGAGGTATTGGAGAATGAGAGATCCAGTTAAGAAAGTGAGCACTAGCTGTAGATGTGAAGTGAGGTTTTGTTGAGATCTTTGCAGTTAACTAGTCGTCTGAAATAAAGGAGAAAGTTCAAAATTGTGGCGAGACAAAAGCAGGTTCTGGGCTTTAAGTAGTGACCATCCACATCAGAGAGAGGGCTTTTATGTTTACACCAATACAAGTGATTTCAGCTTTGGAACTGGCGACCCAAATGAGAGACTCATGAGAGGCTCACGCTGCTTTGTGATTGGATAACTGAGGTCCAAAACACATCATCAAGTCCAAGGTGTTTGTAAATAGGAATAAAGCAATATTACAATTATTTTCAGTTAAAATAATATTTTTCATGTATGTGATATTTGAAACAAACATGATACATAGCCTCCCTTTGAATGAGTGTTTAAATTGTCAGAATAAATTGTTTCTTGCACCTAAATTGTTCCTGTATTTTGGAGTGTATTTTGATTAGTTTCAGCCTAATCACTAATAGAAACCGTCTGATTAAATCAGAAATCTGAAAACAACCATTCACATTCTAGAATTTGATCATGTCTCAGATAGAGAGTGGGGCCTGTGTAACTATGGGCAATTTACAGTTTTTTGAAAGAAACATCCAAACAAGAAATCCACAAGCGATGAACCTTTGGGATTGGTTCCACAATCTTGATCTTATGGTTTAAGTCCTTTCAGATGAATAAAGGCACCAATTTCTGGGGCTATTATTTAAACTGACAGAGAAGACTTAAACGTTTGTGCCAGTTTTTGTTTCATGCGGATATGCTCAGTAATTACATATGGACACAAATTAATTTTCTACTGCTTGTTCTCGTTAGGATCGCTGGTGACTGGAGCCTCTCCCAGTGACTTAAAGCCTTCAATATGACATTTAAACCTGAGAATTCTGACCTGCTCCATTTTTAACTATAGAGATCTCATGTGAACACAACCATCAGCCAATTATATTTAATACAGGTGCTAGTAGTTCAAATTAATATTGTTAAAGTGCAGATTTTCTTTGTGATACAAGGAGTTCTTACGTCTCGTCACTAAGAGAAATCATTTAACATTTAAGTTTTAGATATTTTATGGCAAAGTCCAGTGCAATAAATAGGGAAAAGAGACTCCTCATCTGAGGTTACGGCAAATTCTAGAACATGAACTCTGATGACAGAAGGATTCTTTTTGAGAACTCAGCATTACTTCCTGTGTTTTTCAATGTTTCTACACAAACTGCCACTTGACTATGATTAATATTTACCACAGGAACTATCCCACCATACAATGAAAAACATGACAAACTGTCCTTTTAACATTAAACAGAACATTAAATGTTATATAATGCATTAGTGGGACCTCTAACAAAGCTGTGGAGTCATTGGAAGGCAAAGTGCTCTTACCCGTGTCCTGAGAGTTGAGCACCTCCAGTGCGTGCATCATGGCACTGGCAAACACGTTTGCGTCTTCTTTGCTTCCAAAGTTGAGGCCATAAACCTGTCGGGCATCGCGCCACTGGTGGAACGTCTGCGTGGCCTGGTTATATTTCAGGCCTTTGGGAATGGCACAGTTTATCACCACCTGTTCAAAAGGTAAAAGCATGACTTAAACGTTTGACATTTAATTCTTCCACATCATCTTTCCCTTTGTCTTCTGAAGAGCACTAGTTTATCAGGAGCATTCTTCAAAAAGTGCATTTATATGAAAGGAACATGCGTAGTTAGGTTGACAGATATTGACCTGGTGGTCCTGTATTTTGCGTCCTACCACCCGAAAGGCGTTGTTTCCCGTGTGGTGGTAGATGTGCACTCTGCTGAAGCCAGTGGAGCCTCCGGCAGGGACCCACTTCTTGTTGGCATCGTCGTATACCATGACAGCAGCCCGCGCCTGGCAGATGCTCTGTTCACTGCGCAAACACAAGCAAATACACATGTAAGCATAGTGCGCAGCTAAATCAAACATTTTGAAAGTTATGTTCCTGGGCCTACAATCAATAACTTATTTTGTTACACTGTAAAATAACCGCATTCCAAATTATAAATGCAAATTGTGAGAGTCAAAAAGGTCATTTTTGTTTGTTTTCCAGTGAAACTCAAAGATGTTATTGTGTCTCAGGGCTCTTTGGGTCAGTGAAATCAATCTCAGACATCTGTGCCAATGAGTTTGCCAGGTAAGTCCAATTAAAAGGAAAAAAATAATTAAGGACGTTAAACATTACCACCACCACCACTTCCACCACATTAACCTTAACACTACCACCACAAAGACCACCACCACCACCACATTAACCTTAACACTACCACTACAAAGACCACCACCACCACCACATTAACCTTAAGCAAAATGGGAAAGAAAAAGGATGTCTCTAGTGTCAAAAAGCATGAAATAGTTGAATGCCTTGGACAAGGTATGAAAACCATAGATAGCCAGACAAATACTTCAGATTGAGGGAGCAGCTGCTACAATTCCATTACAAAGCAGCAAACAGCTATTTGAAGCTGCTGGTGCCTCTAGAGTCGAACATCAAGGTGTAGGATCCTCCAGAGGCTTGTAGTTATGCTTAAACCTTCTATTCTCACTTAACCAATGCTCACGAGGGCTCCAGTGGGCCCAGAAATACATGAAGACTAATTTCAAACGGTCTTGTTCACTGATGAGAGCCGTGCAACCCTGGATGGTCCAGATGGATGGAGTGGTGGATGGTTGGTGGACGGCCAACATGCCCCAACCATGCTGCGACGTTAGCAAGGAGGAGGCGGAGTCATGTTTTAGGCTGTAATCATGGGGAGAGAGCTGGTCGGCCCCTTTACGGTCCCTGAAGGTGTGAACATGACCTCTGTAAAGTATGTGGAGTGTCTGACTGACCACTACATTCCATGGTACAAAAAGAAGAACCGTGCTTTCCGTAACAAAAAATCCTCTTCATACTTAACAATGCTCCATCTCATTCTGCTCCAAATCCGATTTAAAACTCAACAACTACGAAAAGAAAAAGGAGGTTAGGGTTTACCTTGTCTGAAAAATCACTTAATTTCAGCTTGAATCAGAGCGTTGCTCTATGGATGTGATCCAGAATATGAAGCTCAATGAACTTCACTGCAGCAATCATATTTAAAATACATATTTCTGCAACGAGGACACTCTACAATGAAGTAAAAGTAAGAATACAATTTACATCATATGGTTACTTTTAGATTTAGTTTGATGAGAGCAACACCTCCATTATCTGATGTTTACGCAGACAGAAAGCACAGTGAGCACTTTGAGCAGAGTGGGTCTGGACACAACTATACAAGCTCAGTGAACAACGAGGCCTTCACATTAACCACTGTACCAGCTTGTTTAACCAAACATAACTGCAGGCTGCAGATCTCATTAACTAAGTGTTATATATGTCCCTTGTGTGCAACCATAGGTGAGAGAAAACAAAACCTTTGGACAAATATTCGTTAATTCAACAGAACTATAACTGTAAGGCAAGTTTAATTGTAGAGCACAATTCATACACAAGGCAATTCATAGTGCTTCACAAAACAGGAAAAAATTAAAATCACAAAGACATGAGAGGAATCACAAAACAGTTTAAGACATAAAAGAGAAGAGTGCAAAGAAAATCATTTCAGTCATTTGCACAGCTAAACAAAACTGTTTTTAGCCTGGATTTAAACATTGTAGAACCTGTCTCACATCTTCAGGAAAACTGTTCCAGATTTTAGCTGCATAAAACTGAAACGCAGATTCCCCATGTTTAGTCCTGACTCTGGCACCAGCAGGAGGCCGGTCCCTGAGGTCCTCAGAGTCCGAGATGGTTCATATGGCACTAACATATCCAAGATGTACTTTGGTGCTAGGCCATGGAGAGACTTGTACACAAGCAGAGCTGCTTTAAAGTCTATTCTCTGAGCCACAGGAGCCAGTGCAGAGACCTGAGAACAGGACTAATGTGATGGTACTTCCTGGTTCTAGTCAGGACTAATGTGATGGTACTTCCTGGTTCTAGTCAGGACTAATGTGATGGTACTTCCTGGTTCTAGTCAAGACTAATGTGATGGTACTTCCTGGTTTTAGTCAGGACCCGAGCAGCAGCATTCTGGATGTACTGCAGCTGTTTTACAAGACGCAAAAATAATCAGACAGAGGAACACCGACCACATTGACATTTGAAATATTAACCCCCTTTGTAATTAGAGGATCTAGAGCGTGCCCTTTGCAGTGGGCGGGGCCACTCACGTGCTGAGTAAGACTGAAGGTTTCAAGGGCAGCATCAAGTTCACTGTATCAATGACAAAACAAGTCAATATTATTCTAAAATGTATAAAGACATGACAAAGGCGAATCTGAGGTGTACTGCAGGACTGCAACTAACGATTATTTATTCTTTCTATTAATCAATTAGTTGTTTGGAATGTCCTGTCAATTAGATTTTGCTAACATTTTTAACAAATTAAAACCAAATAAAGCTTAAATAAAGTGATGCCACTTGAAGACATCTTGAGAGAATACATTTCCAGCCAAAATAGGTTTTATTATCAAAAACACAAGCATAGCTTTAATATAAAGCCATAAAACCTCTTCTCTCTGCTTATCTGTAAGTTCAGATAACAACTTAATCAATTTATTTTTGACGCCCGAAATCTCTTGAAGAACTTATTCGATTACTAAATTCTTGATTAACGTACTTCAGCCTTGGTGTAATGTACAAGCACAGGTTTCAAACTGAAGATGATTCTACCTGGGCTAGAAATTTAAGGCAGTTGTGAATATGCAGGATTTATAGTAATATGTTCTTGCTCAGTTCACCTTCTGTGGGAATGTCATATCATGAGAAAATAACAATGATTATTATAGTTTATTTGGTGGGGACAGTGCATGGTATAAACAAACACGCTGCATTGCACCTGACATCCCAGCCATCCAAGTTCTAATCAGACCCATACCTTGTTAGCTTCACGATCTGATAGCACAAGTTGGTATGGCCACTTTCAGAATCAGAAAGTAATTTATTGGCATTGTCAGAATTTACAAACTGGAACTGGCTTTGGCATTAAGGTGCAAAATACAACAATGAATAATAATAGTAGCAAAATGTAGCAAAAATGGCATGCATACAATTTAGATATAAAATAAAATAGATTGGTGTAAAATATACACAATTTACAGTTGGTACATTTCACCAAGTTAAAAAAGTACAAATAAATGTTTTTCTTTTCCGTATCGCCTGCACAGTTTTACACTGAAAGGATGCGGAAGAACATCTTACACAACTAAGACAGTCACCACCTGTCACTACTAAGTTTAAAATCATTCAAGTATGTCTTTACACAGCTTTGAGACCTATGAACGCTTCACTGGTGATATATATTGTTAGGACAAAATATGTAAATTGAAGTAAGTTCACAGCACATGGCAGTGGCAGATCAAATCTGAATGCAATGTTTTTGAAAACATTAAAAGGAGGTCTGCGATTGTGAGGTTTTCTTTGACAGGGACACATATGAAGCCCACTCTTTCTGGACTCTGGATCACATTTGCACCCGAGAGCACCCGTAGAACAATGTTTGAATCATCCCACAGCAGCAATGTCAGTAAAGTTAGCCAGGGTGCTGTGCCAAATGAAGAGTATTGCATGAGTATTGCAACCCTTTCCCTGAGGGGACTGTGGGTGACCCCGAGTTTCAGATGACATCACAATATTCTCTTATTTCAATGGAGATGGGGGTAGGCAAATTACTAAAGATCATTTACAGATGTTGTTGTAATATACTGAGTTCATTGGGCAAATCATTGATCGAAAAGGGACAGGTTCAACATTTTGTCACGTTCTCTTCCTGTCACCATTTCTTGCAAGCTTCTAATATAAAGATTCCTATGGGGGAAGCCCTTTCTTGCAGTCCCTATCCATGAACCACAGAAGGAAACACATTCCCAATCCCTTTGGTGACAACGTCGATGAGCGTCTCATGCTCCTGCCAAACTTCAATGGTGCATGCTCTGTGGTTTGGAGATGGGAAAAAGTAATAGTCATAATAGCAGGTACATACCGGTGGATTTCCATTCTGGAGGCCAGCGCACATCTCTGTTGAAGGATGACACTTATAACGGCATATTCTACTGTAGATCAGTATTCATGATCCAGCCCTGCCTACCCCTCCTCCACCACATCAACAGCGAAGCGATATCATGGCGTTCCTCTCAAACACGTCTCCCAGACCTGGCCAGTGCTGCCTTTCCCATGGCTTCCTCACTATGGCTGGATCAGTATGGCGGGCGCAAAGGGTATCCAGGCAACAGGTAGTCCTGTGGGTGTAGCGAGTGGAACCTGGGAGAGTGCGCTCAGTCACAGCACATTTGTGTGCATCCGACAGCTCTTCCTCTCGCTCCTGACTCACACCCTGCTCGGTGCTCCCACAGCACAATTAGACACATTGTGCAGCAACAGGGATTATACCTCAGCACAGTGCAGCGATCAGGCCAAATTCAGCACAAATAAAAACAACCATTTGGGCCTGGGCGATATGTCAACATTAATTTTCTACACAAATTAAATTATAAGATAAGATAAGATATTCCTTTATTGTCCCACATGGGGAAATTTCATTCCTTTCATTGCTATCAATATCAATTTCCTGTTCAACAACACAATAATACAAAAAAGGTCAAATTTCCTTAATGATTTTCTAATTCTGAACTCTGTTCCAAACCACATGCTTTTACTGATGATGAAGACAAACAACAACAACTCCAACAAAAAGACCAAAGCATTTACAAATTGAAATGAATTGAACTCAAATCTAATTAAATTAGTTTAATTGTAATGTTAGCACAATGTAGCTATTAGCCACTTGCACTTTTCCAAAAGAATTACAACAGAAAATCAAATAATATTCATAGAAATGTATTACATATATTTTCTTAAAAAGGTTAATTAAAGAAGACGTCTGTTGAGTCACTGGTGTACATGTGTGTACAAGGACCTGACGGCTTGAAGCTCTGGTCTGGATGTCCCATGAGACTCCAAGAAAACACCTGTGTTCTAGACTAACAAATGTTCAGATCACATTTCTGTCATGTGAACTGAAAGATGGAGATCATGTTACAGTCCAGACAAATAACGAAGTAAAGGACAGATGAAAAGCACAGTGCTAACACTTTGAGAATGGTCTGTGTGCTACTAACACAATAACAATATCTATCAAAATGTACTTTATAGAGAGATAGAAACATCTAGCGTAACCTCCCAAAGAAGGCTGCAACACAATATTTCTGCCCATTTGTGGTAAATGTTTGTGGTCCATTCGCATTTTGTGCGATACTTGACCTCAACCAAGACATTTAGAGGCCCATTTTTCCACAATTCCTGATGCATTGTGAAAACATCATCTGAATACCTCTTTCAAGATAATGCAAAAGACAAAGGTGAGCATTAGATTAAATACTCAAGAGTTGACAGTACAATGACAAAAAATCTGGGTGTGCAAAAGTTTTCAGATTGAACACAACGTGGTAATAGAACAGACGCTTCAGAAAAGCCAGGTGACAAATGCATACATTGTTCAGTGTGATACATTCAGTCTCCCGTCACATAAAACTTACGAGTCTCGGGTCATTTTGGTGTTGATGTTTCTTCCACATCCACCAGAAATCCTTTTAGAGGACCCTTTGTTCTTCTTGTGTTCCCCTAACTCAACAGTATGATGTGTACTGTCAGGCCAACTGTGAAGTTGACTTGACATCAAATTCAGACTGACAGTGACAGGGGTGGAGGCCCCCCCAGCCCTACCCCTGCCACACATGCACGGGCCCTAAGCAGAGCAGCTGAGTGGGGAAATTGGGGAGGCAATGAGTCTCCAAAACAGGTTTCCAAAATAGCTGTTGTGTTCACAGGTCACAAAGGTGCAGAGAGCACAGACAGATTCATGTTGTTCAAAGACAATTTGTCATTGCAGATTAACAATGTCATTGGATGTGTCATCACTGTCAGCAGTTAGCCGTGGGAGCTGAAGCCAAAATAGCTCTGCTTGAGCAGAGAGCCATCTACAAGTGGGATAGGTTTAGGGAGCACTGCATAAGCATGACAACCATGCTCAGGTTCACAATATTTCAGGGACAATTTTGGTACTCAAATTTATTTTTAATAGCTGTTGGTAGTGTATTTAAGCAACTTAGTAAATAATATTAAAAATGTGTTCAAGGACAAACTACCCAGCTCAACAATTGCTGCTGGTTATTGCTTTAACTTCATTGCTTTGGTTGATTACACAGAGTAATTATGCAGAGGATGGAAATGAGACAGCTGTGTGCTGTCTGCATCCAGCTATCCATGGGTTTCCGAATGACAAGAAGTTTGTACTGTTGTCATAGCAATTAACAATTTAAAACAAAATGTAATGTACTTTGAATGGAAAAAGTCCACAAAATGTTGCATAAAACAGAGGAAGCAAATGAATAAGTAAACTCTGCTCTGGTCTCTGAAAGTTGCGAAAAGTGCTCTAAAACTTTTCACAATTAATAATTAGAGACTCAGAGTAATTAGGTAACCGAGCAATACATTTGTACCACTGCAAACCATTTAAAACTAGTTATTTTTCAAATTTTAAAGAAGGTAAACAAAGGGACAACCTCTATAAAAGGTAAACTGTTGCTCAGATGTATAGGAGGGAACATTAAACTTAATAAATAATAACATAATTTAGTGTGGACAAAATGTATTTGTGAACATTATTTACTTGAATCATAATTACTGTTCTTGAAACCTAAGACCAGCATGTTTTATTTTCAGAGTGTTTGAAATGTTTTCCAGAGATGGACCTTGAATGCAGCTTACAGTAGATGTCAGGGCCACCTGACAATCATTTCAGTGAAATTATCTGCTCTCTTAATGGGACATTGACACAGGCAGTGTGACTAGGAGATGTCTAGAGATGTTTTACTGGAGGTTCAAGACAACACAGGTCAAGTCAGCTGTGGCTGGGTGTGAAGCAGCCCTGCTGGAGGCATCAGTTTACTGAAGCCCCAGGAGCAGTTGGCCTCAATCCAAGCTCAGATGTCAGCAACAGAATCTAAATATACTGTAGGCTAGGACCAGGTCTGCTGCAAAGTCATATCCATAGAAGGAGTCCATACAACAAACAAAGCAAAGCCTCCATCAGCATTGTGTTGCTCTACTCCTCAACCACAGTCTAGCTCAAAGTCAATGTCGTACAAATGAAGTACAACACGTCTAGGATTCATTCTCGTCACACACAATTATTACAAGTATTCCGATACAGGTTCCACAATACAATATGTATCCTGATACACAAATATCCCGAAAGAAAAGTGTAAAAAGTTAGACAATAGCATTTTCGATTATGTAAAATAACAAATGTATTGGAATTTCCTGTCCACATTGCCATTAAGTTATATGAAGTCACTTCAGCCCAGGAGATTCAGCCTTAAAAAGGTTGAATGGACGATTTTTTTGGTCCAAATCTGTGTCTTATTTACTCGTGGCGTGGACTGCCAATTAGTCCTGCCACGTATCAATCATAAAACGCACCTACCGCTCACTTGCAGCTGCGTGCAGCTCGTCCCCCGAGAGCAGCACGGTCCCGCGTGTCTAAGCACATTGATCTATCATAATATAGTTCCCTCAGTGTACGGGACAAAATGAAGACGGAGAAAGACAGTTTGAGCTGACTCATAAGAGACTGAAATCTACGGGAGACGAGAGATGTGATGTGATCCGTCGCGCTAATAAACAAACGCACGTGTGTGTTGTATCAATCCACACGGGGGAGTGCGCATGCGCACTTCCACCTGCTTTCTCAAATCACCGAAAAATCGTCTATTGCACCTTTAATGTAGTCATCAGCAGATTAATAAGTTTATAACCCCCCCCAATATGTTGTTTAAAAGTATCACAATATGCATCAATACTATTGATTTTGTATTGTCAAGAAACTATCTATTTCCGAAACATCCATATTTTTAGTACTGCCCTAATGCATAAAGGTAAAGGGGTTATTTTTTTAATTACCAAAGAAAATTAGTCATCAAGTAGATAAAAGGTTGTGTAATCCCTCATTCGTCCAAGAGTGTTCCATTGTAAAAATAAATAAAAAGATTCAAATGTGGTCATCCGGGCACCGTTTTTGAAAAAACAAAACGTTTCTACTCTCATCCAATAGTCATTCTCAATCTGTGGATCTGATCTGAGAACTCAGATTTTTATAATACTCTAGGATAAATATCTATTCTGAGAATGCGGAGCATGAACCATCTCTGCAGCCTGTATGGTAGAGTGACCAGACTGAAGCCACTCATCAGTAAAAGGTACATAAGGCCCTCCTGGAGTTAACATAAAGGCACCTGAAGGACTCTCAAACCAAGAGGAACAACATTCTCTGGTCAGATGAAACAAAGATTGTACTCTTTGGCATCAAAGAATTCAATCTTCCTCCCATCTCTAGAGTGAAGCATGGTGGTGGCAGCA
This sequence comes from Eucyclogobius newberryi, assembly GCF_026437365.1. Taxonomy (NCBI): domain Eukaryota; kingdom Metazoa; phylum Chordata; class Actinopteri; order Gobiiformes; family Gobiidae; genus Eucyclogobius; species Eucyclogobius newberryi. Next base: position 32,093,558 of record NW_027315723.1, read on the forward strand.
TCGTGCTGTGGGGGTGTTTTTCAGTTGCAGGAGATGGGAGACTAGTCAGGATCAACAGAAATATGAATGCAGCAGTTACAGAGACATCCTTGATGAAAACCTGCTCCAGAGCACTCTAGATCTCAGACTGGGGTGAAGGTTCATCTTCCAACAAGGCAGCGACCCTAAGCACAGAGCCAGGAAAACAAAGGAGCAGCTACAGGACAACTCTGTGAATGTCCTGGAGGGGCCCAGAGCCCAGACTTGACTTGACTTCTTTTACGTTGTCCTTATGGGGTATTGTCTGTAGAACTTTGATGCAAATAATTAATTGAATTAAATTTGGAATAAGGCTGTAGCATAACAAAAAAAATACTTTCTGGATGCACTTCCTTTCTGGATCCACTTTGATATATCAGGAAATCACATTGTATGATTTTTAAATAATGTATTTGTATGTTATTGCTGCAAATATATATTTGAACCCCTGAGAAAAACAGGGTTAATATTTGGTACAGAAGCCTTTGTTTACAATTACAGAGGTCAAGCTTTTCCTGTAGATCTTGACCAGGTTTGCACGCCTCCACACAGATCATCTCTAGATCTGTCTGGTTTCAGGACTGTCGCTGAGCAACACTGAGTTTCAGCTTCCTCCAAAGACTTTCTATCAGATATAGAATGGCAAGGCCACTCCTAGTTTCTCCTGGCTGTGTGCTTCGGGTCATTGTCATGTTGGAAGACCCAGCCACGACTAGAGCTGGGTTGAAATAATCGATTTTCCGATTTTTAATCGATTCACATTATGAATTAATGAATTATGATTATCGATTCGTAAGTCCAAAGATCGATTTTTTTTAAATTATTTTTTTAATTAAAATTATTTTCTTCATTTCCCTCAGTGAACTTCAATCTACCTTCAAGAAAGATAATTCAGGACTCCTGGATTATCTTTCTTGAAGGTAGATTGACCCTTAACCTTTTCATCAGTCTTCCATCAGTAACTACCAATACTTGTAAGATTTGCTGTTTAATATTGATATAATACTAGTTTTAATATGTCAAAAGTGAAGGAAACGGTTCAAATACATTTTTCATTTTTAATAACATTAACCCCCGGATCGAATCGAAATCGGATCGAATCGGATGGGATCTGAGAAATCGGAAAAAAACGATTTTGAAACATAAAAATCGGAATCGAATCGTTTCTTGAAATTTGAATCGAAACCCAGCTCTAGCCAGGACCCATCTTCAGTGCTCTGACTGAGGGAAGGATCTTGCAATAAATGGCCCCATTCATTCTCTCTTTAATACAGTGCAGTTGCCCTGTCCCCTCTTCAGAAAACACCCCCCAAAGCACAATGTTTATAACAAAAAGTTATATTTTGGGCTCATCTGACCACATGACTTTCTCCAATGTCTCCTCTGGGTGATCCAGATTGTCATTGACAAACTTCAGACGGCCTGGACCTGTGCTGACTTAAACAGGGGAACCTTCTGTGCAATGCATGATTATAAACCATGAAGGCGTAGTGTAACCATTGAAGCTCTCTTTAAGTCATTTAACAGCTCCTCCCATGTAGTTTTGAGCTGATTCTTCACCTTTCTTATCATCATTGAGACCCCATGAGGTGAGCTCTTGTAGTCTCTTCCATTATCAAACAATTGCTCCCACATTTGATCTTTTTTTCACCAAGCTTTGAGAGCCAAAATTCGTTTTGATTGGCAGATGTTCAAATACCTATTCGCAGCAATAACATACAATTATTAAAAATCATACAATGTGATTTTCGGACTCTTTTAGAGATTCTGTCTCTCACTGTGGAAATGCACCTACGACGAAAATTTCAGACCCTTGCAAAATTGCAGGGTGTTGAAATACTTACTTTACTCACTGTACATACTGCAGATCTATATAGATATTGTGCATGTTTTGTGTTGATGGGGGAAACTGGAGTACCCGGAGGAAACCCACCCAGACACAGGGAGAAAGATGCAAACTCTGCAATGGCCCCGGTCCGAGACCTTTTAGCTATGACTCAGCCAACGTGCCGTAGTGGTGAAGGTTTTGACAAATTTAGTTTTGACAGATGAAGAATAGGAACATGTATACATCTCAATCAAGGACCACAAAATAATTTTTGGGGAAAGAATTTAGTTGGAAAAATGTATCACAGTAAAAGTTGCTGGAGAAACTGTGGTTGCAAAGTGTTCCACCATAATCATGTGTTTTGGTACTGTCCGAATGTATTTGGGCCACAAAACTATTGCCATGGGCACAATAAATGGATACTTCGGAGCATAGTTTTGGCAGCAGGAGAGAAGCCCACTATGAAAAAGATCAGCAATCAAGGACAAGACAAAAAGTATAATTGACTACATGTTTAGGACAATGTAAAACTGTTTATGCTCCATTTCTTTCTGTTGTGTTCCTTTTATGTTGTTTAATTAACTGTGGAAGAGGAACGTTTGGGAGTCCCTGCTTAGACTGTTGCCCCGTGACCCAGCCCCGGGTAAGCAAAAGAAATGGGATGGATGTTACCCATTAAGAACATAATTTGATCTGGTTCAACCCATTAAAAAAAAATAAGAAAATAATGATGCAGGGCTTCACAATAACAGTGGAGTTTGTTGAGCCCATACCTTTTCCTGGAGTCACCAACTACCACAGACTAGAATATCTCTAGCAAAAGACCTGGGCTTTCACAAAGGGGTCAAGGAGGTCAACTCATGGCTTTAATCTGCACGGTTGTCGTATTGTCCATCCGGTCTAGTCTGCTGTTTGCATCTTGCTCATGGATTGAGATGGGCTCCATTAATCCACCTTCAGGAGCAGATGCCTTGCCTGAGGCCACTCTTTCTCATCAGTGGTGCATAGGTGCAGGAGAGTGGTGCTCTCCTGCACCTATGATGCGTGATGTCAGTCACTCCTGTCATAGTCAGGATCTTCAGCAGGTCTCTTTACTATGCATGTACAATAAAAACTATGGTTCTGTGTTCATTGCAATCGAGTTTTATTTTTTTTTAAATGGACAGTTCCATCAAAAACGCAGTGATTCTCCAAAATACCCTACACATTTAAGTTATATCCAAACAATAATGGACATAGTCATCTAAATAGCCCGGTCAGAACACTAGATCCTGATGAAGCAGAAGCTGAGCTTTGGATCAAAGGGTCGATGCTTTGTTCAGTGTTGGACACATCACCACAGCTGGACTCAATTAGGGGCTTCTAAAGGGAGAGGCATGACAGCACAGGGGAACTTCATTCTTTCATACTCGAAACCATCCAACTGCAGACAATTTACAAAGGCTAAATTGGGGAAGGTCTAAATACACAAAGATCTAAATACACATAATCAAGTTATCACCAGCTTTTCCCCAAATGCCCTTTAAACTCAGACTTTCAGAGCAAACAAAGATTGTCCATGAATGCGGCCATAGTCAGCCCATTCAAACGCACTGACACAAACGCAGCACATCTCCAGAGAAACGACACCGTGGTTATCGCTGCCTGCGGCCATATTATACCATATTATACCATATTCAGCCATATTCCGCCGCAAGCCGCTGCCTTTGGGCTGGTCGTGTTGAGCAGGGACAGTGTCGGGTCCTGGAGGACAGTTCAGGGCTCAACATGTCCTAAAGACCCTCTTACCTCATGGCAGCGACCGTCAGGACAAATGCTGCTCTCTCTCTCGGTTTAGACTGGTCTAGTTCAGTGCAGTTCCGCTCACAAGAGGCACAGATGCTGTGCGTGTTCCGTTGAGGGTTTGGGGGGAAATAAAAAAAATGAGGAAAAAAAATCCCAAAAGTAAAACAGTCACTGTTAAATCCTACATGTTCATGAGGGTTCAGCTCATCGAAAATAAAAGTCTGAAGACCAGACACCCACAGTCTCGGGTTCCTCTGACGCACTGGGGCAACGTGATGCTTCGCGGTGTCGCTTTGCTGCCGCTCTGCTGCCGCGCGCTGTTGCTACAAGTGATGCGTTCAGGGACCGGGACCTCCCGTGTCCGCAGTCACTCTTCACACGGTTCGCGAAGAGACCGGGACCTCCCGTGTCCGCAGTCACTCTTCACACGGTTCGCAAGGGGACCGGGACCATCCCGTGTCCGCAGTCACTCTTCACACGGTTCGCAAGGGGCAGGCGAGGGGCCATCTCACTCTTATAAATGCAGACTCCTCTTCATAATAAGGTCTCAATATGTGGTTGATGCTCAATCTACGCGCCGTGGACGTTCTTCCCAAAGGCACGTGAACGCAGCGTAACCCGCCTGGACCATGGATCAGCCTAGACCATGGATCAGCCTAGACTATGGATCAGCCTGGACCATGGATCAGCCTGGACCGGACCATGACTCTGCCTGGACCATGGCTCTGCCTGGACTATGGATCAGCCTGGACCATGGATCAGCCTGGACCATCGATCAGCCTGGACCAGACCATGGCTCTGCCTGGACCATGGATCAGCCTGGACCATGGATCAGCCTGGACCATCGATCAGCCTGGACCGGACCATGGCTCTGCCTGGACCATGGCTCTGCCTGGACCATGGATCAGCCTGGACCATGGCTCTGCCTGGACCATGGATCAGCCTGGACCGGACCATGGCTCTGCCTGGACCATGGATCAGCCTGGACCATGGATCAGCCTGGACCTTGGATCAGCCTGGACCGGACCATGGCTCTGCCTGGACCATGGCTCTGCCTGGACCATGGATCAGCCTGGACCGGACCTTGGATCAGCCTGGACCGGACCATGGCTCTGCCTGGACCATGGATCAGCCTGGACCATGGATCAGCCTGGACCATGGATCAGCCTGGACCATGGATCAGCCTGGACCGGACCATGGCTCTGCCTGGACTCTGCTGTTATCCGCGGGACGAGCCTGATGAGAGTAGCAGCTGCTGAAGAAGCAATGATCAAAGCTAATGGACAATGATCATGTTGTATGATTGTAAGATTATTCATTCTTCTACAACAAGAAGTGAACACACGAGTATGTTCAATATCTCCAGGCTAAAATGTGTCATACAGGACATAACAGATGTGGACAAAAAGCAGAGTTCTCTCCCCAGTTTTTAGTATTTCCAGGTCAACCAGATAGATATGTGTTAGAATCTCTGGCTAATAAAATCAGATAATATTATGTAAAGTATGTATTCTATAAAGAGGAGGTTCTTGGTTCTTGCCTGTAGATTATTTGGACCCCAGCCAACTCTATTATCAGGTTTGAACTTTAGGTGGTTGGAGAAAGGGAGGAAGTATCTTGGGATTCACTTGAACCAAATTGACGATATTATAATTCTGACAAACTGTTAAATAAAATGTAAATATATTTGTAGGATTGGAGTAAACTTAATTTACAGTAAGATTGTGGGGAAAGGTAAATACTATAAATGTGGTTATAGCCACACTTCTTAACAAAGAACAATGTGTGTTCCAAAACAGATCTTTTTATGGTACAATAATACGCTAAAACATTTTCTTTGGAAAGGTGGAAAACCTCAAGTCTCAGGCTCTGCCAACTTACCAATATAGAAAACTAGCACCTTATTTTAAATGTCTTTGGGACAGCCCTTTGCATGTGAGTCACTCTGAAGTAAACCAGTGTTAAGTTATAAGTACTAAGGACGGAAGCAAATAGATGGACAATGTTGCGAGTGAAAGGATGTTTGTGAGAATGTGTGAAAGTGTTTATACGTCTACAAATGTTGTTCCTCACTGTTTTTTATTCAATGAGAAACAAATAAACAAAACAAATACAAAATAAATCAAATAAAGATAATACCCCTTCAAAAATGCTTAGTAAAATTAATAGGAAAAAATACTCAAAAATACTTACTTACTTTTGTTTTTTTATCCTATATCTGTACTTTTATTTAAGTAACAAATTGAGTACACAAAGAGCAACAAATACTAAGAAAGTTCATGAATAAAACATTTAATGTCACATCAACAACTCATGTCTAGTCCAAAACAGGACTCTTAAAAAGACTTTATCATGCCTCCCCAGCACTATCAAAGTTGTATTGATGATTTTACTGAGATGCTTTCAGTCGTATGCACAGACTTTGATGGTTTGGTCATTACAGGTGATTTCAATGTGCATGTTGATAATATTTGTGACAGAAACGCTAAAGAGCTTGATGCTGTCCTTGAAACCTTCAGTCTTACTCAGCATGTGAGAGGCCCCACCCACAGCAAAGGACACACTCTAGATCTCATAATTACAAAGGGGGTAAATATTTCAAATGTTAATGTGATCGATGTTGCTCTGTCTGATCATTTCTGTGTCTTCTTTGACCTGTCTGTGTCTCCCAAACCACCGGTTGGTCCTGCAGTTGTTCAGAGGAGACACATAAATGATGACACGGGTGCACTGTTTATGGAAATGATAAACTTTGAAAATGTCTCATGTTCTAATGTAAATGATTTGTTGAACTCTGTTACATCTAGTGTTTTGAATGTTCTGGACACCATCGCCCCTATAAAGGCTAAAATGGTTAAAAATAAGCAGAAGGCGCCATAGAGAAATGATGATTCGGTCAGGGCACAGAAAAGGGAGTGCCGCAGGGCCGAACGGAAATGGCGCAAGTCAAAGCTCCAGATTCAAAAAGAGATTTACAAAGAGAAGCTGAACATGTACAACCTAATCTTATGTAGAACTAGGGAAAGATATTTTTCTGAAATAATTGGAAGCTGCACTAACAACTCGCGTGTCCTGTTTGCCACAGTAAACAGATTAACAAACCCTCCAGCTCAGCTGCCGTTAGAACTCATTTCCACATCCAAGTGTAATGACTTTGCATTATTCTTTAATGACAAAGTTCAGAGCATTAAAAATGCTATAAATCCCACAATGCAAAAAAATACCCTAAAACCACCAAGACACTTAGAGCTAACTCACTTTGCATCAGTAACTGACAAAACTGTCCATGAGATCATCACCGGTCTGAGTTCATCTACATGCTGCCTTGATGTGTTACCTACCAGATTTCTAAAGTCTGTGCTGAACAGTTTGTTAGCACCATTCACTCACATAGTCAACATGTCGCTTCAATCTGGAACATTCCCAATGTCTTTGAAAACTGCGGTCATAAAGCCTCTCCTAAAGAAGAGCAGTCTTGATGCCGCAGTACTGAGTCATTACCGGCCCATCTCTAATCTGCCATTTTGGGGCAAAGTCCTTGAAAAGGTTGTTTACCAACAGTTCACAGATTTCCTCTTAATAAACAACTCATTTGATGTTTTTCAGTCAGGTTTTAGACCTCATCACAGCACTGAGACTGCTCTTGTCAAGGTGACAAATGACATCCGCCTGAACACTGACACGGGCAAAGCCTCAGTCTTAATTCTGTTGGATCTGAGTGCTGCTTTTGACACTGTCGATCATGGGATCCTCTTACAGAGACTAGAGGACTGGGTGGGCATCACTGGCACTGCCCTAAACTGGTTAAGGTCCTATCTGGAAGACAGGAAGTACTTTGTTGAAATTGGTAGCTGTGTCTCAGACCACATGACCCTGACCTGTGGAGTGCCCCAAGGGTCAGTCCTGGGTCCCCTTCTGTTCAACCTCTACATGCTGCCGTTAGGTCAGCTGATACGCAGTGAAAATGTGTCCTATCACAATTATGCAGACGAGTCAGATCTATGTTTCACTATCGGCAGGTGACTATGGACCAGTAGATTCACTCTGTCACTGCATCCAACAGATCAGTTTGTGGATGCAAAACAACTTTCTCCAGCTGAACTCAGACAAGACTGAAATAATCGTTTTTGGCCCACAGAAACAAAGAGAAAGTGTTACCGGTCACCTCCAGAGTCTCGCTCTAAAACCTACAAACCAAATTAGAAATCTGGGGGTAATAATGGACTCAGACTTGAACTTTAACAGCCACGTCAAATCAATAACATCAGCAGCTTTTTACCATCTAAAAAACATTGCCAAAATCAAAAATATAGTGTCAAAACCAGATTTAGAGAGACTTATCCATGCGTTTGTCTCCAGTAGATTAGACTACTGTAACGGCCTGCTCACTGGCCTCTCCAAACGAGCTGTAAAACAGCTGCAGTACATCCAGAACGCTGCTGCTCGGGTCCTGACTAGAACCAGGAAGTACCATCACATTAGTCCTGTTCTCAGGTCTCTGCACTGGCTCCTGTGGCTCAGAGAATAGACTTTAAAGCAGCTCTGCTTGTGTACAAGTCTCTCCATGGCCTAGGACCAAAGTACATCTTGGATATGTTAGTGCCATATGAACCATCTCGGACTCTGAGGACCTCAGGGACCTGCCTCCTGCTGGTGCCCAGAGTCAGGACTAAACATGGACCGGCCTTCTGCTGGTGCCCAGAGTCAGGACAAAACATGGGGAATCTGCGTTTCAGTTTTATGCAGCTAAAATCTGGAACAGTCTTTCTGAAGATGTGAGACAGGCTTCTACTCTGACAATGTTCAAATCTAAGCTAAAAACAGTTTTGTTTAGCTGCGCATATGACTGAAAGGATTTTTTCTTTGCACTCTTCTCTTTTGTTTGTGATTTTATTAGTTTAGACAATCAGTTGGATTGATCATTTTTAATTTAGTTAATTTCATTGTATTTCTGTTTCTGTAATTTCTTTGTCATTTGAATGCATTTTCCTGCTGTGTGAAGCACTTTGAATTGCCTTGTGTATGAAATGTGCTCTACAAATAAACTTGTCTTGCCTTGCCTTGCCTTTATGGTGGCCAATTTGATTAAGATTTCATTTGGTCTTGTGGTAATCAAGAAACATATCACTGTCAGAACAGATTGCGTCTCACAAAAGTCTCTCAATTGGGTTGCTCCCATGCTGAAATCCATTCGGTTAAACTTAAAATGTATCTATAATTTAAGTTTAGGATAGTTTTTGTGGCAGCGGTGCGTGAACTGTTAAACTCCGATCCCGCAGGTGGCAGTAGTGCGCTTCTCGACATTATGTATCCACCCATATTAAGTCTCGAAGAAGTGGGCGCGCGGCTGTGATTGGCTGAGTGCACGTTGCTGATGTGTTCTTTCGGAGCTAGCTTAAGCTAACCAAGCTTGTGAGCGGCTTCTCCTGCTAGTCACGGAGGACTGCTCCAAAATGCCTTATTTTCAAACGTGGGAGGAGTTCGCACGGGCAGCAGAAAAATTATATCTGACAGATCCTATGAAGGTTCGATTTATTTGTATTTGATTGTCAAAAATGTACTCATCTGCACGTAGCCCACTAGCTAACGTTAGCCCTTGAGTGTTTCTGAAGTGAAGTGTTTGTTTCTGCTTCAGGTCCGAGTGGTTCTCAAATACCGACACTGCGATGGAAATCTTTGCATTAAAGTCACGGACAATGCAGTGGTGAGTGTCCAGACACGGGGGGGGGGGCACAGATCCAGGGCCGTGGGCGCACACACAGAGAACCAGGGCCGAGGGTACACACACACACTGAACCAGGGCCGAGGGTACACACACACACACACACTGAACCAGGGCCGAGGGTACACACACACTGAGCCAGGGCCGAGGGTACACACACACTGAGCCAGGGCCGAGGGTACACACACACTGAGCCAGGGCCGAGGGTACACACACACACACACACACTGAACCAGGGCCGAGGGTACACACACACACTGAACCAGGGCCGAGGGTAAGATAAGATAAGATAATCCTTTATTGTCCACACATGGGGAAATTTCATTGATACAACGCAGCAGATACAGAGGCACACACACACACACACACTGAACCAGGGCCGAGGGTCCACACACACACTGAACCAGGGCCGAGGGTCCACACACACACACACACACTGAACCAGGGCCGAGGGTACACACACACACTGAACCAGGGCCGAGGGTACACACACACACTGAACCAGGGCCGAGGGTCCACACACACACACACACACACTGAACCAGGGCCGAGGGTACACACACACACTGAACCAGGGCCGAGGGTACACACACACACTGAACCAGGGCCGAGGGTACACACACACACTGAACCAGGGCCGAGGGTACACACACACACTGAACCAGGGCCGAGGGTACACACACACTGAACCAGGGCCGAGGGTACACACACACACACACTGAGCCAGGGCCGAGGGTACACACACACTGAGCCAGGGCCGAGGGTACACACACACACTGAGCCAGGGCCGAGGGTACACACACACTGAACCAGGGCCGAGGGTACACACACACACACACACTGAACCAGGGCCGAGGGTACACACACACACACACTGAACCAGGGCCGAGGGTAAGATAAGATAATCCTTTATTGTCCACACATGGGGAAATTTCATTGATACAACGCAGCAGATACAGAGGCACACACACACACACTGAACCAGGGCCGAGGGTCCACACACACACACACACACACACACACTGAACCAGGGCCGAGGGTACACACACACACACTGAACTAGGGCCGAGGGTACACACACAACACACTGAACTAGGGCCGAGGGTACACACACACTGAACCAGGGCCGAGGGTACACACACACACACTGAACCAGGGCCGAGGGTACACACACACACACACTGAACCAGGGCCGAGGGTACACACACACACACACTGAACCAGGGCCGAGGGTACACACACACACTGAACCAGGGCCGAGGGTACACACACACTGAACCAGGGCCGAGGGTCCACACACACTGAACCAGGGCCGAGGGTCCACACACTGAACCAGTGACAGACAGACAGACAGACAGACAGACAGACAGACAGACAGACAGACAGACAGACAGACAGACAGACAGACAGACAGACAGACAGACAGACAGACAGACAGACAGACAGACAGACAGCTCTTAAAACATATATTTATTTCAAAAAATCAATAGCTCATTGAGCTTTATCTATGGAAACCCATACACCTGAAATATATAATCAAACTATCTGAAGTGGTAGGCTAGTTAATGAAATGGCTCCTTTAGATTAATCGGGCAGCACACTGTAATAAACGTGTTCTCTGAGCTGCTCATTCCAGTCTGGCTTTCTACATTTAATAGTGTTTGCAGTACAAAACGGACCAAGCCCAGGACGTGAAGAAGATCGAGAAGCTCCATGGAAAACTGATGAGATTGATGGTTTCCAAGGAGACTCACAGTGCCATGGAGACTGACTGAGATGCTCTGGGTCTGAAGGTCTGGACTCTGCTCAAACGGTGACCTGGGCAACTCCTCAGAGCCCAAGTTGTGTGGCCCACACTTCTTTTGTTTTTTACTTTTTAAACTAGAGCGTTCTTCTGAAACTACTCGAATGAGTCTATATATCGTGATGGGTCATTAAAGGAGCAAGAGGTAAACTTTTTTTATGGACTTATGCCACATAAAGAAATGTGGCTGTTATTTCAGATATGACAAACCCAGTTTCTTTAACAGAGAAATGCATAAAATAAATGTTTTATCTCACGTTTGTTGCAAGACACTTGAGTTTTATTTATTTTGACATGAAATTACTGCCAGTGTCCTTTGGCAAGACACTTAAAGGTTTGCTTAGCATGTGTTTTGTGAGTGCTGGAGTCACAGAAGCTTCAAGTACAGATGGGCAGCCATTTACCTCAAGGCAGCTGTGGCTGCAGCTCACCAGCACCAAAGAGGCAAATGAGCAATGTAAGAAACTAACTCAACTTTAGGAGTGTTTGAGAGTCATTATTTTCATACATTCATAGATTCATTTAATGCTTGTATAAAATGAGAGTTTAAATGAGCCACAGAGTCCACCTCTTCAGCCTCTCAGACGTCACCTGGACTAAATGACCCTGTTGACACCATGTATTATTAAAACACACACTTCTGCTCTTCGTTAGGGTCAAATCATAATTTAAATGACTGACGGACAAAGAAAAAAGGGAAATTTACCGCTTGTATCCGAGGTCACCTGATCTTCTGGCTGCATGAAGCCTCTGAGCCAGAGTTTTTACACCCATCTGGATTCATCAGTAAAATCAATATTATAAAACGTTTTTAATGATATGGTTCTTGAAGGTGTGAATTCAACTTGGAATATTTTTTTTAAAATACAAAAATAAACTGATGCTTATTAGGATAATGTCAGCTTTCAGAGGTCTGTTTTGAATAAAATTGTACTTGTGAGTAATATCTTGCATAAATCCAGATATTGAGTTTTTATAATATTTTTGGTTCTTAGAAAATGGTTTATGTAAATGTTTGTCCTGGCAATTTGATCATGTGAATTGAAAATTATACTTATATAATCGATCAATTATTTAGAGAACGTCTTTGTTTCCCCAGATTCTTCTCTCTTACTGTTTCAAAGTAACAAACTCAACTTTAGCCACGTGACTTAGTACTGGCAAAAATAAATGGTTACAAACTTTCCTGGGCAAAGAAATGTGATAATACAGTAGCTCCATGGTATGGGCTTGTGTCACTCCTGTGATAATACAGTAGCTCCATGGTGGGCCTGTGTCACTCCTGTGATAATACAGTAGCTCCATGGTGGGCCTGTGTCACTCCTGTGATAATACAGTAGCTCCATGGTATGGGCTTGTGTCACTCCTGTGATAATACAGTAGCTCCATGGTATGGGCTTGTGTCCTGTGATAATACAGTAGCTCCATGGTATGGGCTTGTGTCACTCCTGTGATAATACAGTAGCTCCATGGTGTGGGCTTGTGTCACTCCTGTGATAATACAGTAGCTCCATGGTATGGGCTTGTGTCACTCCTGTGATAATACAGTAGCTCCATGGTGGGCCTGTGTCACTCCTGTGATAATACAGTAGCTCCATGGTGGGCCTGTGTCACTCCTGTGATAATACAGTAGCTCCATGGTGGGCCTGTGTCACTCTTGTGATAATACAGTAGCTCCATGGTGGGCTTGTGTCACTCCTGTGATAATACAGTAGCTCCATGGTATGGGCTTGTGTCACTCCTGTGATAATACAGTAGCTCCATGGTATGGGCTTGTGTCACTCCTGTGATAATACAGTAGCTCCATGGTGTGGGCTTGTGTCACTCCTGTGATAATACAGTAGCTCCATGGTGTGGGCTTGTGTCACTCCTGTGATAATACAGTAGCTCCATGGTGGGCCTGTGTCACTCCTGTGATAATACAGTAGCTCCATGGTGTAGCTCTTTAGTGTAGCTCCATAGTGTGGGCCAGTGTCACTTCCGTGGACATTACTCCGCCCCAAGTGGACTTTTGGCCTAGCTGCAGTGCTCCGTGAGGCTGCTCCGTGGACCGTCAGGCCGAGGACAGCGGAGAGGACAGCGGGTAAGACACGTCTCTGTTGTTCTCATAAGCGCATGTACATTGTGACGTTTCCTGCAGTGGCCTGGGACTTGTGTATATGGAGCCATAATCCCCGCGCGAGGGACGTGAGCCTGCGCGCTCCGTCCACGAGCGTATTGTGTGTAGTCTAATACTTGTGGTGTGTAGTCTAATACTTGTGGTGTGTAGTCTAATACTTGTGGTGTGTAGTCTAATACTTGTGGTGTGTAGTCTAATACTTGTGGCGTGTAGTCTAATACTTGTGGTGTGTAGTCTAATACTTGTGGTGTGTAGTCTAATACTTGTGGTGTGTAGTCTAATACTTGTGGTGTGTAGTCTAATACTTGTGGTGTGTAGTCTAATACTTGTGGCGTGTAGTCTAATACTTGTGGTGAGTAGTCTTATACTTGTGGTGTGTAGTCTAATACTTGTGGTGTGTAGTCTTATACTTGTGGTGTGTAGTCTAATACTTGTGGTGAGTAGTCTTATACTTGTGGTGTGTAGTCTAATACTTGTGGTGAGTAGTCTAATACTTGTGGTGAGTAGTCTTATACTTGTGGTGTGTAGTCTAATACTTGTGGTGTGTAGTCTAATACTTGTGGTGAGTAGTCTTATACTTGTGGTGTGTAGTCTAATACTTGTGGTGTGTAGTCTAATACTTGTGGTGTGTAGTCTAATACTTGTGGTGTGTAGTCTTATACTTGTGGTGTGTAGTCTAATACTTGTGGTGTGTAGTCTAATACTTGTGGTGAGTAGTCTTATACTTGTGGTGAGTAGTCTTATACTTGTGGTGTGTAGTCTAATACTTGTGGTGTGTAGTCTAATACTTGTGGTGTGTAGTCTAATACTTGTGGTGTGTAGTCTAATACTTGTGGTGTGTAGTCTAATACTTGTGGTGTGTAGTCTAATACTTGTGGTGTGATGAACTGCAACCCACTGGCGACGCCGTGTTTTTCACCTTTGATCTAGTTTTAAACCATGCGGTTTTACCCAGACCGTTACCCCGATTCTGGAGACATTTTCTGTCCTGAATTTGACTCCCGCTTTGACCCAACGAATATTTTTTCGGGTTTAAACATTTTAAACTTATAGATTGCACAGTCTAGTTTGTTTTTGGATGAGTTAGCTACACTCTTGCTAATACAGATCCATGGCATAAACTAGTTTTAACCAGACGAAGTAGGGGTTAGGGTTAAGGTTAAGGTTAGGGTTAGGGCTTAATATACTTATATACAATAACAATGTTAGTGTTCGCAGAGACAGGAAGTCTAGTTTCTGGGCTCCAGAATCGAGGTAACGGTCTGTGTATAACTGCACGTATTGTTTGGTAACACCAGGTCGTCATCATGTTGCTGGAGGTCCTGCTGGCTGCAATAGTGGGAGCACTTCTCCTCCTTTTGCTGACCAAGTGGAGAAAGCCAAACGTCCTGAAGACAGAGGACGGCTGGTGGGGAGTCACAGACCAACTGGAGGGACAGGAGGACACTACAATACGACCGTTTCAACTAAGCACCAGCGACGCAGAGCTGGAGGTTTGTCTTATCATCTGCTCTCACTAACCCCACTCCACCTGACACTAACTCCACCCACCTGCCTCACCCACCCACCTGCCCCCACACTAACCCCACCCACCTGCCTCACCCACCCACCTGCCCCCACACTAACCCCACCCACCTGCCTCACCCACCCACCTGCCCCCACACTAACCCCACCCACCTGCCTCACCCACCCACCTGCCCCCACACTAACCCCACCCACCTGCCTCACCCACCCACCTGCCCCCACACTAACCCCACCCACCTGCCTCACCCACCCACCTGCCCCCACACTAACCCCACCCACCTGCCTCACCCACCCACCTGCCCCCACACTAACCCCACCCACCTGCCTCACCCACCCACCTGCCCCCACACTAACCCCACCCACCTGCCTCACCCACCCACCTGCCCCCACACTAACCCCACCCACCTGCCTCACCCACCCACCTGCCCCCACACTAACCCCACCCACCTGCCTCACCCACCCACCTGCCCCCACACTAACCCCACCCACCTGCCTCACCCACCCACCTGCCCCCACACTAACCCCACTCCACCTGCCCCCACACTAACCCCACCCACCTGCCTCACCCACCCACCTGCCCCCACACTAACCCCACCCACCTGCCTCACCCACCCACCTGCCCCGACACTAACCCCACTCCACCTTCCCCCACACTAACCCCACTCCACCTTCCCCCACACTAACCCCACTCCACCTGCCCCGACACTAACCCCACTCCACCTGCCCCCACACTAACCCCACCCACCTGCCTCACCCACCCACCTGCCCCCACACTAACCCCACCCACCTGCCTCACCCACCCACCTGCCCCGACACTAACCCCACTCCACCTGCCCCGACACTAACCCCACTCCACCTGCCCCGACACTAACCCCACTCCACCTTCCCCCACACTAACCCCACTCCACCTTCCCCCACACTAACCCCACTCCACCTTCCCCCACACTAACCCCACTCCACCTGCCCCCACACTAACCCCACTCCACCTGCCCCCACACTAACCCCACTCCACCTTCCCCCACACTAACCCCACTCCACCTGCCCCCACACTAACCCCACTCCACCTGCCCCCACACTAACCCCACCCACCTGCCTCACCCACCCACCTGCCCCCACACTAACCCCACCCACCTGCCTCACCCACCCACCTGCCCCCACACTAACCCCACTCCACCTGCCCCCACACTAACCCCACCCACCTGCCTCACCCACCCACCTGCCCCCACACTAACCCCACCCACCTGCCTCACCCACCCACCTGCCCCGACACTAACCCCACTCCACCTTCCCCCACACTAACCCCACTCCACCTTCCCCCACACTAACCCCACTCCACCTGCCCCGACACTAACCCCACTCCACCTGCCCCCACACTAACCCCACCCACCTGCCTCACCCACCCACCTGCCCCCACACTAACCCCACCCACCTGCCTCACCCACCCACCTGCCCCGACACTAACCCCACTCCACCTGCCCCGACACTAACCCCACTCCACCTTCCCCCACACTAACCCCACTCCACCTTCCCCCACACTAACCCCACTCCACCTGCCCCCACACTAACCCCACTCCACCTGCCCCCACACTAACCCCACTCCACCTTCCCCCACACTAACCCCACTCCACCTGCCCCCACACTAACCCCACTCCACCTGCCCCCACACTAACCCCACTCCACCTGCCCCCACACTAACCCCACTCCACCTTCCCCCACACTAACCCCACTCCACCTGCTCGATTAGAGAACATTATACAGTTTGTTTATGTCTCTTTTCCTCACAGGATCTCCACCGTCGCATGGACCAAACACGACCGGTGGCCTCGCTTCACGACAGCCAGTTCAACTACGGTTTCAACTCGGAGCATCTGCAGGAAGTCGTCTCGTATTGGAGAAACGGCTTTGACTGGAGGAAGCAAGTGGAGAAAATAAACCAGTATCCTCATTTCAAAACCACCATCGAAGGTCTGTGGGTGCCGCTCTCGTGATCTCGACTGAATATCCACACTGCTCTGAGATTGTGGCGTGTTCTCTCCGGCAGGTCTCGATGTCCACTACGTGCACGTGAAGCCTCAGGAGGTTCCGGAGGGCACAAAAGTGGTTCCTCTCATCGCGGTCCACGGCTGGCCCGGGTCCTTCTATGAGTTCTACGGCCTCATCCCTCTGTTGATGCAGCCGCCCCGGGACGGCTTTGTGTTTGAGCTCGTGTGTCCCTCCATTCCCGGGTACGGCTTCTCCGAGGCGCCGCATCGGAAAGGTGAGCTCTGTGTGCGAGGCGGGCACAGTCCAGAGGGAGTACTGCTACTGCGAGTACTGCGAGTACTGCTACTGCGAGTACGTATACCTCCAGCTTCTGTACCACTGAGAAAAAGCACTACGATGATTTCTCTCTTAGCATGAAACAAAACGATCTTAACCGCCCCGACTTTTGTACTGTGTCGTCAAACGTGTTCCAAGTGAATGCTTCTTTTCATGTGGCGCTTGTGTTTTCGTGCAGGGTTTGATTCGGTGTGCGCGGCCCGCATCTTTCACAAACTCATGAGGCGCCTGGGCTTCAGTCACTTCTATGCTCACGGAGGCGACTGGGGCTGGTTAGTCACCACCAACATGGCTCAGCTGGAGCCGAGGTGAGAGTCCACTCCTCCACTGCCTAAGCCCCAATGTTGTGGACTCAAAATGGTGAAGAGACTCTTTTTGTTTCAGGACAGTTACAGGCTTGCATTTGAACTTTGCCCCGCCCTCAAAGCCGGGGCTGCTGTTCACTCTCTCCGTGTTACTGGGACAGTACTTCCCAAAACTGTTCAGCTTCACTCCAGAGGACTTGGAGCTCCTTTACCCTGCTGTGGAGAAACAGCTGGTGGAGCCCCTCCTGGAAACGGGCTACCTCCACATCCAAGCTACCAAGCCGGACACAGTGGGTAAGATTATTGATGAATACTTCAAAGGCTTTTGTGAACGCAACATAACAATCATACATTGGGTTAATTTTTACCTAAACATGTATATCATCAAAGACTTTTGTACAAGTTTGCTGTTATTAACTCAATTAAACAAGAGACTCTTCATTAAAAACAAATAGTATAAATATTTTACCCTAATAAGCCCTTGAATTAATGATTTTTTTTGGGGTGGAGCATGTATTGGACACACATCTGTTCATGGATTTCAGCTTCTCATTCAAAAGATATAATGTATTGTTTTAAATCGCTATGGCAGCGGGCCTCTAATAGTCCATCAATCTGAAATCCATGGATTATGAGAAGGTCTTAAATGGCTGCCCACGTGTTATGGCTTAGATTCCCGTGTGTTGTGTGACTTTCTGCACATACTGAAGGCTCCTGTGTTTGAAGGGCGGGCCCTCAACGACTCCCCCGTCGGATTGGCTGCCTACATTCTGGAGAAGTTTTCCACTTGGACAAACAAAGACTTCAGAAACCTACAGGATGGAGGTCTCACCAGGTGAAGTAAAGTTTGTTCACCTGCAGGGCTTTCTCCACCAAATCTGATCCAAACACTTCCATCTAAAGTCATTTGAATACAGTTTTAAGTTTAGAAGTTTCATGTACAGAAACTTCAAAAAGCTTTACCCAAGAATCACAATATGTCACAACAAACATTGACATGATGTTGCTCGGATACACTCAATATTCTGTTTCTTTCTTCTGGGGCAGGAAGTTCTCTCTCGACGACCTGCTCACTAATGTCATGATCTACTGGACCTCAGGCTGCATCGTCCCCTCCATGAGGTTTTATAAGGAAAACTTTAAGCAAGGCCTCAACCAGCCACATGCAACGTGAGTGACAGGGGCGTGACTGCGGCGGGGCGGGTTGTCCTGGATCACACTGATGAAGGACCCACTTTTCTCCTCAGAATCCCCGTGGTGGTTCCGACCGGTTTCGCCTGCTTCCCCAGCGAGCTCATGCACACGCCGGAGCTGTGGGTGAGGCAGAAGTACAAGAGGCTGGTGAGCTTCACGCGCATGCCGCGAGGAGGACACTTCGCAGCAATGGAAGAGCCGCAGTTGATGGCAGAAGATATCAACCAGTTTGTTCAAATAGTGGAGAGTCAGATCAAGGCCAAGTGAGTTTAGAGTCAGAATAGAGAGAGTGTTGAAAATCTGTGTATGGTTCATTCCTTTGTTTTGTTGTCGTATAGAAACCTGTCTGATTCTTTCTAGAACATTTGTAAAAGGCTAAAGATTGGGAGATCGCTGGTCACTAGAACATCATTTATCTCTAGTGTATTATGCTCTATGTATGTAACGATAGAAGTTAGTTACCTTTTATTGTGTCTGAATTTAAAGCTGAATATCTTTATATGAATATATCTAAATCCACATTGTACTTTGTGTAGCGTGTGATTAATAAAGCTGGTAGTCCTGACAAACAAACCAATGCTGGTTCAAACATAAGCTGCTTTTAATGAGCCAAATGCTTTAAACTCAACATTTCAGCAAAAGAAAATCTTTGCCCGTTTTTCAGTTTCTGATATTAACTGTTCAATGTTCTCAGGCTTTGCCAGAATGTGTTTTGGTGAATAGTGGCACAGTTTTTGTACCAAAGCCCTTCAATAGCTCTGTAACACTTTATATCCTTAGCAGATTTCCAAAGCTGTTTATTCAGATGTTTTTATTCATATTCCTTCATTTATTTTCTTACACTAAAAACACTCACACTCGTAAAGAAGTATTGACTACAAATCAACTTTTTTTCACCATGCCACCATGAATTATAATTCCTACCACATTTCAAAACCGACCAACACCAGTCTGAACACCGGTCCAGCACCAGTTTGAACACCGGTCTGAACACCAGTCTGAACACCGGTCTGAACACCAGTCTGAACACCGGTCCAGCACCAGTCTGAACACCAGTCCAAACTAGCTCAGTTTTTTGTCCCCAACAGACACCCATGTCCCATGGCAACCAACCCTGCAAGTCCAAAACTTTCCTCCATGTAGAAAAAACTAAAGACAATCATAGACCATGCGTAAGTATATAGTACCTGTGGCATTGGCAGGGTGATGCAGGGAGAAACGATACAACGCCACAAGGCCTATGAATAATTGTGTATTTCAAAAATTTATCCTGGACTTTTGTAATATTTTCAAAAATTGAGTCCCATGTGTAATCTTCAAATGTAAAAACGAGAACCCTCTCCCAAATACATTGGAACATTTATTCATGTTTTTACCCATGGAAACACGTTTTCAAGTATTCAAGTATTTATTTCCATCCAGTGTTGAACTCTTTTCCACAGTTGATCTTGTCTTGATGTGAGAGAGTGACCGCTGCACAAAGCCTTCTCCAGCTCGTCACAAACACTCTCACTTCAGATCTGGAGCACATTAGTTTCTGCTTCTCTTTAGATGTTTTCTCTGCTTGATGCTAATGAGTTGACCTTTCTCAAGCACACATATTTTCCATGACCATGGGATTTGTCTCTCCACATAGTTGTTTCAGAAATGAGAAGCCACTCACTGCATCAGATGGGTTTAAATACTGAGCTGTAGCTGAAAGCTCATGCAGCAATTTCTTACATCAGACACTTGCCTTTAAAATAACTCTCTCTTGAAGATATTTCCATAAATGACCATGACCTTCCATATCATTTTTTTTCTTGACAG
This sequence comes from Eucyclogobius newberryi, assembly GCF_026437365.1. Classification (NCBI taxonomy): domain Eukaryota; kingdom Metazoa; phylum Chordata; class Actinopteri; order Gobiiformes; family Gobiidae; genus Eucyclogobius; species Eucyclogobius newberryi. The sequence goes on from NW_027315723.1 coordinate 32,113,985, forward strand.
ATGCCAAATAATCCTTAACGTTCTGATGTGTTTTACACTTCTGCAGGCTGTTGCTTCAACCCTACACTAGGTGGCTCACCAAGCTTTTTGCAAGTCACAAGATGGTTTATATGGCACTAACATGTCCAAGATGTACTTTGATGCTAGGCCATGGAGAGACTTGTACACAAGCAGAGCTGCTTTAAAGTATATTCTCTGAGCCACAGGAGCCAGTGCAGAGACCTGAGAACAGGACTAATGTGATGGTACTTCCTGGTTCTAGTCAGGACCCGAGCAGCAGCGTTCTGGATGTACTGCAGCTGTTTTACAGCTCGTTTGGAGAGGCCAGTGAGCAGGCCGTTACAGTAGTCTAAACCAGTGGTTCTCAACCTGGGGGGTCGTGAAATGATCTCAAGGGGTCCTGGGGGGTCAGGGCGAATATAGAAATGTATGGCAGTCCTAAATATGGCTTGACACCCTTCAAATGCTGTGGTGAATGTAGTTTACTGTTTGCCGGCCTTCCAAATTAAATTATCCAGGCCTATCTATGAAAACGAAATCAATCAATAGAAACAAGGCTATACTACAGCCTATTGTTTGTGTTTGTGGGTTATAAATGCCAACGGTTGTTATTATGGGGGTTGCAGCAGAAAATGAGATGAAATTGAGACCTACCAGCGAGAAATGCATGGATAGATCAAATAAAATCAAAAGGACACTATACTATTGATTTTGGCAGTGTTTTTCACATGATAAAAAGCTGCTGATGTTATTGATTTGATGTGGCTGTTAAAGTTCAAGTCTGGCTCCATTATTTGCCCCAGTTTTCTAACTTTGTTTGTAGGTTTTAGAGCGAGACTCTGGAGGTGACCGCTAACACTTTCTCTTTGTTTCTGTGGGCCAAAGACGATGATTTCAGTCTTGTCTGAGTTCAGCTGGAGACAGTAGTTTTCAGTGACAGTGAATCTACTGGTCCATATTCACCTGCCGACAGTGAAACTTAGACCTGAGTGTCGTCTGCATGATTGTGAGAGGACACAATATTGCTGCGTATCAACTGACCAAATGGCAGCATGTAGAGTTTGAACAGAAGGGGTCCCAGGACTGACCTTGGGGCACCCCACAGGTCAAGGCCATGTTATCTGAGACCGTTACCAATCTGGACAAACTATTTAATAAGTATATCATATATATATATATTCTTACAGCATTAAAGATGTATGACTTTAAGAAAGTTGTGACTTAGCCCAGATGTTTGTAAGAATGTTATTTATGTCATTATTATAAAAAAAAAAATGTTTTCAAACAGTATTTGACTCACATGATCATTATCTCATTTCAAGGACAGTTGCATCTATTTAGTGCCTCAGTGTCGCACTGCCCCAAAATGTTCTATTCCCACTTGGTCCAGATGTTCGCTGAGCTACATGTTTCCCAAGCCCCCCCAGTGCCCCGAGACTACCCCCCTTCAGGCCGACTTGCTGTTTGCTCCTCTTGGCAGCCGTGCAGCCAGGGAGGATGGGGACGCCGGCACAGGGAGATAAGGACCCCTCATTACCTCACCCGATAAGGTAACATTCACAGACACAGGCAGATGGGCTCTGCAGATGCACGTGGGCGCACTGTGATCAGGAGCTACTCAGCTAAATTATATTAACTTTACATTTGGAAAAGGTAGTTTGTCTTTCAGCATAACAAATCACAACTCCTCTCCAGTCTAATATCTGAAACATGCACTCTTCAGACTAAGGGATATAAAACTTGTCAGGTTCAAGGCCGTGGTGATCTGGAGCCAGCACTTGGAGAGCACGGATGGCGGTGAGTCCTCTGGAAGCGCTCATGTCTGTGCAGCACCGACTCAACTGTACCATGGATCCACAGAGGCAAGAGAGTGCACACAGCAGCCCGGCTCCGCGCCTCAAGACACGGGTGAGCTACCACTCTTACAACATGGACATTTCATGGGTCACATGAAGGGGCATGTGAAACGTACCCACACAGAATTAAACATATTGAAATGTATTATTGCTTATATTATTACTTACATTCATGTTATCTAACTATAGGCTAAAATGATGAGTTTTCATATTTTGATTTGACATTGTGATTGTTGGTCGGTTCTGTACCATCACATAGTCTGTACACGTGAAATTTGTCCCTGAAGTCTCTGTGCCTCTTCAGCAGGGGCAGTCCAGCTCAGTGCCTCTGCTTCGGGCCCAGAGAAGTCAGCACTCTCCAGAAAATGCAGCCCGTGAAAGGAGCCGTGTGCGGAATCTCAGACAAGCCTTCCATAGCCTGCAGGTCATGCATTACTCTATTGGGACAGACAGCGTACAAAGAAAATCTCTTTTGGGTCACACATAAACACTAAACCACATTTGTGTATACAACAGACCGTTGATATTATATTAAGATTGTTTGTTTGACATGTTAGCAGTAAAATACATGACAGTTGGACATAAATAAAGCCCAGTTCACTTGTAAACACACATTGTTTCCACAGGCAGCTCTTCCGTCTGTGCCTCCAGACACCAAGCTCTCCAAACTCGACGTTCTGCTTCTTGCTACCAACTACATTGGTTATCTGACAGAGACCCTGGACCGGGAGGGGACCCAGCTGCCCTCGCGTTCGGGGGGATCCTTTCATCCAGTGAAGGTATGAAACCACCTGTCTTTTTTGCTTTATGGTTTCGTACGCACACATGTACAGTACCAGTTCAGTGGTCACCTGGTGTCTCTCTCACAGAAGTGGCCCATGCGCTCCCTGCTGTTCTGTGGCAGTGTGGGGGATCTGCTCTCTCAGGATGCCCCAGGGGCCCCGGCCTTAGAGGCAGACAAAGAGTGACGTAACCATCACATCACACCATCTAGCAATCATATGTGGCCCGCGTTATCATGATAAAGACCTTTGAAATACTAATGGTTTGTTATCTTGTCCTGTCCTTTGGTTTATCTACATCTGAACATCAAGTCTACATAAGAACAGGAGCTTTGTGTCATGGTAACATAAGGTTTTGTGTATATTTTGTGTCAATATTCTTCATGAACTTTCCTGTACTGTTTAAAACCTGCACGCCACAAATCACTGTATGCAAGAGCACCATGTAACCATTTTGTGTGATTTAGTTAAGAATATGTTCAATGTCATTATTTATTCGTGCAGATCACTTTTTGCATTCTTGTCTAATAAAGAAAAGTGTAAAGAAGACTGTGTTCTTATAAGAAGACATCTGCTCGTCTGCATGAAACTGGTGCAGTATTGACTGTGTAATGTAGATGAACTTGGGAGATAAACTTTGTATTTTCATCACTCTGCTACACCTTAAAAGAGTAAAACACTTGATAAGGAATTTATAAGCACAGACTAGACAATGTTGCTTACTGGCAGCAAATGGATCTCTGCTCTTCCAGAACAAATCCAAGGTTATCCCCATAAATAAAAGCAGAAGGGTTATTTGCTGTACTGAACTCTGACTCATTTTGAGTTGTTGGACTAGTTAGTGGAGGTTGTAAAAGGACAAGGGACATGTTTTTTTTTTAATCTTTTTATAAACAAGTAGAACATATTTATCACAGAAAAAGTTGAATTGATGGTCATTATTTGAAACTGTCCTTTGGGCTTTGTAACTTTAAATTACAATTCTAATTAAAATCCCGCGGTGCCAAATATCTAAAGTGAAATCTGGATAAAATGTTTGTGTTCGAAGATTGAAATGGGCGATTGATGACTGTGATGTGTTTATATTCCTCCTCCTGTTTGATGAAGTGGAAGAGAGCATCTGCATACTTGCACTATCTGCGCTCATTACAGAGAACACAGGGCCGATTTATGGTGCGCCTCCACACTCCCTGTGCATTCTGGAGCATCGCCCCAGCTCGCACTGCCCTCACCCACACTAACACTTCCAAGTACAGCGGCTGAGAAAAACCTTTAGTCAAGTCACGCTTGAGCGGCCATTCTGTTCCCTGTGGCGGCCATTCTGCGCCAATGGCTTGTCTGGACAACACCGCGCCGCTCAAGAGTCAGTGTCACATTCAGAAGACATTTGATCAAGCGTGCTCGTGTTACTATATTACACCTTTTAATCATCACACTTCTGAAGGCGGGTTGGAATAAGTGAAACAAGAGCAGGAGTAAAAGACTGAACATGACAATACAATGTTTTAAGTTATTTATTCATTTGTGAACATATAGTTTATGGATAAATCTTATGCTTGAGGTTACCTTCTATTTGCTAAAAGTGGGGCAACAAGAGCAGCATTGTGACATTTAGTGTAAAAATACACACAAACCCATTCAAGTCAGTTCTAATATCAGTCATTGTAGGTTTCCTGGAGACACCATTTTTTTACCATCATGACATAAAATAGACATATTATTTTCCACATACAAGAAAATAAACACTTAATGATCCACATCTGGCCCATTTCCACAAGAAGAATATCGGTTTAATAACGTTTTGGAATGCAGTTCAAGGGAATTCTTGGTTATGACAAAAATAAATACAGCAAATATTGTTTAAACAAATAGTTTGAAACAATATTGACAAGTGCTGGAAATTACTAAGTGTGACATTATTACAAATTGTAAAATAAGTATAATGATTAAAAATACTGATGAAAAATAATAGTTACACTAAACATCAAATAATTGCACTGAACAGTCAAGTCTTTATGAAAGTGGGGCTTCCCCTGTGCATTAACACGTATGCATCATATAGGCTTCTCAACAGAACTCTAAAGGTTACAGTTGTGCTGGGATCATGTGCAGGTTTGATAAGGCACACACTTCAAGTAATTTCAGGTCAGAAAGATGAAGTGACGAGGTGAGGGGTGAAACCATGAAAGGATCAGCAGTCAGAATATGGGATCACATGAGCTGATGGAGGACAAATATAGAAAAATACAAAGTATCCCATTTCTACTTCATATTCACCAAAGGCTTCATGGTTCTGGTATACAAAATCATATTCCAACTAGGAAAAAATATATAATAAAATAGCAAATGTATCATATAAAAATACATAGGCCAATTTGTAAAATGCAAAAGAATATGAATCATATTCTTTGTGCTTTGGATAGTTTGAGGTATTTGGGGTCAGAACAAGAACAGGAAGCTGCTGCTTCATGTTTCTTGAACAGTGATTGGTATAAAAACAGCAAAATTCATGTAGACATCGACTTAAGAGTCCCAAACATACAGGCACAACATTGGTTCACAAGAATCCTCTGATTCCAAAAACAGTGAGCTATTACTGGCACAGTGCAGGGGACGACAGCATGATGACTCTGTCCTTCAGGACATTAGGGCAGATCAGTACATAGTCACATCTTGAAACAAAACCTTCAGTCTTCATTAGCAGTCATGCCCAAAACAGAAAAAAATAATCTTTATTTGGAGAAGCCACTGGAATGTAATTCTTTGTGCACATCATTTTAAACAATAAAATAGGACAATCACATAAAAAAAATCAAGAATAGTGTTTCACAAATATTACTTTTTACTCTGCTGGGTGGACAAAATCACCTCATACTTGTTTGGTTAAAGTGTGGTCAGATTATCGTCAGAGTGCTGTCTCCTGGAGAGAGTGTTCCACTACAGGCACCAGGCTGCGGTGCTTCGCTTTGTCACTAGAGAGCGCCCCGGTGGTCTCCAGTTCAGCCTCTGAGTCCTCTTTAAACAAGACAGATCCATTGGGGGTCTCCACAGTCTTACGATAAGAACTTCTCTCTCGAAGCTGCTCACAAATATCAGACAGTGCCATGTGTTTAATATGTTTGGTTAAGTTCATTTTATAACTCTATGTTATTGTTATAACCATTTTGAGTGACTTTTAGAGCTCTATGTGGGGTGAAACACCTTCTGTTTAAGGGTTGATCAGGAATACAATGCAATTAGCAGCAGAAAAATATTCTATACATATATTACATATATTTATTTTGATACATATATTTGCATATATACCTTTGGTGCCAGAGAGGTCTTGCAGCATAACTTCTCTTTGTATCGCTCAGGCAGGAAAAACAGGAGCGTCCCCAGAACCGGGAACACGGTGCCAGGGGTGAGCTCGCTCTCCTTCATAGGTCCTGGACATACATGAGGGCACATACACATCTGACTGCATAGATTTGGACAATTCTCTGTTTAGATGATAACAAGGACGTTAAGAGTACCTGTTAGCAAGCTGACCAGCAGTCCCACAATAACTACAGTAGTGGAGTTATGAGCACTATACCACATGTAAGACAAGGAGTAGAGTGCCTCCACACCTGTTGGTCTGAACATTATCTGGTTAGTTAGAAGACACTTTTTCAGACAAGCGCAATGTGTTACCTGGGCTTGGGAGACGTAATGTTCAAAAAAGGCATCATTGTTGCGTTTTCAAAAACAGGAGTCATGGTGGTGTTCAGGAGTGGTATGTTGGAGCTGGGCATACGCATCACAAAACTGCCAATGCCAACCCAAAAAGCCATAGCAAGCCCAGTGATCAGTCCAACGACTGCACCCTGCAGACAGACAGCATCATCAACATTAAAACTGATGTCCATGATAAGCACAGACATCTCAGATTGACTTACAGTGGAGTTGGCCCAAGGAAAGAACATGCCCAGACAAAATAAACCCAGCAAAGGACCGCCAACCATCCCAAAGATACTGAAGGCAGCCTAAGGACATACACACAATTTAAAGGTTATTAATTAAGCCTTATTTTGTTGTGAAAACTATATACTGCATGATGAGGATAGGGTGGGGTTAGTAGGTATACCTGCAGCACTGATCCCATTAAGGAGGCGACATAGGCCATGGCCAAACACACAAGACCGTAAGCTAATGCTGTAGACAAGAATCAACACAACATGTATGAATGTCTCCTGCAGGTATGTACAGACATGTTTATGTTATGCATTATGTGTTCAGTGGTCATACCAAGTCCTTTGGACAACAGTGTGGCTCGTGATTCAGCCATGGATGGGAAATAAGGTTTTATGAGGTCCTCCATAGTTACGGTGGCCAAAGAGTTGAACGCTGACGATATAGTGCTGCAAGAAACAAATCTCTAGTTATAAATCTCTAGTTATAAATCTCTTGTTGTATATTCATTGCTGGAAATAAGACTGAAGAAATTGTGGATTGGTTCAAATTGGCCGTGTTTCACACAGCAACAAGTTGTTACCTGTCTTTAGAAGACATCTCCTATTTATGTTGCATATCAAGACAAATAATCGCAATATTTGTATGTTCACAAACTCATGAGAAGCCATCTTGTACGGTTGATTTGTTAAAAATCAATAAGTAGTGCAGTGAAAGTTGAGGAGTGTTCCTCTGCTCCAGTGATGACTGGAGTGTTCCTCTCCTCACCTGCTGGATGACCTCTGCTACACTATATGAGACTCCAGCCCCTGTCTTGAGTGTTTCTGGCTCCAGTCTCTAACTGCAAATAGATGCACTTCAGTCCTGGTCCATCTACAACCTGTTTGTCCTGTCTTAGTCCTGGCTTCGTCCCGGTTTAGTCCTGTCTTCGTCCCGGTTTAGTCCTGGCTTCGTCCCGGTTTAGTCCTGTCTTAGTCCTGGCTTCGTCCTGGTTTAGTCCTGTCTTAGTCCTGGCTTTGTCCCACTTTAGTCCTGTCTTAGTCCTGTCTTAGTCCTGTCTTAGTCCTGGCTTTGTCCCGGTTTAGTCCTGTCTTAGTCCTGGCTTCGTCCATGTAGATCCTGTCCATCCTGGCTTAGTCCCAAACAGTCTGTGGGAGTAGGATCTCTCCTTCACTGTGGTTCTCCTCAAACTTTCTACTTTTTCTCACTGGGTGTTTGTAGTTCTTCCTCGCTGTGAAGGAAGGTCCGGGAGGAGGCGGCTTTGGGACTGTTCTCCATTTGCTTATTTGCTCTGAAAGTTGGTTAATCTGCTTCTCTATTATTGACCAATGACTGTTTCATTGTTTGATTTTGATACTTTCTGTTGGTTTAATCAACAATGTTGTGCTGCACTGCGAGGCAACTGCTGATGTAATATTGGACTTTACAAAAATCCATTTAATAGAATTGAATCCTCTCACCTGAGGGCTCCACTGAAAAGACAGGCCACAAAGAGTCCAGAAAGGCCAGGCAGATCCTTAAAGACATCCATGACAAAGTACAGCACCATCTAGACACACAAGCACATACACTAAACTACCTTTGCCTCTATTACCGCTAAAAAAATTAAATGGAAGGGAGTGAACTGATAAACAGCCCCAAGAAACCTCAGTGCTTTACCTGGTCATTTGTTTTAACATAACCTTTGTCCAGCGGGCTATCTTCTCCATAACGAGCAAACATAACTAGTCCCATCAAACAGCCCATACAGAGGACAATCTGTTGACATGGAAAGACTACATAGCATGACCTGAAGAGGTCACAAAGGGAAGACATTGGACATTGTTAAATGAAAATGACAGAAAACTTGTTGAAAGTGAATTAATTAATGAAAATCAAGTTGCAAAACATACATGACTGCTTCTTTCTCAGAGCGAGCGCTAAGGTATCGCTGAACTTGAGCCTGATTGACTCCATATAAAGCCAGCATCAAAAACACTCCACCCACAGACAATGTCCAGAATGTGTGCCGCTCCAGAGGGTCCGGGTTCAGGCTACACAAAGCAGTTAAAGACACACCATTGGCAAAGTGTATATTATAAAAGAACATGAAGCGTCTGAACTCTGAAGTGAAAGAAATGAAATACTTAAAATGACCCACTCAAGTCCAGCAATGCGGCTGCCGTTCATCGCCTTGTCCCACACTTCACTTATGCCCCCAGCTTGACTGGCCCCCACCACGATGACTGCCAACTGCCCAGCAAACATCACCACGGTCTGGAACACGTCGGTCCAGATCACGGCCTTCAGCCCCCCCTGTCACACAAAAACAGTTAAATACAATAACATGTGGCCCAGTCACATCATTAAAACACACAACATGTGCAATTCTACCAGTGCAGTGTACACAGTGCACACCAGTCCCATTGCCAGCACTGCTCCCCAAAGGTCAAAACCAGTCACTACAAAAAGAAATCTGTGTTACTCCAGTATAAAAAGTTATGCAGAAAATTATTTGAAAATGAGTATATTATACCTGCATTAAGGGCCAAGGCTGGAGCATAAAGGACGACACCCATGTAAATGACCTGCAGAAAAGACCACGCCTTCAAAGTTAAAAGAGTCTGGAACTTATTCTCAAGAAACACAATTCTACAAATTTCACAGTCATAACACGTTTAACACAAGTAGATATGAAAAGGAAACAGAAGTATATCAACGAAATATGAAAAGAGAAATTGCTGTGAACAATTTAAATCTCTAAACTTGAAAAGTGTGTTCTTTTTATCTAAATAGATAAACTAAGAATGTTAAGAATTTACCATCTGGAAGATGAAGGTGACAGTTCCGCACACTCGCACTGTTTTGTTGAAGCGCAGTTCTAAATACTGTAAAGTGAGAAAAAACAAGGGTTGAAACAAGGTGTGGCCCATGGTATAATCTCAGAGTTTATTTTTCCATATTATATCATTTTATCAATCAGGTTTAGTCTGGTCACTCCTGCTGTCCAGATGTTACCCAGAGGAAGTAGTGCAGTATCTGAATGTGCCCCACATCACACTGCTTAGCTGAACAACCATTCAACATTACAACATTTTTAGGCTTTAATGTGATGAGTTTATTATAGCTTTACAAGCTTGAATTGATTGAAAAAAGAAATGTTAAACTTATGCATGAAGCCATTTGCTTTTAAAAGGTGAATAATAACCAAACCTCAGACAATCAAAAGCTAATCAGCTCGAGTCTAATCTCATCTGGGTTAACCTAACCTACTGAGACTACTGTATACCACAAGACACACTTTCAGATGACCTTCTGTTTCACTCAAGACACAACATCATATTGCATGGAACACAGGAGATGGGGACTTGACAATTACGCCTGGAAACACGCTTATTGTTGATGTGCACGTCGGGAAACACTACTGGAGATCCCCAATCGTACAGAGTCTGTTGTTGCATACAGTGGCTTGCAAAAGTGTCCGTACTTCTAGATCTTTTTCACATTTTGTCACGTCACAGCCACAAGATATGGCCGTCCACCAAAACTTACAGGCCGAACAGTTTCAACTTTACAAAATAAAGCCAGAGCTACAATGGAATGGTTTAAAACAAAACATCTTCATGTATTAGAACGGCTCAGTCAAAGTCCAGAATTAAATCCAATCGAGACTCTGTGGCAAGATCTGAAAACTGCTGTTCACAGACGCTCTCCATCAAATCTGACTGAGTTTGAGCTGAGAAGAATGATGGGCAACTGAATACTTTTTACCGCTGCACTTTTTACTTTTCTTTTCTTTTTTAATCTAGAAATCATGTATAAATTCCTTTCACTTCACAACTGTCGTTTTGTGTTGCTCTTTCAAAAAAATACCAATAGAATTATTTAAGTTTGTGTTTGTGACTTGACAAACATACCGTTGTAAACAGAGTACGACAAAGGTAGGAGAGGCTTTCATTTTAGATCTAGTCCCTCCACATATGCTATTGTTTTGGTCTAAATGCAGGCTAGAGCAAATAACTGACAATAATCGGACAATCATGTACTAGGTAAAGACAACTGTAACTCAGTTTACCTCATAGGCACTTGAGAGGCGCAGTCTGTAGAACACAGGAATGAACACATGAGCAGGAATGAGAAGGCCCAAAAAGTAGGAGCAACCTAGGAACCAGTACTGCGTCCCAAAGGTGTAGATCTCTGATGGAGCTCCCAAAATGGCCACTGCAGACTGGAAGGTGGCCAGAAGGGACAGCGACACAGGCAGGCAGCTCATGGACCGGTCAGCCATCAGGAACTCCTATGACACAACAGACTGAATTAGCACACAAAGCTGACAAATGTGTTTCTGAAACATTATGCAATTCAGGAAAGTGTAGAATACACTGGCCGATCTTACAGATCTGAAAGTAATCTGTATTAAAAAGAATTGGCCAGTAGAATGATCTCATCTAAAACCCAATATGAGTTCAATCTGGAGATAAATGGATGCGGTGAGGCAAATCAATGCATGAGGAAGACAAAAACCTGCTTCTGCCCTTAGAATGCAGCAAGGAATAACTAAATAGGACTAGACACTGGTTGTGGTTAAGACTGACGTATCCTCTGCTAAAGATGGCAGAATGCTGACCAGAGAAGTTTAAAACATGTTGGCTGAGCGGTGATGGGCTGGGCCTATGCGCTTTAGGTCCATAGGTGACTCTGGAGCAAATGAGGGAAGGAATCTTCCAGCTTGAACCTTCACTAAGCTCCAGTTTAGGAATTATGCTCTCCCTGTATCCCTGTTCTTATAAAAAATATGTCTTTGGAAAAGGAAAAGCTGGTTGAAGGCTTTATGTGTGTGTGAGGTGATGAATGTGTAATGTGTGTAATCAAGGTGACTGTCTCTGGGCTGAAAACATCACATAAAATAGCTTACCTGTGTTGTGCGCTGACGACCTCCAGAGAAGGCATAAAAAAGACCGATACCAGCCGAGGCCACCAGCAACAAAGCAAAGATGACATAGTCGGCTGTGGTAAAGTGCATCCGGACCACATCCCCCATGCTGAGGCGTCTGAGGGTCACAAGATCCGTGGAAGTGCCTGACCCATAAGTGACCTGAGGAGTGAGGACATACAGCAAATCACATCAGACCTAAAGGTTGTTGTTCCTGTAACATTTAGCAGGTGCATCACATGCTCCTGCTAGTACATACATGATGAGCACATACATGATGAGCCCATACATGATGAGCACATACATGATGAGCCCATACATGATGAGCCCATACATGATGAGCCCATACATGATGAGCACATACATGATGAGCACATACATGATGAGCCCATACATGATGAGCACATACATGATGAGCACATACATGATGAGCACATACATGATGAGCACATACATGATGAGCACATACATGATGAGCACATACATGATGAGCACATACATGATGAGCACATACATGATGAGCCCATACATGATGAGCCCATACATGATGAGCCCATACATGATGAGCACATACATGATGAGCACATACATGATGAGCCCATACATGATGAGCACATACATGATGAGCCCATACATGATGAGCACATACATGATGAGCACATACATGATGAACACATACATGATGAGCACATACATGATGAGCCCATACATGATGAGCCCATACATGATGAGCACATACATGATGAGCACATACATGATGAGCACATACATGATGAGCCCATACATGATGAGCCCATACATGATGAGCACATACATGATGAGCACATACATGATGAGCCCATACATGATGAGCACATACATGATGAGCACATACATGATGAGCACATACATGATGAGCCCATACATGATGAACACATACATGATGAGCACATACATGATGAGCACATACATGATGAGCACATACATGATGAGCCCATACATGATGAGCACATACATGATGAGCACATACATGATGAGCACATACATGATGAGCACATACATGATGAGCACATACATGATGAACACATACATGATGAGCACATACATGATGAGCACATACATGATGAGCACATACATGATGAGCCCATACATGATGAGGCCATACATGATGAGCACATACATGATGAGCACATACATGATGAGCACATACATGATGAGCCCATACATGATGAGCACATACATGATGAGCACATACATGATGAGCACATACATGATGAGCCCATACATGATGAGCACATACATGATGAGCACATACATGATGAGCACATACATGATGAACACATACATGATGAGCACATACATGATGAGCCCATACATGATGAGGCCATACATGATGAGCACATACATGATGAGCCCATACATGATGAGCACATACATGATGAACACATACATGATGAACACATACATGATGAGCACATACATGATGAGCACATACATGATGAGCACATACATGATGAGCCCATACATGATGAGCACATACATGATGAACACATACATGATGAGCACATACATGATGAGCACATACATGATGAGCCCATACATGATGAGCACATACATGATGAGCACATACATGATGAGCCCATACATGATGAGCCCATACATGATGAGCACATACATGATGAACACATACATGATGAGCCCATACATGATGAGCACATACATGATGAGCCCATACATGATGAGCACATACATGATGAGCACATACATGATGAGCACATACATGATGAGCACATACATGATGGGCACATACATGATGAGCACATCCATGATCAGGCCTCTGGGCCAGAGCTGCACAACACACCACAGTAACAACATTTATAGTGGCACAAAAAATCCCCAACACTGTTTCAATAAATTTAGTCTATTTTACAATAAAATAACTACTGATTAGATTTTTGTGAGAAATAACAAACAAAATGCTTTACCAAAACTGATTTGAAAAATGATGATAATCATGTTAGAACAAAAATACACATGCACATATCACTATATTGCACAGATTCCTATTGCACTGATATCAATTGATATAAATTGCACTAACCCATACATTGCACTAATTCTTATTGCACATACCTCTTTACTGCACTGACTCTTATAGCACATACATCTTTACTGCACTGACTCTTATAGCACAAACCTCTTTACTGCACTGACTCTTATTGCACAAACCTCTTTACTGCACTGACTCTTATTGCACAAACCTCTTTACTGCACTGACTCTTATTGCACATACCTCTTTACTGCACTGACTCTTATTGCACATACATCTTTACTGCACTGACTCTTATTGCACATACCTCTTCACTGCACTGACTCTTATAGCACATACTTCTTTATTGCACTGACTCTTATAGCACATACCTCTTTACTGCACTGACTCTTATAGCACATACCTCTTTACTGCACTGACTCTTATAGCACATACTTCATTACTGCACTGACTCTTATTGCACATACCTGTTTATTGCACTGACTCTTATTGCACATACCTGTTTATTGCACTGACTCTTATAGCACATACCTCTTTACTGCACTGACTCTTATTGCACATACCTCTTTACTGCACTGACTCTTATTGCACATATCTCTTTACTGCACTGACTCTTATAGAACTAATTCTTATAGCACATACCTCTTTACTGCACTGACTCTTATTGCACATATCTCTTTACTGCACTAACTCTTATAGCACTAATTCTTATAGCACACACCTCTTTATTGCACTCTCTTATTGCACATACCCCTTTACTGCACCGACTCTTATAGCACATACCTATTTATTGCACTGACTCTTATTGCACATACCCCTTTATTGCACTGACTCTTATAGCACATACCTCTTTATTGCACTGACTCTTATAGCACATACCTCTTTATTGCACTGACTTATTGCACACACCTCTTTACTGCACTGACTCTTATTGCACATACCCCTTTATTGCACTGACTCTTATAGCACATACCCCTTTATTGCACTGACTCTTATAGCACATACCTCTTTATTGCACTGACTCTTATAGCACATACCTCTTTATTGCACTGACTTATTGCACACACCTCTTTACTGCACTGACTCTTATTGCACATACCCCTTTATTGCACTGACTCTTATAGCACATACCCCTTTATTGCACTGACTCTTATAGCACATACCTCTTTATTGCACTGACTCTTATTGCACATACCCCTTTATTGCACTGACTCTTATAGCACATACCTCTTTATTGCACTGACTTATTGCACACACCTCTTTACTGCACTGACTCTTATTGCACATACCCCTTTATTGCACTGACTCTTATAGCACATACCTCTTTATTGCACTGACTCTTATTGCACATACCCCTTTATTGCACTGACTCTTATAGCACATACCTCTTTATTGCACTGACTTATTGCACACACCTCTTTACTGCACTGACTCTTATTGCACATACCCCTTTATTGCACTGACTCTTATTGTACATACCCCTTTATTGCACTGACTCTTATAGCACACACCTCTTTATTGCACTCTCTTATTGCACATACCCCTTTACTGCACCGACTCTTATAGCACATACCCCTTTATTGCACTGACTCTTATAGCACATACCCCTTTATTGCACTGACTCTTATTGCACATACCCCTTTATTGCACTGACTCTTATAGCACATACCCCTTTATTGCACTGACTCTTATAGCACATACCCCTTTATTGCACTGACTCTTATAGCACATACCCCTTTATTGCACTGACTCTTATAGCACATACCCCTTTATTGCACTGACTCTTATTGCACATACCCCTTTATTGCACTGACTCTTATAGCACATACCTCTTTACTGCACTAATCTACATTGCACTACTTCCCACACTTCTACATGCCGAGTACAGTCATATGACCTTCAACAATATTATTACAAATGGACATGGAGATAGGAGCTTCTAAGAAATACCCACGGTGTGTAATATTGGTTCAAACCGTCTTGGTCATTGTGTTTTTGTCGTATCCTGTAACGGTTTCTCTCATGTTAAACCCCATTGAAGCTCTCTAAGCTCTTCATAATAATGCACGTGATCAGCTTTACGAGGTACAGTTACTCGGACACTGTCAGCTCGTGTCAGCTAATCTTCTGTTAGTCCCTAAAACTCCTGGGCTATGGAAAAAACTTGTTGCTTTTACTCATTGTTTTAGAAGTAAGAGTCATGGGAAAAAGAGCTAGAGTCAGTTAGTCCCACTAATATATATAAAAGTGTGACGAATACAGCCTGTATCACCAGACATTTAAAAAGATTTTTGTCATGAGGGAAATGCACTAATTTTCCCCATAGAACTGTGTAAAGAAATTAGAAGGACGATGGAGTGAATGGGTTTTTCTGTTCTGCATTCTGATTGGCTAAACAGTCTCTCTGCGTCTTCTCTACCTGTGTGTCAATAACGTTATGGATTAATATGTACACGTACGTAAAACCGCTCGCCAAATTGAAGTTTGCGAGGCCGGTGAGAGCGCGAGTGTGAGCGGCGGGAGAGGCCGGTGAGAGCGGCGCCGCGCGGGAGAGGCCGGTGAGAGCGCGCGTGAGCTTCAATGTTTTATGGAGTATTTCAGGTTTCTACTTCGCGGATTTCGACTCCCGCGGGTTCTTCTTGGAACGTAACCCCCGCGATAAACGAGGGATCACTGTACAGAGTTTTGAGAAATGTGCAGTGAAAGAGTGAGTTTGTGGGATTTCAGCAAACCTTGACAAGGGTTGTCGTCTGCTAATGGAGAAGGCCTGAAAGTACTAAATTAATTTAGACTTTCAAAAATGTTCTTCTTCTTCTATGGTGTTTTATGGTTCTGGTATGTTACATTACCGCCAGACTTTATTCTTTAGAGTTCTTCTATTAAGAGCTTCCTATAAGTTATCTGTCCTTTTCCTCTATATCTACCTGTGTTGCAACAATGAAATTTCCCCATGTGTGGACAATAAAGGAATATCTTATCCTATTCCAGAGCTGACTCTTCCGTATCCAAGTGTTACATTATAACAATAATGCTTATAATAACTAGACGCTGTGCAATGGCAAGAAGCCATTGTGAGTGCGTAATAAATGGCTATATTCTGTACAGTTGCCGTGACGATGATGACACGTCATGACGGTTATGTCACCGATGATGATGTCATGCCATGACGGAGATGTCACTGAGGACCAGCCATAAAACACCAAAGAAGTGGTTTATGACCTGGATTGGTCTCCTGTCCTCGCCCAATCCGAAACGTCTGAGGAATAAAGTCTGGCGGTAATGCAACACTCGGATGCCAACCGCCATAAAACAACAACAACAACAACAACAACAGTAGATGTACGGCTGCCAAGCAACAACAACAATGGAAGTATCAAAGCCTAAAGAATGAAGCCTAAAGAATGAAGCTGTACGGCGGAAGCGCCAAACACCAAAGGAGAGGAAGATGAAGAAGAGTCAGCTTTGGAAGAAACAGCAAGAATCAGACGATGATTATCTACAAAACGAACTTTGAATTAAAATCGGACAAGGAATAAAGTCTGGCGGTAATGCAACACTCGAATGTCAACCGCCATAAAACAACAACAACAACAAGAAATGTGACCTATGATGCGTGTCAAAAAACAGGGGTTCTATAATAATAATAAAGAGTTACAAGAACTAATAGTGACGACCTTATTTGGACTTCTGGTCACGCCCCCACTCACTCGTACTGTTTCGTCATGGAGATCTCTGAAGTCTCACCGACAAACTGCCATGTAAACTAATAGAGAAACATTTAACTTGTCATTCTGAAAAACTACAAGACCAATAAACACCACAATTGATAAAAAGGTATCAAACAACCAAGGACTTCTGAAAAACATGACACAAATCTGATAAAAAGTGCAACCTCTGGAAGTAGAAGTTCTGCCACTCTAAAAGCAACATCTTGCTAGCGTCTTTTAAACAACTTTGACGACAATCCTGAAAAAAACGATAAGACGGAGGAATATCAAAAGCAACAAAAACAATCGCACTGAAGATATCTACAAAAAAGAACCTTCAATGACAAAAATCGGACAAGAAATGCGACAAGTACTGCAACAGAGATAGGAAAAATCACAACTTTTGTGTCGTGGATACACTAAACCCTCAGAGCAGCACGACACCTCTGACCTTTAGATCTGGTGTACAGTGAAGAGCAAAGTTAATTATGGAATACATAAATGCCAAAAAGTGCGCACAATATTTTCAATCGTCAACTTTTCTTATTTTCTTTTGTCAAATGGCCTCATCGTCTCTAGGATCTCTTTAGGTCAGGTTTGGATGCCGCACAGAAGGGATGGAAAAATTAACAAAATATTGAAGGTCATGATATCAATTGGCTTAAAAAAGAACTGCAAAGACAAAGCATGAGCCTCACATTTCTGTAAAAATACCAGATGGGCTAATGTTAATGTAATGCTAATGTTAGGAATAGTGTTTAATAACAAAGTAATATCAATCCGAAGTTCACAAATACAAACTGCCAATCACATTATGTCATTTACATGTCATCCACTCTATTTTATTATCATTATCATTATGTGTTTTAAATTCAAAACATTCAAAAATGTATTTTAACAGAATTTGCGTTGTTTGTCAGTCTACAAGCGCATACCTCATACTGTATTCAGTGTCATGCCCAGATCAATGATCAATGATGAAGAGGATGAGTTGAACTCTGCCCTTTTAACGAGTAAACAGGTTACAACGAGCGTTACAGGTGCAATGAAGAGAAACACAGGTTTCTCTGCAGATGCAAACTCTATCGTGAATGCAGACCAGGGCTGAGTGAGCGGGAGTATCTAGTATATCTAAATACAAATGTTCTGATACAACATTATTTCAATCTAATTTTGATGAATTATTATTATTTGTAATAAAAGGGGCTCCACAGTGAATTTGGGACCCAAAGCAGGATCTTACTTGACTTAAGGGCAGGATCTTACTTGACTTAAGGGCAGGATCTTTCTTGACTTAAGGGCAGGATCTTACTTGACTTAAGGGCAGGATCTTACTTGACTTAAGGGCAGGATCTTACTTGACTTAAGGGCAGGATCTTACTTGACTTAAGGGCAGGATCTTTCTTGACTTAAGGGCAGGATCTTACTTGACTTAAGGGCAGGATCTTACTTGACTTAAGGGCAGGATCTTACTTGACTTATGGACAGGATCTTACTTGACTTATGGACAGGATCTTACTTGACTTAAGGGCAGGATCTTACTTGACTTATGGACAGGATCTTACTTGACTTAAGGGCAGGATCTTTCTTGACTTGCACCAGGTCTTGTTCCGTCACAAGGGACACCAGTGGCTGATGAGAGATGAGGAGACACTTAGGAGTTGAGAGGGAATAGAGACTATACTTTTGGAAAACCGAATAAGCCTTGGGCTGCGGGAGAGGACATTACATGAACACTGCAGACACAGAAGCATACAAATTAAGAAACGGACTTTATGACTTTACACTCTGACCCACGCACGTGTCTTGCTCTAATTATCTACTGTCCGACCGTCTCGTGCAACAATGTGATTCCTCTAGTCCAACTAGACCCACGACACCCTCAAATGATAAGATAACATGTTACATGTTTACATTACCTTTCTGTTCAGGCCCCTCTGTGTCTCACACGCAGTACTACAGTACTACAGTACTCCAGTACACGTTATAACCTCCACTCCGCGGCGGACATGACGCTGCTTCAACGTGCGTCTGTGGCGGAGTCCGAGTTCTACCTATTCGTCTCCTCGTTTCCTCAGCTGTCAAACGAAGCACGAGGCGGAGAGGCAGGCTGATTCCTATTGGCTCACTCTTCTCGGGGTGGGCTTTACGCTGCTTCCTATTGGCTAAACCTCCTCGGTGGGTGGGATTTACCGCTGAAGAGTCTAGGTGACGAGACGAGTGGAGTGCTCCCACCGTACAGCGCGCACATGCGTACAGCGCGCGCGGATACGTTCACCGGGCTCTACGTGGTGGCGTGCGCCCGTCAAGAGCACACAGCGGAGCCCACGGTAAACGCGCACTTCCCCCGGTGTTGTCCAGCAGTATCTAACGCGACACACGCGGCCCTTACGCACGGCCACGTTCACGCGCGGGTTTAGTTTTGCGCTACAACATGCACATGAACCCGTGTTTGGAGGTCAAGTACGGTGCACGAGCGCGAACCACTGACCACTGAAAACTCACCTCAGGCTGAAAACCGGACGCTCTGTGCGGTCACCATCGTAGTGAGCCAATTATACGGCGCCTTCGGTTAATCGATTCTTTTTCACGGGCTCACGGGCAAATGCTCCGTGGTTACCAAGGAGCGTCCCGCACATCTGTCTCTGTGGGTTTTGCCATTTCGTTCGTCATGTCGTCGATTCAAACGCGGAGCTCAGTGCGCATCTGCAGCACTCGGAGCGCGCGCCCCTCCTCGCGCCTGAGTCATCGCCTGGTGATGGTAAACAATAGAATATGCCCCCGATAACACAATGTATGGAGGGTCAACTGTCAGCGAGCGTCTGACGTACTGAAAGGTCTTGTGATGGACAAATGAGACATCTCATCCTGTGCACAAGGGTTTGTAACTGTAATAATAATAGTCACAATCTGGTCTTGTATTTTTTATTTCAAACCATTTTCTTCACACACTCATGACGCAAACACACAAATTGTAGTTATTTTACAACGTAGAAAAGATTCCGTGGTAGTTTTTTTGATCACTACGACTGAATCTTTTTTCTACAATGGAACATTGACCAATGATTACACCCACATGTTATTTTACGATGCATCCTGTCGTACGCTTTTCGTTCAGAACTGGAGATGGGTTTCTGGGTGAGTCTGATCATACATTTCAGTATAAATGGAAGAGTCTGCTGCTGTAGCTGAGCCCTTCAGTTCAGCTGCCTGATGATGCTGTTAATGTCTGCGCTGCGAAATCCGGGCGCGCCGAGGTCTTTGAGAATCCCAGCCTTGTCCCTCGCCGCGTGCCTCGCCACTGACAGTTTGAACGGCTGCAGGAAGTTGTTGGCAGCGCGGAAACCTTTTCCAACAGAGTAGATCTCATGAATCAGGTCCTCCAAACAGATGATGCCATGGTGACCTGGACAGCACAAACAAACAGGTCATTCACTGTAGGACACATTTGATTAGAAAGAGTGTCTGGACTAAACCAGGGCTTCTACATTTTTAGATGTATGTTTTATTTGGTTGGGACAAGCTGTAAACACACCAGACTTTACCCAAGGGCTAACCAGTTACCATAGTTACCACAGAGTCGTCCGCTTTGATGAGCTGCCACGTACACAAACACTGCACACGTTTTGAGCTCATTTTCATTGATTCTGTTGCTTTCTTGGATTCAGTTTGTGTGAAAACATTGCCTGGTTTCAACACTCATCTGTTTGACAGGTGGATCAGCCAATCAGGGAAAAGCTCCTGTTACCCCCATCAACACTAAACATGCTCAATGGTCAAATCTGCTAAAGTAGTCCTGCCCAAGCCGAGCACAAAGATCTGGAAATGGGTCCCCAAGAGAAACAAAGAGTACCTTAACATTAACACACTTTATCTGCAAATGGAAAAGCATCTACAGCCTGTGTCTGTGCAATAGGATCTCTGTGGTTCTCCCCAAGGTTTCTACTTTTCCCGCACAGGGATTTGTGGAGTATTTCCTTGCTGAGAAGGAGGGTCCAAAGACAGGGTTTTTCAAAAATGAATTGGATCCAAGGCAAAAGTAATCAAGGACTAAGTCTAGAATATCAGGACAAGCCTGCAACGTTGACAGAATCCCCTCATGACTTATTGACATCATACCCATGTGTTGTTCAATGAAGGCGTTGTCCGTCAGGGGAATCCTTCTGCGCCCAATCCTCGTCTGTCCCCGCTTCAGAATGAGCTCACGAACCGACTTCAAGTTAGGGAATCTGGTCAAAGAACGCGGTCGTGAGAGGCGAGCGTGTTTTATGTACATTCTGCACAGTTGAAAGGCACTCACCCCCATGCCACGTACGGCTCTACCACCTTCAACATGGCTGCAGAGGTCTTGCCAATTTTAACAAAGGACCCACTGAAGATCTTCCTGATCCTCAACATGTGAATTACCTTCATGACCTTGGCACTCACGCCTTTAATCCTAGAAAAAAAAGGAGGAAAACAAGAACAATATGATATGGATCTTTTGACACAGAAGGAAGGAGGAATATCTCATATAAACATTGTAATTATAATCGTAGTCTGGGATGGATTTTTATTTATTTTTTATAGTTGTAGCTCTGATAGTTCCCTCTGTTTGACAGTTGTTGCATCAAAACTATTCTTGTAAGCAAAGGAAATTGATTAATTGTGACAGCGTATAGACTAGCACAATGTATTTTATAGTTTATGTTACATGTGTTGTCTTGAGGCTTGTCGGGCAAATAATGTGCCAGCTCAAACATCACACTGCACCTACCTCACCCTGTGCCAGGCAACGTTGAATCGTCAGTGTCATTAATCGTAACTGAGCTGGAAATCAGGGTTAGACTAAAAATGTGTAGTTAGGGCTGGGTATTGTAGGTTTCTTTCGATACCAGTACTTTAACAATACCTGCTTTTCGATACGGTTCCTGAACTTTAAAACATACTTGCTCGATATTTATATACCGTATTTTCCGAACTATGAGTCGCACCTTTTTTCATAGTTTTGGCCGGGGTGCGACATATACTTATATCTGATATTATGTTATTTTCACACTTGCAACCGCATTTCATACTCCAGTGCAACTTATACATGTTTTGGCTGGTGCGACTTATACCCCGGTGCGACTTAAAGTCCAGGAAATACAGTAACTAAAAAACAATAGACAAACGCATGATGAATGAGAGCTCACAAGGATTCACAGTGGTTAAGTTTCAGAGTTTGTTTACCAGACTGGATAATATTTAGTTTAGCTTGCAACTTGGTGTGAACTCCGTGTCGTTATACTGGATTATAGAACTATTTATTTTGGCAAAACTCTTTCCTGGACCGAGGGGCACAATGATTGTGGTAAAGTTTGGATCATATTACATTATGCGTTTGGCTTAAACTCCACGCGGACACTACAAACTGTGACTGGATGTGGACTTATTACGAAGCATAACAGACACTTAAGACAGACATAACAGAGACTTTGACATACGCCTTCATACGCCTGGAGCCTTTACTGGTGGATAAAGAAGCCCCTCTGGACCACTGTTTCTTCAGATAAGACGTTTGAATAGGTAGAACTATGATAAAGCGAACCGTTTGTACCATTCGTGTTGTGCAGGGTGCAGTCGTGCACAGGGTCGGCGCGGTTTGTGTGTGTCGTGTTTGTTCATTGATGCAGATATTTAAAGCCAAGGAAGCAAAAGTTGGCACCAAAAGAACTTTATCTTTTCGACTTTTTAGGTGTTTCGGAGCCAGATACTCACTCTCTTATTCTCACAACAAATGCAAGCTTGTTTGTTGTCGGTGGAAGAGCTGTAGCAGGCCGGAGCTCGTTTCTGCGAAGTCGGGTTTCATCACGATGTCTCTTATGGCTGTCTTTTAAAAAGTCTTCCAAACGCTTGAATTTAAGGGGTTTGCCTTTTGAAACCTTAAAGAGAAAGGGAAGTCTTAATGATGCCTCAACACAGATATAAATTAACTGACTGCAGTCTCTTACGAGCACTAAATGCATTTAACTTTAACTTTCTAGTTTTTACTGGTTTGTATTGTACTGTTCCTGGTGATCGTAAATAAGTACTATCACTAATAAATAGTACGGTTTTAGCAAAGTCTCCTCACAGAAATATGTCATAGCTAAATGTTAAACACTTTGTTGTACGTCTTCAAAAAACGTAAAAATAACATACATTTTTTAGAACGATAGAGAGAAAGATGGAAAAGGAGAGAAAGAAAGAGCGTTCTATACAATTAAGATGTATGAATAAAAATCCAGAGTGAACAAACCTTTCTTTTATCGAGCAAAGCGAGTTTGGCCTGTGTTGCTTTGATGGCCTGATACACCTTCCTCTTTTTCAGCAGATATTCTGGAACCAACTTGATGGGTTTTGGAGATCTGTTAAGAGTTAGCGAACAACACAAGAGGCATTGATGTCAACAAATACAATGGCACAAGCAAGTCTCAAGTCTCACTTCTGTGGCCTGATCAAAAATGACCTGAACTCTCCATGACAACCATTAATTTGACGTTATTTCAGCTTGTAGTACATTTGAACAAGAGACGCACAACATCCACATTCGACACAATCATTTCCTATATATAGCAATACAAATATATTCATCCCTTAATAAGGCAGTAGTTAAGACAAAACTAAGACTAAATAAAGAATGTTAAGAAACCGTGCATTTCTCTCAGATGGAGGACACGTTTTAACTCGGGTGACCGCCGATGTTTACAGTTGTTCAGTACTATACAGAATCTGTATCATTAATAAAAAAAAAACATGTACTACAAGTATATTAATATTTGTTAACAGCTGGAGTGTGAAGGAGGAAAACTGAAGAGCAGGAAGAGATGAAGCGCTTTACCGATGAATTCACACGCATTACTAAATCTACCAAATATACAAAATCTATAAAATATACTAAATCTGTAAAAGGCGAGTTTATATTTTGATGTGTTTGGCTGTTACAAACACACTTCTCCTCGCACCAGATTGGGCAGCGGCCGTTACATATTTCTTCTAATCTACATCTTAATTGTGGTAAATTCAGACATTTATGTGATTAAGAGCCACAGTTCTACCGCTGCAGCAGAACAAACGCGCAGAAACTGTTAAAACAAATATAGGATGGTAAAAGATTGGTAAAGTGAACATGCACTTACTCCGTTTCAGCCATAGTTAAAGTCAGTGTGGGCGCAAGATTAGGACGTCATCTTTGTTTATGTTTTGACGGAAGCATCGACGCCGCCTACTGTCTTGGCGGGTGAACTGCACCTTCTCAATCAGCGTAGTTGTAGACTGGACGCTTGTTTCTTAATTACTGTACTACTTAGGTTAGCCGCGGGTGGAGGAGCAGAAATTAAGCTTTAACGAGTCTGGGTTGAACATATAAAACAGGCTCTGACTTAATCTTGCTTCATGGAATATCTCCTATGCAAGGTGTTTATTTTAAATTCATCACCACGGCCCATTAGTGCCCCCAGATGTGAGGTAATCATGTTCGAATAGAATATAGCTTTTACTGTTAACACTTGTAATGTTGATTTATTCTTAATGACAAAAAAGCATTTGACATGACCATGACCAAGTTGTTTGTGTTATAATTCAGTTCTCAAGACAAATGTCAGAAAACAGAATGAGTCTCACATGAATCTCTCATTTGAGTCTCTCATTTGGGTTTCCAGGTCCAATGCTGACATCCAATTGGTTTAAGAGGCCTCTCTCAGATCTGAATGATCACTACCTAAAGCCCAGCACCTGCTCCAATCATGAGTCCGTGCTAGTGCAGCCTCTGTAGCTCAGTGAGGGAAGGTTCTGAGCTGAACATAAAGTGAGGAGAAACGCTTGGTTGCGTCTTATCTGCAGGTTCTGCTGAGATTGTAGTACTTTTAACTGTAAGAGCTGAGGCTACATTTGATGTTTTAACAAAAAATGTTGTCTTCTGTCATTTAATTGTTTACATGTGGCCAGTCTTTCAAAGGCACTCTGTGGCATTTGTCCTCTGCTCCTACCCGCAGAAACACCATGTTTTCCACGTGCAACACGCCCACAAAATATCATGTGCGAATTTTAAGTAAAACCCGCAATTTCCATCCATCCATCCATCCATTTTCTACCGCTTGTTCCCTTTTGGGGTCGCGAGTGACTGGAGCCTATCCCAGTGACTTCGGGCCTTAGGCGGGGTGCACCCTGGACAGTGGCCAACTTGTCGCAGGGCCAACAATTTAGCAAACAAAATTGTAAATAATGTCCCTGGCTCAAATTAAGTTACTCTACCAACACAGAATCATTACCAATATTGAGACATCTGCACCTAGAGAAAAGGTTTGAAATAAAGAGCATCAACAACTACTTGAAATTAAAACTAATCTTTACCTTTGTTAAACCAGCAACATTTGAGATTCTGAAGGACTTGTGCAGTAGAAAAAAACTTAATGTTTAGAGATGTATGGTTTTGTTGCTTTGTTGTTCCGAGTAATAGAATATAATAAGTGTTATAAAATGGCAGGTTTTTATTTTTTACAAATAACTTATTACAAAGACTGTCTTCCCAACTAAAACAAAAACACGATATCCAAATTATTATTTTAAAATTAATAAACTGCCTCTTCACACCAAACTACAGGTTTCGATAAAACTGGTCTTAACTATTTTGACAAAAATACTTTTGTTAAGTGCTTCAGAGATGTTACCTACCACTTAAAGCTAAGGCACTTAAACAGTATTGGTTAAACAATAGAACATTTAAGGCTCTGGCAGTGAGTAAACCCTGGGGGATACAATATCTAAATGCATTTTGGGCCAAATCTATATTATTTTTAACATTTTCATTAATATCTCCAGATGGACTGTCATATGAGGTCCTGTAATTAAGGCATAGAAAACAATGTTTAGGACATAAAGAATCTTTGGCATCGGATTGTCTTTAGGTGCTAAACCAGGGGTGTCCAAACTGTTCCTGAAACGAACAAGGCAAAGCCACAGCATGTTGGCACATTGGAAGTCCTTCTCTTTGTTTCATCAGTGCATATGTTATAACACCTTTATTTAGGCATTTTTGAAACCTTAATAAAGTCTGTAGACAGACATTTTTGGCGATCAAGGTTGGGACTGCAATGGCATAGTATTTATAGAATCAAGTACTATCTTTGGCAATGTGGGTCAATTCAGGAAGGTCTGAGGTCTACTCTGCATTTGCATAGTTTAGACACCCCTGTGCTAGATCTATCCAGGAGACATCATCGTGAGGTGGCACCCTGCTATCAACACTAGAGTGTGTCTGCGCTGCGGTGGAGTTGTCCCCAGCATGACGCCTACATTCCAGTTGTCATTGAAAACGAGGCACTTTAAACAGCAGCAATGGCCCTCCCTTCACAGGACTCTACACAAGGCTGAACGCTTCATAGACGCTGTTTAAGGCTTGCAGAAACCCACCCAAAGCTACACAATGAACATTATTTCTTTGAGGGAAGTTGAAAAAGTTAATTAGGGCTTAAAGGTACTATACTTACAGAAAATACAAGAATTTCATAGTGTGAGAAAAAGGTACATTCTAAAATATGTACAGTCAAAAGCTGAGAGTTTCTGCCTCTGTGCTGTAACAAAGCATGCAAAAAGTTTCTGTAACACATGGGCTTCGGGCATCCTGCAAAAAACAACATGATGTCCATTCAGAGAGGTTTCTCTTCAACGCGGGCTGCTCCATTCCCAAGGCATGTCAGCTCAGTAAAAAAAACAAAAAACAAAACATTGGCACAGTCAATTATTTAACACTGAAAAATGAGCAGCGAGGTATTGTCAGCATCTCAGGCCCAGGACTCCACTGGAGAACAGAAAGGGAAGGTGTCTGGCTCAGAAGTGGCGTGGGAATTCGCACTGTTCGCAGCGATCCAGGGCAGGGTGATTGAGGAAGGTGCAGGCTGTACAGCTCCACTGAGCCTCGTCTTCCTCAGGAGAGGCTTTCAGGCTCACACCGCCCTCTAGAGGAACAATCACAGGTTACACTGTCAATAGACCTGCATGTGCTCTATGAAGGAGTAATACATCAGATGACCTCTTGGGCTTTGTCAAAGCACTGGAGGTCAAAGCACTGGAAGAACAACTTTTAGGACTACGACAAAGTCTGGGGAATAAAGTCTGGCGGTGATGCGACACTCGGCTGTCGACTGCCATAAAACAATAACAGCAGCAACAACAGTCTAAGGAATACAGTCTGGAGGTAATGCAACACTCGGATGCCAACCGCCATAAAACAACAACAACAACATTAAGGCACCTTTTAGACCCAAATCTGTAGTTTTACATATGTCATAATATTATAAAATATGTTAAATGTTGTTTTTTTCCGAGGAAACATGTCTTGGGATCAATTTGTTGAATGCCATAAATAAGACATAACAACTCAGTCAAGCTTTAATTTAAATATTTCGTATAAAAATCACCGCTACATGTTCAGACTCATTTCATTGGGCAGAATAACATTCTGTACAGATAAAAAAGCCACCACTACATGATACAAATGTATAATAGACTTTGAGCTCATTCTCTCAACCTACCAGAAAAAGTACCTTTAGGTTTGGGTGGAACAGGTCCCACAAATCCAAGGTTGTCATAAAAATTATGGATTGCACTGGGATTGAAGTGAGGCCCTGGCCAGACGAAAAGGACATTTATTACAGGAATAAATGTCACTGAGATATTCTTTTACAGTTGGAAGTCTCCAACAATTAACCCGTTTTATGTGAACAAATATTAGAAGTGCTTTCTGACTTTGTTACATTTATTATTTAATTCAGTTCAGAAGGAAATCCTTGCTTAGTCTCAGGTTTCAGCAGCGCAGATTAAAAAACAGCAGACAAGACAAAAAGACAAACCTTTAGTTTGAAGCAAGTCAATTTCTTTGGTGAGACAGTCAATATCAATTTGCAGTAGCCTGTTTTTGCATCTTAACTGCTTCATTTCCTCAATCTGTCAGAGAATCAAAAACAAACACATTTAATATGATGCAAAAAATTAATTATGTCAATGGGGCAAAATTTTTGATGAAACATTCCCATACATTTTCCCTTGTTATTACTGTTCCCTAGTGTCGTATACAATGGTCATTTTAACTGTTGACTAATGTGGTTTCTCGTCTTATTTAAGTTCACATTATTCAAGCTTTGGATCAAGAGGAGAAAGGTAAAGGAAAACCAATAATGCTAATGCTGGCACAATATGATGAAGAGATGTGAGTAAAATGTACCGAGGGGATCTGGGAGGAAGAGTTGGAGCGTCGTCTGGTGAGGTCATTCTCCATTTCATTCACTTCCTCTTTTAGTTTCTCCAGTTTTTTCTTCTTCAACTCGAGCTCATGCCACAATCGATCCATACGGGCTTTCTGGTGGACCAACAAAGCTGAAAGCACAAGCACCAAACCAAGCAATTCATCATATTGGCTTAAATCTCTTCTTTAACATGCACACAATCTCCGGCAGTGGTTTGTGTCTTTCCTGAACAGCAGACTAGTCCACTTGTGTTTTGTGTTGGATCAAGTGTGACCGCTTGCCCAGACTTTTGCCGTTATACATGACCCCACTGTTCAAGCATCAAAGAAACATGATTATATCCAAAGTGAATCTGAGAAACGCATGTTCACACAGCTCTGTCTGAGTTTAGTCTTTGTTATACATTAAATACATACATACATATATAGAGGCAATGCATCTTTAATTGCTGTTGAACACCGCAAACAATCACTGTCTAAATACTGTAGTTTCTCCTGCTTTTTAACTTGACTCACAAGGTTGTTACCTTGTGAGTCATTTAGTTTGTTTCAACTCTAGTTTTCTCTTTTTCATATACTTTTTGACCCAAAGGCGTTATAAGACAAGACAGTGTGAAGTGGGGATGAGACTGAGGAAGGACATTGCAGCAAACTGTCATCGTAGTCATGGTCATGGCTAGAGCTGCACTACTCGTAATGAAAATTAAAAATGTCTTGAACTTGTGATGGTTTCAGGCTGGTCAGGTACCACCTCATGAAGATGACGATTTTTCGGCGATTTGAGAACGCAGGTGGAAGTGCGCATGTGCACTCCCCCGTGCGGACCGATACAACACACACGTGCGTTTGTTTATTAGCGCAACGGAGCGCATCGCATCTCTGGTCTCCCGTAGATTTCTGTCCACTTCTGCGTCAGCTCAAACTGTCTTTCTCCGTCTTCATTTTGCCTCGTACAGTGAGGGAACTATATTATGATAGATCCATGCGCTTAGGCACGCGGAAACGTGGGGACGAACCGCATGCGGCTGCAGGTGAGCGGTAGGTGCGTTTTATGATTGATACGTGGCAGGATACGTCCATTCCACCTTTAAACATTCATTTTTTTATTTAACATTTTCTGTATTTTATATTTCTGGACAAAATAACTAATTTACCAACCATATATTCATCAACAAATCTACATTAAATGCTTTTGTGAGTGTACACAATGGCTCCATAACTGTGTGTACCAGCTCTACTACAGTATACAGTTTATTAGATTGTATCATATCGTATGTTAAGCATTGGATTTATTTAGCACCTTTCATGGACAAATTAAGTGCTTTACAGGTCATTACTCATTCACTCCACACTCATCTGGCTCATGCAGACAGCAACTTTCATACAAGCGATGTGGGTGAAGTGTCTTGCCTAAGGGCACAATGTCAGTCTGCTGGAGCTGTTGCACTGTGGCACCTGGTGCTCCAGTGGTTTAAACAGGCCCAGACTTGTTCAGCTTCCGAGAGCTGACGAGATCAGGCAATGACAAGTGTGGACTTTTAGCTACTAAACAGACAGGTATGGCCACATACCACCCATAGTAAATGATGATGAATATAAATGTCACTCACCTTGAGTATATGCTGCATCGTCCGAGCCCATGCTGAGTCTTCGAGGCTCGTTTGGCCTCTCGTGTTGCAGGGACAGAGGGTCTGACAGATGAAGAGGTTCTGGTTCAGCAAAATGGTGGTCTGCCGGGAGGCTGAGAAGGTTGGTGGGTTCAAAGGTGGGAGACACTACTCCAGGGGAAACAGCTGGGGGCTTGTTAGGGGACACTGTAATCTTAAAAGTGTACTTGGTGTTAGGCTGAGTGACCACTACACGAGGAGATGACGCAGTGCCTCCTCCCACAGAGCTGCGGCACTTGGGCGGGTGATGGTGAATGTATGATGGGCCCATGCTCACCTGACCACCCATATTCCTGGAGCCTGAAGGCCCTTGAAGAGGGGGGCCGGCAGATATGCAGACAGTGGGTGTACCACCCAGACCTCCACTGTCTCCTGTAGCATTGGCTGAGATACAAAAACGAGGTTGGGAGCGCGAGTTGCAGTGGCCTAGGGCAGCACCAATGGTGGCTGGGACCCCAATCGCAGTGGGGGGGCTGGCAGAGATGCAGAGGGTGGGCTGGCCTCGACCCCCCATGCTCAAAGGCGCAGATGGAGCAGACGTGGAGGTGGGGCAGGATGTCCTGAGCACAGCCGTGCTGGACGAGCTGGTCCTCTGGGGAGATTCGAGCTTAATCTCAATCTGATTTTTGCGGGGTCCTGTCGAGATGTTTTGGATATTATACTGACTGACAGGCAAAGAAGAGGTGGAAGAGCATGACGACACACCTGATGAGGAGCCCTGGCTCCCAAACGGCAGCATGGAGGGGGCCTGAGGGGTGGTGGGCGAGCTGATGGGCATGTAGACATGTGAAGTCTGATGACCCTGCGAGCTCTGAGAAGCGGCCCTGGATAAGGGAGGCATCTGCTGGGGCGGCTGAGAGGTGGGGCTGTACTGAGCCCGTCCGCTTGGCTGAACTGCTCGAATGCCCCCCGACTGACTCATGTATGGTCGAATGTAGATGGAGTTGCCCTGGGGACTGCCGAGCCCAGCCTGTGGACCCCCGTGAATGTGCAAAGATGTGGGCGTGTTGCGGCCGCTCTGAATGTTGGGTGCCAATGTTACTGTGATGGGATTGAAGCGAGGAGTTCCTTTAACCCCCATGGGGTAAAGTCCCAAGTGCTGCGGAGGCTGCGGTTTTCGGGGTGGTTCCATTACACCAAACACAGTGAGGCTGGAAGGGGCCTGTGGCAAGGCAGACTGAGAATTCTGCTCAAAAGACTGGCTGTCAGGGGCCAGTGCAGCCTGGAAGGGCCCGTCACTCAGGCTGTGGGCCAGTGTCCGGCTACCATTCATCCTTAAGCCATCCGGTACATTCTGACACTGCACACCCAGATTCAGCTGGGTCATGTGATTTTGGAATAGTGTGAAAGAGGAATCTTCAGAAACACGGTCTTGGCTTCCTGGACTCACTTGGGACAGGTAAGCATAGCATGCATCCAAGTTATTGTTATTCTGTAAGCAGAGCAGAAACAAACGGTTATTTAAAGTCAAGTCATGAGGTTATTGAGGAGAAAAGACAATATTTGTTTCTGCTGTAATGACGAGTGACGGAAGAGCAGACATGTCAGACTTCCAGGGGCAACTGATATCTTGTGGCCAAATGAGATATTATTTAATTTATATTAGTGATGGCCTTGTGATAAAAGTATAGAACCTGTATAAACTACAGTTCCCATTAGGCCCCTCTCACGTTGCTGCACAAGCAACGCCAAAAGAAACATGGCATTTCACTGGACATATGGTGGTGTATCAAGTCTGACATTGGTGACAAATTATTATTCTCTGTAAATCTACTTTTACCATCTCGTTTACATCATAGCCTGCGTTCACTCTTACCCAATGATCTTGCTGTGGTGTGTAGCTCCTCCTTACCTGGAGCCAGAGCAGGCACTTAGGACCCTTCAGCCTGGCACGGTTAATTTGAGGCAGTGGAAACACTTTCAGGCCGTACTGGTCCGCTTTTATTTTATTATTAAGCTCTTAATTTATGCATGCCCTATTTGATTTTATAGACTTTGCTATTATAATTATAAAGCATTATTATAATCATTATTATTAGTATTTGTTTTATGTTGCATCTTAACGCCCAAACAAGTTCCTATGTTTGCGAACTGTGTTCAATGACAATAAACCTTTTTATGATTCATTGCGAGCCAAAACAAGGCTGTATTCTGCCTTCCCGAATCCTTTTCAAGTGCATAAAGTTAAATGTGCAGTTGCTAATAATGCTTTTGACTCATTTAGGGTGAAGTTTAGAAAAATCATTGAAACGAGAGGCAGATGATGACGAACCAGCAGTGAAAAACCTCTGTCAACTGGGGAGGACCTGCTGAAAACCTAATTTCAATGTGCAGTTCCCTGTGCCTGTGACTACTGATCCTTTATATTTGTCCTTTTATGGGATATGGGACAAATAAGTCCAAATGACCAAATGAATGTGCCTTATTCTCGAAACACTTTGAGATTCCGTTGTAGTCATCTGGACTCTGTTTTTAAGGTCTGTGTTTTCCCTGAAGTGCCAGAGCCTGCCAGTGCCTTAATACCACATATGCAGTAAAAATAAAAATACCTGCAGAACACACTGAGAGACCACACCCTCCGGGACTTCTGGAAACTTTTGGCACAGGTCATGCAAAACCTGAATATCAATCTGATGGCTTCCCTGGGCCATTCGTATACAGCCAGGCCACGTCAGAAGAGCATCTGTTCAGGGAGGAGAGGCGTCATCTCCGGCACATTCTGGAAAAGAAGAACATATTTTGTATAGTGATATTGGTCATATTTGCCATTTTCGTATTCATCAAAAATGTAATTATTTTAGAGGTGATCTGGTTGTTTATTTGTAATTGATTAACAGCACTAATCAATACAGACACATGCTAATCAAGTATAAATACTGAGAAAACATTTGCATAAATAAGACAAAGATTAACCTTGACAGAAATCATTTTAGAATGGTTTCTATCGATCTATATCAGGACAAGTATAAGACCACATTTAGTGTTGAAAGTTTAAAGTTTAAGTTATTTAAATCGGAATCTTAGTATTTCACTTTATTCAGATTTTTAAACAGTATAAAATAACATTAACAGAAAATAAACAAGACATACAAACACTTAAACAGAGACTTCCTGCCGAGTCGTCCCATTTGGTCCAAAGTCTATTAAATTTGTCCAAAAGTAATTTTCAAATGTCAATTATAAAGTTGGTCCAGTTCTTTATTGTTGGTTTGGTGTGTGTCATTCATTTCTTTGCAGCCAGAAGCACGTTCCAAAAGGTATCCATGCAGTGTTCATGACAGGAGTTTTAAGACCAAAATACATCGTTCTCAAGTCCAGTGGGATGCAAATGTCAAAAATATTTAAGGACAATAGACCGCTTAATTTATGTATTTAACAAAATCTACAGCTAATACACCACATAATACATCAGGAGTAATATATCAAAAACAGTTGTAAGAAATGTTTGCATACACTGTATTCATGTGCTTCCCTATCCATCTTACTACGTAATAATTAAACTACAAATAAGGGCAATAAGAATAATTTATAAAGCTGGAGTCCATTATTCGACTAATGTACTTTTTATGAAATTCAAATATATTAAAATGTATGGACAATGGACCATACATTTTAATATGTATTTCCAACTATTTAAGTCAAAATAATTGGAAATATTATTTCATGTTGGACCTTTGGTCTATAGATCGGCTTCTAAAACTTTTCATATTGTTTACAAAAATATTGTATTTTTATCTGCAAAGTGGTATCAAAATCAGTATCAAATATGCGCCATAATATAATTTGAAATTTTGGTATTTTATTAACAGTGGTTAGAAATTCAGTGCACATCTGAACTGCATTTACACAGGTCAACCAAATAAAACAATTCTCAAAAAGCAAAAATAAATAAAAAATATACTACTTTTGTCATGGTAATGTCAACCTCGAGTCCAATATTAAGGAAATGCGCGCGCGCGAGATGGTAAGTGCGCGTGTGTGATGGTAGGTGCGCGCGTGTGATGTAGGTGCGCGCGTGTGATGGTAGGTGCGCGTGTGTGATGGTAGGTGCGCGTGTGTGATGGTAGGTGAGCGTGTGTGATGGTAGGTGCGCGTGTGTGATGGTGCGCGTGTGTGATGGTGCGCGTGTGTGATGGTGCGCGTCGAGTGTTTCCCATTGACTCTCCTTACCCCATGGAGATCCATGGAGTACCCTCACAAAGAGAGCATATGTAGTAAAACTAAGGCTGCAAAAGAACTGATAGGACATAAAACAAAACAAACTTGCAGTGTCATTTTTCAGAAATGTCAATTGTAGCCATGGCCAATATCAGAGCACATTTTCAAATAACGTATTGTTCCATTTAAAGCTCCACTGTGTAAGATTTAAGCTAAAAAATAAACTGAATTAAATAATTTATTTCATTACCAGCGTTTCATTCGCACTAAATATATTGGTAGACATGCATTCTTACATAAAATGAACTTGCCTCTTCACAGACCTAACTAGTAACTTGGCCTGGGGGAGGGCTGTTAATCTGCTTGTCTCCATGGAAATGTTCTTGCTTGTCTGTTCTGTTGTCTGGCTAATAAACAAACCCACGTCTAACCGCGAGGCTGTTGTGTAGGTCCGCACGGGAGGAGTGCGCATGCGCACTTCCGCTTGAGTTCTCAAATCAGTGAAAAATCGTCCATTGCGCTTTTAAGTGATGGGACAGTCCTTGTGGAAAATATTTATCATAGTTTTACCGCAGTCAGTACAGGCACATGCATGATGATAAAACTATGAAGGCCATATTTTCATAGAAAGAGTCTACAGAAATGCAAACGATAGGGAGATCCTTAGACCATATCCACAGACAGAGCAGGATTACTATTGCAACAACACCGTAGGGTAAAACTAACCTGTCTCACGACGGTCTAAACCCAGCTCACGTTCCCTATTAGTGGGTGAACAATCCAACGCTTGGTGAATTCTGCTTCACAATGATAGGAAGACAGTGTTTCCCCTCCCACTGAATAGTGCCCCCAGCCCCGCCAATCACCGATCCTCAAAACGAGTGTCTTTACTAAACCCGTTCAGCTACTCTATAAGAGAATATTGGTTTAATAGAAAGATGACATGTTACATGTATAAACTTTGTATATGTAATTCATATTTTTTACCATATTGCTATGAAAGTAAACCCTGAGTAAAAATAAAAAAAATCCAATTGTTCCAAAATTAAAAAGTTGTGAAGTGGACCACTAGAGATCACTGTGCTTTGAAGATGTTTGTGTGCAAAAACACTATTGTATAATTATTATAAGATAGATTCCAATAGAAATATGACCAAAAATGGTTTGGATGTGTTGGTCAGAAGGTAAAAATCGATGAGTCTAGCACAGACATTGTGACCCTGTGACTGCCCCCCTGTGGCCCCTGTGGCCCCTGCGACCCCGTGACTGCGACTGCCCCGCTGCGACTGCCCCGCTGCGACTGCCCCCCTGCGACTGCCCCCCTGCGACTGCCCCCCTGCGACTGCCCCCCTGCGACTGCCCCCCTGCGACTGCCCCCCTGCGACTCCTGTGTGAACACATAACTCTGCTCAGAGACAAATGTCAATACAAATGAACGGCAAAGATCAACATTTATCTTCTTATTGGCCGTCACAAAGGTGGCTGATATTTTTAGACATATCAAAGTGTAAATAAAGACACATGCCTTTTGGTTGACCTTCTCTGGTCATATTCAGGCCGATATTTTGGGTACTTGTTATGCAGTTGATCAAAGAGGTGCTCAGTAGCCAAGGTGGATAAAAGAGGAGAGCTTGAGGCATGAACTGAAAATGAAACCAAAAGGTGCACACCAGACAGATGACAGGTCATGGGATAGAGGTCAATCAGGGCGTGCATCTGAGCCGAGAGTTACAAAGTCACCCAGCAACACATTCTTTACCTCCACACACCTGGCAGAGGAACTCCTCACAAAGAAGCTGACCTTTGTGAAGACAAAAAGGTGGAACAAACATGAGATACCATCCAAACTCATCCACACCAGCATGAATGGTTGTCCTGATTGCTATGATGACACCGTTTCTTGCATTCCGAGCGTCCCTGTAGGATCCTCCTCATCCCCTTCTTTCCTCTTCACTCTCCTTCAGAATCACAATCAGTGGGAACTTGCTTTGGCATTAAAGTGCAACATACAACAATGAATAATTATAGTAGCAAAATATATCAGAAAAGGGAATGTATGGTTATTGGTTTGAATAATTGTGTGGCAGGTATTAAGTTTCTTAAAAGGTTTTAAAAAGAAACTGTTCTTGTGGCAGGAGGTTCTGGTCCGGATGGACCGTAGCTTCAGTTAGCCTGCCTGAGGGGAGTGGCCTCCTGCCTGAGGGGAGTGGCCTCCTGCCTGAGGGGAGTGGCCTCCTGCCTGAGGGGAGTGGCCTCCTGCCTGAGGGGAGTGGCTCAAATAGTCCAGGGTGAGAAGGTCGGCTGTGATCCGACCTGCTCGTCCCAGAGCCCTGAAGACGTACAGGTCCTGCAGAGATGGAAGTCTGCAGCAGATCACCTTCTCAGCAGAGCGTACAATGTGCTGTAGTCTCTGTTTGTCCCTGGCTGTGAATTTTTTGTGAAGTATGCGCCATTGCCCCACCTCTACATAACGACACATGCGCCAAACTGTCAGTAACAACAACAATGGCGCATTGCAGCGTGCTGTACGTCCTCCTGCAGATTTGATTACCTCTTTCTGGCTTTTAACATCTGTTTCTGCTTCACTACCACCTGGAAAGCTGCCATGTTTGTTTTGTTTGTGTACAACCCACGTGAAAAATACATAGTCTTAAACCGGTATTATCCAAATGGAGCAGACGTTTCAGGGTCTGAAAATGACATTTTTTATAATCAGGTCCCAGACTGCAAAGATTTCAAAATCGTGTTTAACTTTAATTTGATGACATCACAGCACCAATCTTGTCTCTATTGTTGTGTCAATGCCAGTTTGGCGTCCCTACTGTTATGCAATCTGCGAATTGTGCCGTTTTATGCCCTTTCTCTACTTAATGACGCAAGCGCCGTACAGCACGCCGTACGTCCTGCAGACTTTGATGACCTTGTTATGGCTTTTGCAGCTAAATCAGTTTCTGTTTCTCTGACACCTGGAAAGCCTCCATGTTTGGTTTGTTTGTGTACAACATAGATGCAGTTTTCAGCGCATTTGCTACTATTTACTTTTCAACAGCACCACCAAGGAACCTGTATATGTACTACAAAGTTCTTCGGCGTGGATGCATACATTTTAAAAAACAGTTCCATACTTACAGAAAACATTTTGTCTCGTGTCAATGAAAGCATATCAGCTGTAAGTTAGCATTGTTTTATGTTATTAGCCCCAGGACAAACATAATGAGGACAATAAGCCTGCACTCCACTGTCCTCTGTGTGGATACAGCGTGGAGTTAGTGCAACCTTCAGAGCATTTTGCACTAAAGCTGCCTTTCAAATGAGTAACATAAAGCAGTCAGCAGAGAACAGTGGCATTGCAAAGGTGTCTTGAGGCCTCAAGCGACACATCACAAGATGCTTTCCAGACAGACGCCACCGCTTCTGTTTATATTTCAACTTTAAAAAAAATTATAAACCACCTATTAAGCTTTGCGTCAATGTTACCACAGTTAATTATTGCAGTTGCTGAACCCTTGACTGAAGAAAGTATGTCAAAGAAATTGGGCTCAAGGATTCCATCCACTTATTGTGGTCAAAGTATAAAACTAAAGAGACCTGTCAACGAAATGCAATTACTGTAATGAGCCTGGTGATCAAGGGGCCCAAAGCAGTTGCCGGTCTTGCCTGTTGAGTAGCTACGCCTCTGGCAGAACACTCCAAAAAGTATTGAATAGTTTATTGTGTTCAGGCGTAATAATCGTAATTCAATTAATTGCATAGCCCTAGTCTGACACACAGCTTTTCCAAACATTTGTTGCTTTTCCATGAGTTGAGGGACCGCACCGCTGACGGCACTGGAGTGCACAACGCTGTCGAGTCAACAGTAGAGCCACTGAACACACATGCTCGAAAGAGAGAGAGAGAGAGAGAGAGAGAGCGAGAGAGAGCAATAGAGAGAGAGAGCAATAGAGAGAGAGAGCAATAGAGAGAGAGAGCAATAGAGAGAGAGAGCAATAGAGAGAGAGAGCAATAGAGAGAGAGGGAGAGACAGAGAACCAGAGAGAGAAGAGGAGGAGACAGGTAGCCAAAAGCGAGCAAGTACGCCCTGAAAGCTAGTAACTCTTACGGCTCCCTTCGGCCTACTAAAACAGTGTGGTACTGTTATCTTAGGACAGTGGAATCGCTCTAAAATGCAGCTTAAGTAAGCACAAATCCTATAAACTGTGCATATGCTTCCCCAGTCTCATCCACATTTGGGGCTGTTGTCCTGTCCTGCCAAGCCTACCGGTCAAAATATCCTTTAAAAAACAAAACAAAAGGAAAGTATTGGTTATTGGCACAAAAAAAATAATAATAACATCCAGCGAACCATCAATAATAAATCTCTTGTCGTTTTACGACACTACTGCTCGATATTTGTCATATCGTCTGCATAAAAGGTCGCACAAAATTGCATACTCTATAGTCTATTGTTGACATTGGAAGCACTAAAATCTTACCAAAAACTATTGTAACATCCAACGTCCACTGCAAAACCCAAGCGCAAAATCCCACCATAGTTCTGACCCGTCCTCCATCTCGGGTTAAAATATAGGCCCTTTCAAATATTGTTGACATCCCATGGACACAAACTATTGAAATGAATGCACAGTGGAGTATAGACTTTGGTGGTTGGGGGAGGGGTGGTGTAGCTGGAAAGTGTGCAGTGAGAGACATGCTGGACCCTGGCTGTTGCATGCCACTTACTTCACTTAACGCTTCTGTCTTGATGAAGATTAAACAATATCCCAAAACTGACCTGAAACTGCACACGAAATGGTATTTATTGCGATATTGTCGGAGGGGAGACGGTAATGCAGGAACACCAACGAGCCTATAACGCTATCGTTATTGTCGAATTCCAAAGCATCGTGCCTTCTTCTCACCGGCTGCACTGAAATGGAGCAAAGCAGTGTCGATATTCTCCAAATGCAACAGTTAATTTTAGGCAGAAGTGAACAAAACATTCGTGAGAGCGTTTGAAGTCACAATGTCCGTGGAGATGTCATATGTGCCTGGTATTTTTCACATTTCATTTACATATCCATCAGTCATTTATTACATAGCATGTGTTTATATTGCAAAACAAGAATATTAAATTGACCTAGTGGCGGCTCATGCTTGTCGCCATGGAGATAGAATGAAGTTAGAGGTTAAATGCCATACTGCGGAACATCCCAGGTAAAGCAATAACATCTCTGTCTGAAAAAGCTGTTCTGAATTCAAACCTGATTATATATGATAAAGCTTCTTAGAAAATGATAATAATAAGACAAGATTTGACCATCTTCAATATCTTGATGAAAATACATTAAGTCTACATCTTATGTTCTCATATTTAAGATGTAAACCAAAATAAACTAGCACCAAGTAAGGACATTTGAGAAAAACAGGATGGCAATCTAATCCACGCGTGTTTTGTTCACGTGTTCTTACAGGAAAAAACAGATAAAAGTGTTCTTTCATTTCAGCTCCTAAAAAGAGAGAACAGCAGCAGCAGTCTCAGTGTAAATGACACAAATGTTCAGCAGACTTCAATGGAAAAAGTAGTAGGCTGTAGCTTTGACATGGGCTGTTCGATCATGAGCCGACGCAACGCGAAAAGACGATACATTCTCACTAAATATTAGCCAACATTTACAAAACCAAGTGACAAATGTTACGATGAAATGGAAGATATCCATTTGCGATTGCTAACTTGGCCAAAACAGGAACACTCACAGTCGGCTAGCTAAGCTAGCTTACTCCGACAAAAACTTTTGAAACTAAGTTTTAGTGGTGTTGAAAAGGCAGCTTTTGTTTCGCAGATCTCGTGTGAAGACGCCTCGACACAGTCTGTGTGACTCTGGACATATTCACACTTTATTACGCCGCTGGTGCGTGAAACACACTTACTTCCAGTGTCCGCTGCCACCCACCGCTCCCCGGGCCGCCGCCGTCACTCCCGCTGCAGCTCCGAGCGCTCCGCGTAGTCAAGCTGGGACGAAGAGCCGAGTCCTCCCGCTGCCGTGGGGAAGAGAAGATCCGGTCACACCGAAGCCCCGGGCCTAGTGTGTCCTCGGATCAACGTCAGGGAGAGTGGGCTCTCTTCAGCCCAACGCACACGGAAACACAGTGTGGAAAAGCGCTTTGACAGCCCCCCTCCCTTCGCCAGGCTGCACTTCTCTCTTTTTGCTTTCTTTCCTGCAGATACGAATCAAAATACAGCCCGAGAATATGGCGGCCGTGCGAGACTTGCATTGTCGCGAGAGCAGCGGGCTTTTCCTTTTTTCATTTGCTCAACTTTTGCTAGAATCAGAATCAGAAAAGGTTTATTGCCATTGTCAAGGAACAAAATTCACAAACTTAGGAACTTGCTTTGGTGATTCGGTGCAACATAACGATGAACAATAATAAAAACAAGATATATAGACTCAAAAAGTCACTGAAGAAAACAATTTAAATTTACTATAAGATTAAAATAAAAATAGGCTTACTATGTACACAAAATGTTCGATTAAATTTACAGATGTAGTGCAGGAAGTGAACAGTGCAGTGATTAAATTGTAGTTAAAGTGACAAGTGTTTAGAAGTGTTCATGAGTCCAAAGGCAGAGCTGTTCTGAAGGTTCTGGTCCGGATGGACCATAGCCTCCTGCCTGAGGGGAGTGGCCTCCTGCCTGAG
This sequence comes from Eucyclogobius newberryi, assembly GCF_026437365.1. Classification (NCBI taxonomy): domain Eukaryota; kingdom Metazoa; phylum Chordata; class Actinopteri; order Gobiiformes; family Gobiidae; genus Eucyclogobius; species Eucyclogobius newberryi. The sequence continues at coordinate 32,154,946 of NW_027315723.1, forward strand.
GGGAGTGACTCAAATAGTCATGGGTTAGAAGGGTCAGCTGTGATCCGACCTGCACGTCCCAGAGCCCTGGAGACGTACAGGTCCTACAGAGATGGAAGTCTGCAGCCGATCACCTCAGCAGAATGCGCTGTAGTCTCTGTTTGTCCCTGGCTGTGGCTCCAGCGTACCACATGGTGATGGAGGTGGTGAGGATGGACTCAATAATGGCCGTGTAGAACTGAACCATCATCTGCACTGGCAGCTTCGCTTTCCTCAACCGCCGCAGGAAGTACATCCTCTGCTGGACCTTCTTGATGAGGGAGCTGATGGTGGGTTCCCACTTGAGGTCCTGGGTGATGGTGGTGCAGAGGAAGCGGAAGGAGTCCACGGTGGTGATGGCAGAGTCTATCAAGGTGAGGGGTGGTTTGGCAAAGGTGGCCACAGTGGGGGAGGGGAGGTGGTCTCGAACCTGGAGTAGGAGGTGTTTCTCAGCCAGTTTCCGGTCATCTGCAGCATGGGGGGCTCTGGCCTTGTAGTTGGTGAGAAGCCGGAGCCCACTCCACACAGAGGCGGGGTTGTTGTCAGAGAACTGCTGCTTCAGATGCATATTGTACTGTGATCTAGCCCTCGGCACCTCCCTGCTTAATTCATACTTTGCATCTTTGTAGTGCTGTCACCAGCCCTGTGCGCTACCTCCTTCTGCTGCCTTAACTGCCTCAGTTTAGGTGTGAACCAGGGTTTGTCATTGTTGAAAGTGACTTTGGTTTGTGATGGTATAATGCTGGCTCATACGGGCCTCTTGGATAGACTGTCAATGATACAGGCTCCTTGAATTAATTTGATTCATTTATAGAGGGAAATGTCAATGAGAAAACATATCTTTTTCATGGGTATCCTCTTAAAACACAACACAAAATAAACAGCAAACAAACACAGGATACCAAAACACAAATAAATCATTCAATAAAATTAACTAATACATAAAAACACATATATACAATATTAAAGCCTTTTTTCCTGTCTCTGTGTTGACACGATGGGATTATAAGATAAAAATATATATATATACTGTCAGTGATACTGGCCCTTAAATATATCCTGTCAATGAAACTGGCCCTTAAATATTTGTACTGTCAGTGATACTGGCCCTTAAATATTTGTACTGTCAGTGATACTGACCCTTAAATATTTGTACTGTCAGTGATACTGGCCCTTAAATATTGTACTGTCAGTGATACTGGCCCTTAAATATATCCTGTCAATGAAACTGGCCCTTAAATATTTGTACTGTCAGTGATACTGGCCCTTAAATATATCCTGTCAATGAAACTGGCCCTTAAATATTTGTACTGTCAGTGATACTGACCCTTAAATATTTGTACTGTCAGTGATACTGGCCCTTAAATATTTGTACTGTCAATGAAACTGGCCCTTAAATATTTGTACTGTCAGTGATACTGACACTTAAATATTTGTACTGTCAGTGATACTGGGCCTTAAATATTTGTACTGTCAGTGATACTGGCCCTTAAATATTTGTACTGTCAGTGATACTGGCCCTTAAATATTTGTACTGTCAGTGATACTGGCCCTTAAATATTTGTACTGTCAGTGATACTGGCCCTTAAATATTTGTACTGTCAGTGATACTGGCCCTTAAATATATGTACTGTCAGTGATACTGGCCCTTAAATATATCCTGTCAATGAAACTGGCCCTTAAATATATGTACTGTCAGTGATACTGGCCCTTAAATATTTGTACTGTCAGTGAAACTGTACCTTAAATATTTGTACTGTCAGTGATACTGGCCCTTAAATATATCCTGTCAATGAAACTGGCCCTTAAATATATGTACTGTCAGTGATACATGCGTCCATGGCATGGCCCACAGGAGCTCTGAGTCTGATGGTTGGGGTGATGCCCAACAGAGGCATAACCCTAAAAATATTTCATAATTCACACATGGCCATTTCTATCCTCTAAAAATATAGCTGCAGCAGTGAATTACAAATATTTAAACAATCTGGATATGTTTCTAAAAATAGTAAATAACTCCACCACCAGTTAAAACCTATTAATGATAAACTGGTGGAGACATACAGTAGAAGTCTGATGATTCTTCCCAGCAGAAGAGTGACAGAGCTTCAGGCTTTGTCACTCTGACAGTGCAGAACTCACTACCGCCGCCATGGGTCTTAAGCAGACGCGGGTAGTTTAACGTAGTACTCGGTTACATTTACTTAAATACATTTACTTACTTTCTTTACTGTAACTTTTTCAAGAAATTGTACTTCTTGAAGTAACTTCCTGACACTAGATTTTTACTCTACTTAGTAATATTCTTATTTAAGTAACCTTACTCTTGAGTAAATGTGTTGGTTCCTCTTCCCACTGTGAATAAATATACTTGACAAAAGCATTATGTTGAACATTTTAAATATTTAAATATTTAGTTTCTTGCACTGCCTCTTCAGATATTAATTAGTTGTTCTCATTTTTGTCTCTATCCAATGAACATGGATTATTGTTTAGTCCTTCTAATTTCATTAACTCTAAATCATAAATTAGATGTTATGTTCAGACAATTAGAATCCCCAAATACTCAAAAACTCTTACTTGAGTCGTTTCCTGGACTATGACTTATGAGTAATATTATTTTGAAATTATAATAAAACAGCATTTTATAAAATAAAATAAAATAATATAGAACCAAACAATGTACTTAAAATACAAATATGTATCATATAATAAATCTAAAAGGTTCCCAAAGTATTAATAAAACAAATCAAATTAATGTTTGTTATTTTTCAGTCATATAAAAAAAAGCTGACATTGAAGAATATGATATCCATGTCTACTGAAGCGTGAGACCTCTGACTGCTGGTACTATGGTTTATGACATGAGTGTGCAGTGTTGACAGATATGAAAAGCATTACAATAATAGCATACATTCAACAGAAAACATCATAAAGTGACTGGCCATGAATCACAGGTCAGTCACTGGCCCAAGTACAGTGAGTGTTCAATTCTGCAAAACAGAAATTGCACACACATCTAATCAATTCCGGGAACTTTATTGTACTCATATTAACCTTGTGTCACCAGCAAGGCATTAAGCAAAAAAACAATAACATAATTTAACCAACAGCAGTGTATTTACAGTTATCACATCTCTATGTCTATGTCTGCACAGCATATGTGCTTCAGAAAAGCAAGCCAGAGGTAGTTTTGTGACAATTAATTTGACTGTAAACTGATAACTACCACATAATGTTCTTAATAATATGCTTCTGTACACAATACAATACATGCAATCCACACTGAAAAGAGTACTGTCTCTGTGCGATACTGAGGCAGCAGTATGACTTTGGAACAGTAGGTGGAGCCCTGTGGTCTTTGTGGAGCTTTTACCTGAACAAAGCTCTACTCATCAACCATGAGCAGAGCATCACTATTGGATGCATACTATGTCAGTTTCTGTTCCAAATACTAAAATATTTAACATTTACATGGTTGAAATGCAAGTTGGTTAAAGAAGACATATTATGCAAAGTACACATGAAATGTAACCATGTCATAATTATTCAAAACACAGATTTATGTTTCAAAAATGAATCCCATAAAACAAAATCCGTTGCATGTTACAGTGAAATGCCACTATGTAGAGGCCTCTCAGTTCTTTAGAAAATAAGTTACTGGACTTTTTTCTATTATTAGGTGGTTTTGGATCAATAGTGTGACTTACAATGAACTAAATGTGACATAATGATCTACATATTATGAATATAGTTGATCGCAAAGTACCAAAACGGACCTAGTATGTCTTCTTAAGTGCTGAGGATTAGATGTTTTTGAGTATTATCTTTGACCATTATCTCACTCCCTTCCGGCTGTTGTCTTACCCCTTATGAATAGTGGAGTGCAGAAGAAGTACTAGTTAGATCCATCGATCTGAGTTTTTAACAAAGGCTTCCAGTTCCATCTGCTGTCCCTTTGATATAATATTTATGAATTAAAATCCTCAAGAATTAGGTAAATTGATCAAAATAAGATAAATAAGGTGCAATGTCAAATAATGTGCATATGAAGACAGCTGCAGTCGGAAGTAGGCCCTCATTGAGTCTTTAAAGCCCTCATGACAGGTTCTCATGTTTTTATAATTATGATGCTGTTTGGTGAGATAGTACCTGTGTTAAATAAATATCATAGTTTTTCATCAGTAAAGTTACAAGAAAATTTGGCTAATAAAAGTTGATTATTATGGGAAGAAGTGTCATCAAAAAGCGCCATTCCACCAAAGATGCAGAGAAAATGTGCACGCAACTTTCACCATTTTATGAAAGTTTAAACAATAATTTCACAAAATAAATGTGTAATTATTTGTCAAATCATAACTATTGTATGATTTAAATTGATTTTGACATTTTTTTTTAAATCTGGTTATGGAATTACCTCCACCTATAGCTGAGGACAGGCTACACGGCTTTCCAGTTATGAGGGATTTAGAATGTTGAGGACGGTCCACACTACACGACTGGACTGAGTGTGATTATAGAGTCTGAGGTCCACACTACACGACTGGACTGAGTGTGATTATAGAGTCTGAGGTCCACAATACACGACTGGACTGAGTGTGTTTATAGAGTCTGAGGTCCACACTACACGACTGGACTGAGTGTGATTATAGAGTCTGAGGTCCACAATACACGACTGGACTGAGTGTGATTATAGAGAGTCTGAGGTCCACACTACACGACTGGACTGAGTGTGATTATAGAGTCTGAGGTCCACAATACACGACTGGACTGAGTGTGATTATAGAGTCTGAGGTCCACACTACACGACTGGACTGAGTGTGATTATAGAGTCTGAGGTCCACACTACACGACTGGACTGAGTGTGTTTATAGAGTCTGAGGTCCACACTACACGACTGGACTGAGTGTGTTTATAGAGTCTGAGGTCCACACTACACGACTGGACTGAGTGTGATTATAGAGAGTCTGAGGTCCACAATACACAACTGGACTGAGTGTGATTATAGAGTCTGAGGTCCACACTACACGACTGGACTGAGTGTGTTTATAGAGTCTGAGGTCCACACTACACGACTGGACTGAGTGTGATTATAGAGAGTCTGAGGTCCACAATACACAACTGGACTGAGTGTGATTATAGAGTCTGAGGTCCACACTACACGACTGGACTGAGTGTGTTTATAGAGTCTGAGGTCCACAATACACGACTGGACTGAGTGTGATTATAGAGTCTGAGGTCCACACTACACGACTGGACTGAGTGTGATTATAGAGAGTCTGAGGTCCACACTACACGACTGGACTGAGTGTGATTATAGAGTCTGAGGTCCACACTACACAACTGGACTGAGTGTGTTTATAGAGAGTCTGAGGTCCACACTACACGACTGGACTGAGTGTGATTATAGAGTCTGAGGTCCACAATACACGACTGGACTGAGTGTGATTATAGAGTCTGAGGTCCACACTACACGACTGAACTGAGTGTGATTATAGAGTCTGAGGTCCACACTACACGACTGGACTGAGTGTGATTATAGAGAGTCTGAGGTCCACACTACACGACTGGACTGAGTGTGATTATAGAGTCTGAGGTCCACAATACACGACTGAACTGAGTGTGATTATAGAGTCTGAGGTCCACACTACACGACTGGACAGAGTGTGATTATAGAGTCTGAGGTCCACACTACACGACTGGACTGAGTGTGATTATAGAGAGTCTGAGGTCCACAATACACGACTGGACAGAGTGTGATTATAGAGTCTGAGGTCCACACTACACGACTGGACAGAGTGTGATTATAGAGTCTGAGGTCCACACTACACGACTGGACAGAGTGTGATTATAGAGTCTGAGGTCCACACTACACGACTGGACAGAGTGTGATTATAGAGTCTGAGGTCCACACTACACGACTGGACTGAGTGTGTTTATAGAGTCTGAAGTCCACACTACACGACTGGACTGAGTGTGTTTATAGAGAGTCTGAAGTCCACACTATACGACTGGACTGAGTGTGATTATAGAGTCTGAGGTCCACTCTGCTGTTTGCAGACGATGTTGTCCTGATGGCTCCATCAAACTGGACTGGACTCATAACACAGACGCACTGTACAGGAAGAGCCAGGGTCGGCTCTACCTCCTGAGGAGACTCAGGTCTTTTGGAGTGACAGGGCCACTTCTGAAGACCTTCTATGACTCTGTGGTGGCATCAGCTCCTGTACGGTGTGGCCTGCTGGAGCAGCAGCATCACAGAGAGGGAGAGGAAGAAGCTGGACAAAGTCATCAAGAAGTCCAGATCCGTCCTGGGCTGTGCACTGGACTCGGTGCAGGAGGTGGGGGACAGAAGGGTCCTGGCTAAATTCACATCTATGCTGGACCATGAGTCTCGCCCCCTGCAGGACACTCTGTCCGCTCTGGAGAGCAGCTTCAGTGAGAGACTGATCCACACTCGCTGTGGGAAGGAAAGGTTTCACAGGTCTTTCCTTTCTGCTG